>NC_142467.1:90913636-91216666 GCF_049115385.1 Moschus berezovskii
GAATCAAATGGAAATTCTAGAAATAAAAATACAATGAGAGAGTTGACGAATGCCTTTGACAGACACATTAAGGACTCAATACAGCCAAGAAAGAATCAAAGAACCCAGAGACAGAGTAATAGCAATTACTCAAATGTAAACACAAAGAGAAAAAAACAGAACAGAGTATTCAGGAGCTGTGAAAAACTATCAAGTGGTCTAATATATATGTAATTAGAATCTCAGAAGGATGAAATACAATTAAAGGGAAAAAGAGAAACATTTAAAGATAAGTTAGGCAAGAATTTTCAGAAAACAATGAAAAATATAAACTAGAGAAACTGGTGGTTCAGAGGTTAAAGCATCTGCCTCCAATGAGGGAGACCCGGGTTCGATCCCTGGGTCGGGAAGATCCCCTGGAGAAGGAAACGGTAACCCACTCCAGTATCCTTGCCTGGAGAATCCCATGGACAGAGAAGCCTGGTAGGCTACAGTCCACGGGGTCGCAAAGAGTCGGACACGACTGAGCGACGGAACGGAACGGAGAAAAACAAGAAACTCAGAAATCACAAACAGGATAAATACTAACCCCCCAAAAAATCACACTTAGACTCATCATTCAAACTGCTAAAAAACGACAAAAAGAGAAAAATCTTGAAGGCAGTGAGACAAAAAAAATTACACACAGAGAAACAAAGATTAAAAATTATAGCAGACATATTCATAAACTATGTAATCCAGAAAACAATGGAGTGAGATCTTCAGTGTTGAAAGAAAAAAGCTGTCAACCAGGATTCAACACCCGATGAAATAACCTTTTAAACTGAAGGAAGAAAAAAAAAAAAAAACCTTCCGGAAAACAGACTTTATTTTTTTAGAGCAGTTTTAGGTTCACAGCAAAACTGACCAGAAAGTACAGAGTTCCTAGACATTCTCTGCCCTTACACATGCACAACCTCTCTCACTGCTAACATATTGTACCACAGTGGTGCAAATTTTTTTTACATTGCAATTTTTTACACGTGCAAAAATTGATGAACCTAAATTGATATACATCATTATCACCTGAAGTCTACAATTTACATTATGGTTGACTCTTGGTGTTGTGGGCTTCCCCAGTGCCTCAGTGGTAAGCAATTTGCCTGCGAATGCAGGGGATGCGGGTTCTATCCCTGGGTCAGGAAGATCCTCTGGAAAAAGAAATGGCAACCCACTCCAGTATTCTTGCCTGGGAAATCCCATGGACAGAGGAGCCTGGTGGGCTACAGTACATGCAGTCACAAAGAGTCAGAAAAGACTAAACAACAACTTGGTGTTGTATATTCCATAGGTTTGGAAAAATATAATGACATGCATTCACCATTACAGTATCATATTAAATGGTTCACTACCCTAGAAACCCTCTGTGCTTTGCCTATTTATCCATCCTTTCCCCAGTCCCTAGCAACTACTGATCTTCTGTCTTCATAAGTTTTGATTTTCCCTGAATTCTATGTAGTTGCAGTCATACATTATATAGCCTTTTCAAATTGGCTTCTTTCAGTTAGCAATACACATTTAAGATGTCATCATGTCTTTTCATGACTTGATAACTCATTTCGTTCTGGTCCTAAATAATAGCCCATTGTTTGGGTTGTACCATAGTTTATCAGTTCATCTACTAAAGGCCATCTTGGTTCCATCCAAATTTTGGCAATTATGAATTAAGTTGTTATAAATGTTTATGTGCACGTTTTTCTGTGAATGTAAGGTTTAACTTATTTGGGTAAATATCAAAGAGTTGTGATTGCTGGGTGATACAGTAAGACTGTTTATTTTTTAAGAAACTGCTGAACTGTCTCCCAATGTGGCTGTAAAGTCATTACTGATGTAGTTAAGATTAATACCTAATATATTTGTTACTGCTTTCCATTTGTTGCCCTTGTTCTTTTTTCCTGATTTTTGTCTTCCCCTCTTTTCCATCATCTGCAGTTTTACTTGAGCATTGCATATAATTCCATTTTCTCTTCTTTCTCAGAATATCAATTAAATTATTTTTATAGCTTTATTGAGGTACAATTGATTGTTGTTATTATTAAGTCACTAAGTCGTGTCTGACTCTTTGTGACCCCATGAATTGCAGCACACCAGGCTTCCCTGTCCTTCACTATCTCCCTGAGTTTGCTCAAACTTATGCCCATTGAGTCATGGTTGATGCCATCCAACCATCTCAACCTTCTTCTTCTACCCTCAATCTTTCCCAGCATCAGGGTCTTTTCCAATGAATCGGCTCTTCCCATTAGGTAGCCAAAGTATTGGAGCTTTTGCATCAGTCCTTCCAGTGGATATTCAGGGTTGATTTCCTTAAGGACTGACTGGTTTGATCTCCTTGCTGTCCAAGGGATTCTCAAGAGTCTTCTCCAGCACCACAGTTTGAAGGCATCAATTCTTCAGTGCCCTGCTTTCTTTATGGTCCAACTTTCACATCCATACATGACTACTAGAAAAGCCATAGCTTTGACTTTACCGACATTTGTCAGCAAAGTGATGTCTCTGCTTTTTGATATACTGTCTAGGTTTGTCATAACTTTTCTTCCCTTTGGTTGAGCATTAGGATTTTCTCTTTTTTAATTTATTTTTTAATTGGAGGAAAATTGTTTTACAATGTTATGTTAGTTTTTGCCATACAGCAACATGAATCAGTCATAATTATATATGTATCCCTCCCTCTTGAGCCTCCCTACCTTCCCCCCAACTCACGCCTCTAGGTCATCACAGAGTGCCAGGCTGGGCTCCCTGTTTTATATAGCAACTTTCCACTAGCTATCTATTTTACACATGATAGTGTATGTATGTTGATGATACTTTCTCAATTCGTCCCACCCTCTCCTTCCCCTGCTGTGTCCACAAGTCCATTCTCTACATCTGTGTCTCCATTCCTTGCAAATAAATACATAAATACCATTTTTCTGGATTCCATATACATGGACTATACATGATATCTGTTTTTATCTGACTTACCTGATTCTGTATAACAGGCTCTAGGTTCATCCACCTCACTACCACTGACTCAAATTCATTTCTTTATATGTCTGAGTAATACTCCATTGTATATATGTACCATATCTTCTTTATCCATTCATCTGTCAGTGGACATCTAGGTTGCTTCCATGTCCTGGCTATTGTAAATAGTGATGCAATGAACACTGGGGTACATGTGTCTTTTAGAATTGTGGTTTTCTCAGGGTATGGGACCTAGTGATGGGACTGCTGGGTCATATGGCAGATTTATTCCTAGGTTTTTAAGGAATCTCCATATTGTTCTCCATATTATCAGTTTACATTCCCTCCAACAGTGCAGGAAGGTCTCTTTTTCTCCACATCCTCTCCAGCATTTATTGTTTGTAGATTTTTTGATGATGGTCATTCTGACTAGTATGAAGTGATACCTCATTGTGGTTTTGATCTGCATTTCTCTAATAATGAGTGATGTTGAGCATCTTCTCACGTGCCATCTGCATGTGTTCTTTGGAAAAATGCCTGTTTAGGTCTTCTGTCCATTTTTTGATTGGCTTGTTTATTTTTCTGATATTGAGCTGTATGAGCTGCTTATATATTTTGGAGATTAATCCTCTGTCAGTTTCATTTGCAATTACATTTACAATTAACCCAAGTCCACTTTCAACTAATGCTATACCACCTGCAGTGTTATTTTTTCCTCTGCCTTCTTTCAAGATTTTTTCATCTTTGATTTTCTACAGTTTGAATATGATATACCTAAGTGTAGGTTTTTCAGTATTTACCATGCTCATCATTCTCTGAGTTTCCTGGATCTATGGTTTGGTATGTGAAACTAACTTGAGGAAGTTCTTAGTCATTAATGCTTCATATATTTCTTTTGTTTCTTTCTCTCTTTCTTCTTTTGGAACTCTGATAATGTGCTATTTAGACCTTTTGTAGTTGTCCCATATTTCCTGGATATTCTACTATTTTTAAAAGCCTTTTTCCTCTTTGCTTTTCATTTTGGGAAGTTTCTATTAACACACCTGCAAGCTCACTGTTTCTTTCCTTGTCTGTGTCCAATATCCTGATAAGCCTATCTAAGGCTTTCTTGATTTTTGTTAGAGTTTTTTAACTTCTATCATTTTCTTTTGATTCTTTTCTTAGAGTCTCCACATCTCTGCTTTCACTACCCATCTGGTTTATGTGTTTTCCATTTCTTCCTTTAGAACCCTTTCCATATTAATCACAGTTGTTTTAAATTTACAGTCTGACAATTCTAACATCTCTACCATATCTGGGTCTGGCTCTGATGTTTGCTCTCTCTGTATCCTCAAACTTTTTTCCTCCCCCTCCTAGTATACTTTATAATCTTCTGTTGAAAGGACATGAAGGACAGAGAAGTGATGTCACAGGGCAAACCTCTGTATCATAAATTGTAACAACAGACAGGTAGAGCAGAAATGCACCTCCATGAGAATGAGTACTGGGATAGAAAAGTTTTAACTGTGATTAATAAGATCCCAGAGGCTCAGTATGGACAAGATTGAGAGATAAAAAACTCCAGGGGGATCCTAGTCATCAGAGAGCTCTCATACTTTCATGCGTTTTATCTCTGGCATCCCAACCAGGTTCTCACAGGAAAGACCACAGAAAAATCCTCTCATGCTTCAGGTAGGAGTAGAGAAAAGGGAATTGTTTTTAATTACTCTGGAGCATTTTGGTCTTAACAAGGCCTGCTGTCAAGAGAATCTACTTTACCATGTGAGAAGGCCTTTAGCAATACAGTGGAGAGTGGAAGCATGCTATAATTCCATGATTAGGTCTCAGTCTTTTGGTGATCCTGTGCCTGTGGACTGTCAGCTTCACCAGTGTTTCTTAGTTCCCCCACCCCCTTAGGTGGGAGAGGATGGATAGAGGGGACTGCAGTTGCTATTTCCTCTCCCCTACATGGAAGGTTAGAAAGAGTTAGAGTTGGGTATTTCCCTCACCTCAGGTTAGTTAGATTCTGATAAAACCCCAGCTCTGGTAAAGTAGATTCTTTTGACAGCAGGCCTTGTTAAGACCAGAATGCTCTAGTATAATTCAAAACAATTCCCTTTTCTCTACTCCTACCCGAAGCATGAGAGGATTTTTCTGTGGTCTTTCCTGTGAGAACCTGGCAGGGATGCCAGAGATAAAACTCATGAAAATATGAGAGCTCTCTCATAACCAGGATCCCCTGGAGCTTTTTATATCTCATCTTGTCCATACTGAGCCTCTGGGATCTTATTAATCACAGTTAAGACTTTTCTATCCCAGTACTCATTCTCATGGAGGTGCATTTCTGCTCTACCTGTCTGTTGTTACAATTTATGATACAGAGGTTTGCCTGTGGCCTCACTTCTCTGATGGATCTAAGAGCAGTTGTTGATTTTTTCAGTGTGTTCATCTTTTACTGTTGTTGTTAGGATGAAATGACAACTTATATGCTGGGCTAGAAACAAGAAGTATGAAACATCTTTTCAGTTAAATAAACGTTTTTCATTTACTACCCATAGTCCTGCCCTACAAAAACTTGGATCTACACAAAGAAATAAAGGTGTCTGGGAAAGAATAAAAGAAGATAAATATAAAATATATTTTTTCAAATTTTTAATGTCCTAAAAGATAGTTGACTGTCTGAAGCCAAAGTAATAGCAAAGTATTATGGAGTTATAGCTAGGATAAAGTAAAATGTATGACAACTATAATACAAAGTTGGGAGAAAGAAACTGGAGGTAGTACTCTAAGGCACTTAAAAAATATGAAATTGTATAGTATTAATCAAAGAATTACTTTAGTTCATTAAAGGAGTATATTATGAACTCTAGGATCACAAAATTAGTTAAAAATTGGTGCAAATAATAAGCCAATAATGGACATAACATAGAATAATAAAAAGCAGTTACTGAAAAACAGGCAGTAGAAGAGGAATAAAGGAACAAAGAATAGATGGAACAAACATTAATCAACTAGAAAAATGGTAGATTTTAATCCAATTTTTTCATAATAATATTAAATATAATTGTCTAAATACACAAACAACAGCAGTTGTCAACTTGGATTAAAAAGCAAGCCAATTGTATAAATCTATGTACTATAAATCTACTTTAAAATTAAAGATAGGTTAAAACTAAAACAATGACAAAAGAATGAAAGACAAGCCTCAGGCTGGGTGAAAACATGCACAAAATATCTATGTGATACAGAACTGTTACCCAAACAAAATATACGAAGAATTCTTAAAATTCAACAATAAGAAAACAACCCAATTAAAAAATGTGCAAAGTATATGAACAGATTTCTCGTTAAAGAAGACATGCAGAAGGCATGTAGCATGAAAAGATGCTCAACATTATGTCAATTAGGGAATTGCAAAATAAAACAATGAGATACTAAATATTATCACCTATTAGAATGCTGTAAAACCAAACATCACCACCAAATGTCAGTGAGAACATGGAACAACATGAACTCTTACTTATTGCTAGCAGGAATGAAAACTGAAACAGGCACTTGG
This sequence comes from Moschus berezovskii, assembly GCF_049115385.1. Classification (NCBI taxonomy): domain Eukaryota; kingdom Metazoa; phylum Chordata; class Mammalia; order Artiodactyla; family Moschidae; genus Moschus; species Moschus berezovskii. The sequence goes on from NC_142467.1 coordinate 90,920,136, forward strand.
GAAGATATTTTTGCAGTTTCTTACAAAGCTAAACGTAAGCTTTGCCATAGGACCCAGAAACTGTGCTCCTCGATATTTACCCAAATGAGCTGAACACTTATGTCCACAAAAAAAACTACATACAAATGCTTATAGCAGCTTTATTTATAATTGCCAAAATCTGGAAGCAACCAAGATGTCCTTCAATAGGTTAATATGCAAACTGTGGTATATCATATAATATTATTCATCATCAAAAGAAATGAGCCATCAAGCCATGAAAGGACATGTAGGAATCTAAAATGCATATTGCTAAGTGAAAGAAGCCAATCTCAGAAGGGTATATAATGTATGACTCCAACTACATGACTTTCTAGAAAAGGGGCCAAACCATGAGACAGTAAAAAGATCAGTGATGGTCAAAAGTTCAAGCAGGAAGGAAGAATGAATGAATAGATGTAGCATGAGGCATTATTAGATTAGGGCTGTTAAACTCTTCAATATGATACAGTAATGTTAGGTGCATGTCATTATATATTTGTAAAACCCCACAGAACTGTATAAGACAAAGAGTGATCCCTATATAAACTATGAACATTAGTTAATATAATCTATCAATATTTGCTTATGAACTGTAACAAATGTATCACACTAAGGCAAGATGTCAATAATAGCAGAAACTGTGTGTGGCTCAGATGGTAGAGTTTGCTTACAATGCAGGAGACCCAAGTTTGATCCTTGGGTTGGGAAGATCCTCTGGAGAAGGAAATGGCAACCCACTCCAGGGCTCTTGCCTGGAAATTCCCATGGACAGAAGAGCCTGGCAGGCCATAGTCCATTGGGTGTGTCTGATGGGGGAAGAAGTGGGAAGACTGTTTTCTGCTCAGTTTTTCTGTTAGCCAAAAATTTATCTTAAAAATAAACTATTGGGCTCCCTGGTGGTCCAGTGATTAAGGGTCCACCCTGCAATGCACGGGCACTGGTTCGTCCCTGGTCTGAGAAGATCCCACATGCCTTGGAGCAACTAAGCCTGTGTGCCACAATTACTGAGCTGTTAAGCCTGAGAGCTGCAGCTACTGAGCCCATATGCTGCAATTACTGAAGCCTGTGTACCCTGGAGCCTGTGCTGTGCAACAAGAGAAGCCACCACAATGAGAAGCCTTCACATTGCAACTAGAAGGTAGCCCCCACTTGCCACAACTAGAGAAAGCCTGTGAGCATTAACAAAGACCCAGCACAGCCAAATAAATAAATAAATAATATTAAAAAGCAATCATGGCCTTTCTGCCCATGGACGCTGCCGTGAAAGCATCATTGAAGTCTTCCCCCGCTCCACTGCCATCATGTCAAAATTAGTCTTCCAAAGAGCCTGAACAGCTGTGGAAGCTCTTCATTGGAGGACTGAGCTTTGAAACAACTGTTGAGAGTCTGAGGAGCCATTTTGAGCAATGGGGAATGCTCACAGACTGTGCGGTAATGAGGGATCCAAACACCAAGTGCTCCAGAGGTTTCGGGTTTGTCACATATGCCATGGTGGAGGAGGTGGATGCAGCCATGAATGCAAGGCCACACAAGGTGGACAAAAGAGTTGTGGAACCAAAGAGGGACCGTCTCAAGAGAAGATTCTCAAAGACTTAACTGTGAAAAAGATTTTTGTTGGTGGCATTAAAGAAGACACTGAAGAACATCACCTGTGAGATTATTTTGAACAGTATGAGAAAACTGAAGTGGCTGAAATCATGACTGACCGAGGCAGTGACAAAAAGAAAGGCTTTGCTTATGTAACCTTTGATGACCATGACTCCGTAGACAAGATCGTCATTCAGAAATACAACACTGTGAATGGCCACAACGGTTAAGTGAAAAAAGCCCTGTCTAAGCAAGAGATGGCTTGTGCTTCATCCAGCCAGAGAGGTTGAAGTGGTTCTGGAAACTTTGGTGGCAGTCATGGAGGTGCTTTCGGTGGGAATGACAACTCTGGTCGTGGAGGAAACTTCAGTGGTCGAGGTAGCAGCCATGGTGGTGGCGGATATGGTGGCAGTGGGGATGGTTATAACGGATTTGGTAATGATGGAAGCACTTTTAGAGGTGGCGGAAGCCACAATGATTTTGGCAATTACAATAACCAATCTTCAAATTTTGGACACATGAAAGGGGGAAACTTTGGAGGCAGAAGTTCTGGCCCCTATGGTGGTGGAGCCAATACTTTGCCAAACCACAAAACCAAGGTGGCTATGGTGGTTCCAGCAGCAGCGGTAGTTATGGCAGTGGCAGAAGGTTTTAATTACTGCCAGGAAACAAATTTTAGCAGGAGAGGAGAGCCAGAGAAGTGACAGGGAAGCTACAGGTTTCAACAGATTTGTGAACTCAGCCAACCACAGTGGTAGCAGAGCCTAGCTGCTACAAAGAAGACATGTTTTAGACAACATTCATGTGTATGGGCAAAAAACTCAAGGACTGTACTTGTGACTACCTGTATAACAGGTTATTTTAGTTTCTGTTCTGTGCAAAGTGTAAAGCATTCCAACAAAGGGTTTTAATGTAGATGTTTTTTTGCACCCATGCTGTTGACTGCTAAATGTAATAGTCTGATCATGATGCTGAATAAATGTCTTTTTTTTTTAATGTGCTGTGTAAAGTTAGTCTACTCTGAAGCCATTTTGGTAAACTACCCCAACAGTGTGAAGTTAGAATTCCTTCAGGGTGATGCCGGGTTCTATTTGAAATTTACTTACAACCTGCTTTGGTGGAGAAGCTGTTGTCTTCAGAACCTTGGTGTAGTTGAACTGACAGTTACTGTGTTGTGACCTGGAGTTCACCATTAAAAGAGTCACCCATGCAAAGTCATGGAGAGTTTTTTTGGGTTATTAATGATTGTTGATACATCCTATGCAATATATCTAAATTGAATTGTGGTATCAGATAAAGTTATAGATGGGAATGAAGCTTGTGTATCATCCATTATCATATGTAATCAATAAAAGACTTAATACCCCCCAAAAAAAGTAATCATGACAGTCTATTAAAAAATAAACTATTAATTTTTTAAAAGTAGAATGATGAAAAAAATGATACACTATTAAAACACAAATCAAAAGACAGCAGGAACGGCTATATTAATATTAGACAAAATAGACTTCAGAAGCAGAAATACTAAATGGTATAAGAGGGACATTATATGAAAAAATGGGTAAATTAAGAAGACAACCTTAATTGTATGTACACCTAACAAAAAGTTTGAAAACATATGAAGCAAAAGTTGACAGAAATGAATAGAAACAGACAGGATCCACAATTGTAGTTAGATGTCAACATACTTCAGTAATTAATAGAGCAAATAAAATAGGTAAGGATATAGAAAATCTAAACAACACTATCAACCAACTAGTTGATGTTTATAGTACACTCAGCCTAACAACAAAAATTACATTCTTTTCAAGTGCACACGAAACATTCACCAAGTACACCATAATCCTCTGCCATAAAACAATCCTCAACAAATTTAAAACCAACATAATATGAAGTATGTTCTGCCTGTTTTCCTCTAAGAGTTTTATAGTTTCTGGTCTTACATTTAGATCTTTAATCCATTTGGAGTTTATGTTTGTGTATGGTGTTAGAAAGTGTTCTAATTTCATTCTCTTACAAGTGGTTGACCAGTTTTCCCAGCACCACTTGTTAAAGAGATTGTCTTTAAAAATTACTTAAGAATAATTTCTTGTATTTCTATGCCACCTTTATAGTTCTGGTTTCTCATTTCTTAATTAGTAAATTCAGCGTGCAGTTTCTATCCCAGGCTAATTTATACACTTCCAGAAGAAACGGCCTCTTAAATACACAGAGTGTTGAGGTGGGGAGCCCCCAACCAAGTTTTTTAAAACTTTGAACAGAGTTACAGATTTTGCCATTTGTTATAAACTGGTATATGTAATTTAACCAGAACCATGAGAAAGTTGGTATTGTGTGAATTCTGAGGCACTTTCGACATGTTGTAGGAGTGATGTGGACTTTTTTGAGTTTTTACACATTCATAAGTGAATGGTCTGTATCTCATGCCTTTGTTGGTTTCCTGTGAGCTGTAGTTTCTGGGAAATGAGCTGTTCTCATATCTGTAACTCTTGTAACCCAGTCATTCGTGTGCCTCCTTTATGAGGATCCAGTGCGGCTGTGGTGCTGTTATCCCTCTGATAGGAACTCTAACTCAGTGTAAAGCCCCAAAGATCTGTTACTTATTTTTATTTTATATTGTACTATATTTTCTTTATAGTGTTGTGTTTGTTTCAGGTGTATAGCAAAGTGATACAATCATATATATATATGAATTAACAAAAGCAGTTCCGTCTTTTGATGGGGAGTTCGTGGTTTATAATATAAATGGCATTATTTTGAGAGAGGGATAACTTAGGTAAGGCACTGGGTTTTTTTTTCTTTTTGCAGCTTGAGGCAGTTGTAAAATAACTTAATGTAGCTTTTTGCAACTGTGTATTCTATAGTATTTTTTTCATTTGGTGATATTTTAACTGTTAATGTTTATGGCATTGTGCTTTGTACCATTTATTAAATTTTATAAATAAAAAAATAAAGAGATTGTCTTTTCTACATTGTATATTTTTGCCTCTTTTGTCAAAGATAAGGTGTTCATAGGTGTTTGGATTTATCTCTGAACCGTCTATTCTGTACCACTAATCTATATTTCTATCTTTGTGCCAGTACCATACTGTCTTGACTGCAGCTTTGTAGTATAGTTTGAAGTCAGGAAGGTCGATTCCTCCAGTTCCATTCTTCTTTCTCAAAATGGTTTTGGCTATTTGAGGTTTTTGTGTTTCCATACACATTGTGAAATTATTTGTTCTAGTTCTGTGAAAAATACCATTGGTAGTTTGATAGGGATTGTGTTGATTCTATAGACTGCTTTGGGTAGTATACTCATTTTCACTATACTGATTCTTCCAATCCACGAACATGGTATATTTTTCCATCTATTTATGTTATCTTTGATTTCCTTCATCAGTGTCCTATAGTTTTCTATATACAAGTCTTTCGTTTCTTAGGTAAATTTATTCCTAAGTATTTTATTCTTTTCATCACAATGGTGAATGGGATTGTTTCCTTAATTTCTCTATTTTTTCCATTGTTATTGGATAGGAATGCAAAAGATTTCTGTGTATTAATTTTATATCCTGAAATTTTACTATATTCATTGATTAGCTCTAGTAATTTTCTGGTAGTATCTTTAGGGTTTTCTATGCAGAGGATCAAGTCATCTGAAAATAGTGACAGTTTTACGTCTTCTTTTCCATTCCATTCATTTTATTTCTTTTTCTTCTCTGATTGCTGTGACTAGGACTTCCAAAACTACGTTGAACAGTAGTGGTGACAGTGAGCACCCTTGTCTTCTTCCTGATTTTAGAGGAAATGTTTTCAATTTTTCACCATTGAGGATAATGTTTGCTGTGGGTTTGCTGTATATGGCTTCACGTCCGACTCTTTGCGACCCCATTAATCGCAGCATGCCAGGCCTCCCTGTCCATCACCAACTCCCAGAGTTCACTCAAACTCATGTCCATTGAGTCAGTGATACCATCCAACCATCCCATCCTCTGTTGTCCCCTACTCCTCCTGCCCCCAATCCCTCCCAGCATCAGACTCTTTTCCAGTGAGTCAACTCTTCGCATGAGGTGGCCAAAGTATTGGAGCTTCAGCTTTAGCATCAATCCTTCCAATGAACACCCAGGATTGATCTCCTTTTGAATGGACTGGTTGGATCTCCTTGCAGTCCAAGGGACTCTCAAGAGTCTTCTCCAACACCACAATTCAAAAGCATCATTCTTCGGCGCTCAGCTTTCTTCACAGTCCAACTCTCACATCCACACATGAACACCGGAAAAACCATAACCTCGACTAGACGGACCTTTGTTGGCAAAGTAATGTCTCTGCTTTTTAATATGCTATCTAGGTTGGTCATAACCTTCCCTCCAAGGAGTGTCTTTTAATTTCATGGCTGCAATCACCATCTGCAGTGATTTTGGAGCCCCAGAAAATAAAGTCTGACACCGTTTCCACTGTTTCCCCATCTATTTGCCATGAAGTGAAAAGACCAGATGCCATGATCTTAGTTTTCTGAATGTTGAGCTTCAAGCCAACTTTTTCACTCTCCTCTTTCACTTTCATCAAGAGGATTTTTAGTTCCTCTTCATTTTCTGCCATAAGGGTGGTGTCATCTGCATATCTGAGGTTATTGATATTTCTCCCGACCATCTTGATTCCAGCTTGTGCTTCTTCCAGCCCAGCATTTCTCATGATGTACTCTGCATATAAGTTAAATAAGCAGGGTGACAATATACAACCTTGACGTACTCCTTTTCTTATTTGGAACCAGTCTGTTGTTCCAGTTCTAACTATTGCTTCCTGACCTGCATACAGGTTTCTCAAGAGGCAGGTCACTTGGTCTGGTATTCCCATCTCTTTCAGAATTTTCCACAGTTTATTGTGATCCACACAGTCAAAGGCTTTGGCATCGTCAATAAAGCAGAAATAGATGTTTTTCTGGAACTCTCTTGCTTTTTCAATGATCCAGTGGATGTTGGCAATTTGATCTCTGGTGCCTCTGCCTTTTCGAAAACCACCTGAACATCTGAAGTTCACTGTGCACATATTGCTGAAGCCAGGCTTGGATAATTTTGAGTATGACTTTACTAGCGTGTGAGATGAGTGCAATTGTGCGGTAGTTTGAGCATTCTTTGGCACTGCCTTTCTTGGGGATTGGAATGAAGACTGACCTTTTCCAGTCCTGTGGCCACTGCTGAGTTTTCCAAATTTGCTGGCATATTGAGTGCAGCATTTTCACAGCATCATCTTTCAGGATTCGAAAGAGCTCAACTGGAATTGCATCACCTCCACTAGCTTTGTTCATAGTGATGCTTTCTTTTTTTTTTTTTTTTGGTAATTAATTTATTTTTTATTGGAGGCAAATTATTTTACAATATTATATTGGTTGGTTTTGCCATACATTGACATGAATTCGCCCCGGGTTTACATAAGTTCCCCCTCCTGAACCCCCCTCCCACCTCCCTCCTCCCTTTATCCTACCTCTGGGTCATCCCCGCATACCCACTTGACTTCACATTCCAGGATGTCTGGCTCTAGGTGAGTGATCACACCATCATGGTTATCTTGGTCATGGAGGTCTTTTTTGTACAGTTCTTCTGTGTATTGTTGCCACCTCTTCTTAATATCTTCTGCTTCTGTTAGGTCCATACCATTTCTGTCCTTTATCGAGCCCATCTTTGCATGAAATGTTCCCTTGGTATCTCTAATTTTCTTGAAGAGATCTCTAGTCTTTCCCATTCTGTTGTTTTCCTCTATTTTTTTGCATTGATCACTGAGGAAGGCTTTCTTTTCTCTCCTTGCTATTCTTTGGAACTCTGCATTCAGATGCTTATATCTTTCCTTTTCTCCTTTGCTTTTCACTTCTCTTCTTTTCACAGCTATTTGTAAGGCCTCCCCAGACAGCCATTTTGCTTTTTTGCATTTCTTTTCCATGGGGATGGTCTTGATCCCTGTCTCCTATACAATATCACAAACTTCTGTCCATAGTTCATTAGGAACTCTATCAGATCTAGTCCCTTAAATCTGTTTCTCACTTCCACTGTATAATCATAAGGGATTTGATTTAGGTCCTATCTGAATGGTCTAGTGGTTTTCCCTACTTTCTTCAATTTAAGTCTGAATTTGGCAGTAAGGAGTTCATGATCTGAGCCACACTCAGCTCCCGGTCTTGTTTTTGCTAACTGTACAGAGCTTCTCCATCTTTGGTTGCAAAGAATATAATCAATCTGATTTTGGTGTTGACCCTTAAACAACAGAAAATAGAGCTACCATATGATCTAGCAATCCCACTCATGGGCATATATCTGGAGAAAACAATAATTTGCAAAGATACATGGACCTCAAATTTCACTGCAGCAATATTTACAGCAGCCAGGGCATGAAGCAATCCAAATGTCTGCCAAAAGAGGAATGGATAAAGAAGATATAATGTGTGTGTGTGTGATGGAATACTACCCAGCCATGGATGAACCTAGAGACTGCCATACTAAGTGAAAGAAATCAGAGAAGACAAGTATCATATGATGTCCCTTATATGTGGAATCTAAAGAAATGGTACAAATGAACCTACATATAAAACAGAAATAGAGTCACAGATATAGAAAACTGAGTCATTTCCTAGGCAAGTTGATAAGAAGTCTGGGTTCCCCAAGGAGGAGAGAAAGGTCTGGGGCTCTCAAGGAGGAGATAGGGGTCTGGAATTTTCAAGGAGCAGGAAAGGACAAACGTCTTTTCTTTTCCTCTGCATTCTTTAGTCTTAGTCACACAAAACTTTTTTTTCCTTTAAGCCCAGAACTGGGGATTATACCACAAAACAATTCAGTTTAAACTCTGTGTTAAGGATTATATAACAACAATGCACCCTGCTTGAAGACAGTTTCTCCTTCCTGAAAACCTTCTGACTCATCCTGTTATCTTGCTTGCTTGCTAAGTCACTTCAGTGGTGTCTGACTCTGTGTGACCCCATAGACGGAAGCCCACCAGGCTTCCCCGTCCCCGGGATTCTCCAGGCAAAAACACTGGAGTAGGTTGCCATTTCCTTCTCCAATGCATGAAAGTGAAAAGTGAAACTGAAGTCGCTCAGTCATGACCAACCCTCAGGGACCCCATGGATTGTAGCCTTCCAGGCTCCTCCGTCCATGGGATTTTCTAGGCAAGAGTACTGGAGTGGGGTGCCATCGCCTTCTCCACATGTTATCTTAGAATGTATAATTATGGCAGTGAGTCTGGTAAGATCTTTCTGTTGTTAAGTTCTAATCCTGTTATCTTAAAATGTAAATTGTGGGAGTCAGTTTAGTTCAGTTGCACAGTCATGTCTTTGCAACCCCATGGACTCTGTGACTCCATGGACTGCAGCATGCCAGGCTTCCCTGTCCATCACCAGCTCCTGGAGCTTACTCAATCTCATGTCTATTGAGTCGGTGATGCCATCCAACCATCTCATCCTCTGTTGTCCCCTTCTCCTCCCGCCTTCAACCAATTAAAAAAGTGTATAGCTCCCTTGCTAAGACTAGCAAGTGGGGCACTCTATGCCCCCTTCTGATGTCTATGTCAGAAGCTTCCTCTGTCCCTTTTCACTGTAATAAAACTTCTGCCACACAAGAGCCCTGAGTGGTCAAGCCTGGTCTCTGGTCCTGAAGCTAAATCTTCTTTGGAGATCACGAATCCAACGTCATTCACTGTAAGTTATCAAAGTGAACTTACAGTTACCAAAGGGAGGAGGAGGGGAGGGATAAATTGGAAGATTGGGACTGAAATACAGTCTACTATGTATAAAATAGATAACTAATGACAACCTACAATATAGCTTAGAGAACTCTACTTAATACTCTGTAATGAGAAGAACAAAGTCAAAGAATGTTCAAACTATTGTACAACTGTTCTCATTTCACATGCTAACAAGGTAATGCCCAAAACTCTTCAAGCTAGGCTTCAGTAGTATGTGAACCAAGAACTTCCATATGTACAATATGGATTTAGAAAAGGCAGAGAAACCAGAGAGCAAATCACCAACATCTGCTCAATCATACAGACAGCAAGAGAATTCCAGAAAAACATCTACCTCTGGTTCATTGACTATGCTAAAGATTTTGACTGTGGATAACAACAAACTACAGAAAATTCTTAAAGAGATGGGACTACCAGGCCACCGGTAAGGTCTCAGGTCTCCTGAGAAACCTATATGAAAGTCAAGAAGCAACAGTTAGAACTGTATGTGGAACAACAGACTGCTTCAAAATTGGGGAAGGAGCACGTCAAGCCTGTATATTATTATTTAACTTCTATGCAGAGTATATCATGTGACATGCCAGCCTGGATGACTCACAAGCTGGAATCAAAATTGCCAGGAGAAATATCAATAACCTCAGATATGCAGATAATACCACTCTCATGGCAGAAATCGAAGAGGAACTAAAGAGCCTCTTGATGAGGTTGAAAGAACGGAGTGAAAATGCTGGCTTAAAGCTCAACATTCAAAAAAAAAAAGATCACGGCATCCATTCCCATCACTTCATGGCAAATAGATGGGGGAAAAGTGGAAACAGTGACAGATTTTATTTTCTTGGACTCCAAAATCACTGTGGATGGTGAGTGCAGCCATGAAATTAAAAGATGCTTGCTCCTTGGGAGAAGAGCTATGACAAACATAGACAATGTATTATTAAAGGGCAGAGACATCACTTTGCCAACAAAGGTCCAGTAGTCATCTGTAGATATGAGAGTTGGACCATAAAGAAGGCAGAGTGCCGAAGAATTGATTCTTTCGAATTGTAGTGCTGGAGAAGACTCTTGAGAATCCCCTGGACTGCAAGGAAATCAAACCAGTCAATCCTTAAGGAAATCAACCCTGAATATTCAATGGAAGGACTGATGCTAAAAGCTGAAGCTTCAATACTTTGGATACCTGATGCAAAGAGCTGACTCACTGGAAAAGACCCTGATGTTGGGAAAGATTGAAGGGAAAAGGAGAAGTGGGTGACAGAGGATGAGATGGCTGGATGGCATCATCAACACAATGGACATGAATGTGAGTAAACTCCGGGAGATAGTGAAGGACAGGGAAGCCTGGCGTGCTGCAGTCCATGGGGTCGCCAAATGTCAGACATGACTTAGTGACTGAACAATAACAATGACCTATATGGGAAGAGAATTTTTTAAAAGTGGATAAATATATATATATATATATATATAAAATAAAGCAGATGTATAACATATTTGTTTTAACAACAGAAACTAATACAACATTGTAAATCAACTATACTATAATCAAAAGTATTTTTAAAAAAGAAATTAACAAGACTTCAGAATCCCACAAATTTGGAAGCTAAGAAATATTCTAAATAATCTGTTGGTTAAAGAACAAAACACATGAAAATAAAAATATCTTGGACTGCGTAGTAATAATACAACATACTAAAATTTGAATGCTGCTGCTTAAAGCCTGCAGCTAAACTAGAGACTAATGGATCAATTAATTTAGTGTTTAGGGTAGAAATGTTTTCTGTTTTGCTGGACTGCCTCTTTTCCAGTCCTACGGCTGGAGGAAGTAGACTTTTTTGGGGCCTTTTTTGTTTGCATCTATTCACATTTCCAGGTTGCCAGATTCTGAGTTGAATGAGGTAAAAAGAAAACCCAGGGAACTCACTGCAGTTTCATTCCTTTCCAGCTAGTCTGCCTTCTCTCCACCATTCAGAGCATTGTTATGTTTGTTTTAAATATAAAATCCAGGGTTTTAGCTATACTTACTAACAGAGAAAAGTATTCCTACTTTATCTTTCTAGAAACAGAAGTCTCTCACAGGAGACTTTTAAGGTGCTTGACTTATATTGTCCTTTTTCTTAACCTGGGTGGTAGTCACATGAGTGGTCACCTTATTACTCTTTAAGCTATATGATTTATGCCTGGATCTATGTATATATTTCACAATTTTAAAGTAAACATATTATAAATTATAACAGCATCACAATTCTCTGTGAAGCAAGAAGAAACTCTCTCTTCTACTTTGCAGCAGGGAAACTCACGCTTGGAAAACACAGAGAGCACTGAACCCAGGTCAAGAACCCAAGCCTAGGTCTCTTAACCACTAAGGCATTCACTGCTCAAACTTCTGAGTTTGGCTTCTACAAAGATGATGCTTAAGAAATGCTGAACTTCGTAAAATGTTTCCACTCTTAAAAACTCACCGAAAACAAGGCTTTTTATAGACACTTTATTTTTTGGTTAAAGGTGAAACCAAAAAATACAGAAATGCGACATAATCAAATGTGTAAACAAGGTATCAGAACTTGGATTCATGAAAATATATGACAAAGACATTACTAGGCACTAGAAAGTTTCACTATTGCAGGCTGACCCCTGCCCCTGGTACACAGAAAGCACAGACAAACCAGAGAAGCTACCCGATCAGCATGAATCCAGTTTACTCAGGACCTGCTCCAGCCTGCCTTCCCTCTGCTCCACAAATTCACTTCTCCAAGTTCTCACCTGACTGGGGTTGGAACAAAGAAAGGTGTCTGTCACACTATATTTAAAGATGTGGGCTTAGAGTTTGGAAGTGAAAAGGCAGAAAAGGATATCATTCAACTTCTGTTGGTCCACAGGGCCTCAAGAACTCCTGTCTTTGCTCACGGAACCACCTATTGGAAATTGTGAACAGAAAGAGTCTTATAGTCCTGGTTGTTCACTCAGCAGCCAAAATCAATAACCCCTTTAACCCAAGTCCTGTGGTAGGTGCAGGAAGCATACACAAATAAGACAAGTTTTATGAGGTAGGACCACAAATTGTTATCAACTTCCCTTTTAGAACTGCTTTTGCATCCCTAGGTTTTGGGTCATCATGTTTTGGTTTTAATTTGTTTCTAGGTGCTTTTTATTGTCTCTTTTTTGATTTCTTCAGTGATCTCTTGGTTATATAGTAGCATATTGTTTGGCTTTCATGTGTTTGGTTTTTTACAGTCTTTTTTTTCCCCCTGTAAATGATATCTAATCTCATAGCACTGTGGTTAGAAAAGATGCTTGACATGATTTCAATTTTCATACATTTCTGAGGCTTTATCTGTGCCCCAAGATGTGATCTATCCTAAAGAATGTTTCATGTGAACTTGAAAGAAAGTGTATTCTGCTTTGAGATGGAATGTCCTATGAATATCAACTAAGCCTATCTGGTCTAATGTGTCATTTAAGGCTGTGTTTCCTTAGTACCATATGATAATCTCAACAGATTCAGAAAAACCCATTTATGATGAAAACTCTCCAAAAAGCAGGCATAGAAGGATGCTACCTCAACATAATAAAGGCCATACATGGCAAACTCATGCAAACATTCTCAATGGTGAAAAACTGAAAGCATTTCCTCTAAGATGAGGAACAAGACAAGGGTGTCCACTCTTGCCACTATTATTCAACATAGTTCTGAAGTCCTAGCCATGGCAATCAGAGAAGAAAGAAAAATAAGAGAATCAAAGTTGGAAAAGAAATAAAACTGTCAGTGTTTGCAGATGCCACAATACTACACAGAGAAAATCCTAAAGATGCCACCAGAAAACTACTGGAGTTAATCAATGAATGTAGTAAAGTCACAGGATACAAAATTAATACATCAAAATCTCTTGCATTCCTATATACTAATAACAAAGTATCAGAAAGAGAAATTAAGGAAATAATCCCATTTATCATTGACCATTGCAACAAAAAGAATAAAATACATAGGGATAAACCTACCCAAGGAGACAAAAGACCTATATGCAGAAAACTGTAAGAATGATGAAAAAAATAATTGATGAAATGATTTAGAGTTTAGATTTAGAAACTCTTAGTTTCTAAGTTTAGTTTAGATTTAGAGTTTAGTTTAGTTTAGATTTGGAGTTTCCATTAGGTGGTTCCATGAGCAAGGACAGGATTCTTCAGGCCCTGTGGACCAACAGAAGATGAATGACATCCTTTTCTGCCTTTTCACTTCCAAACTCTAATAATTTCTTTCATTGATGAATGAAATCAAACAGATAGAGAGATATATCATGTTCTTAGACTGGAAGAATCAATACTGTGAAAATGATTATATAACCCAAAGCAATCTACAGATTCATTGTTCAGTTCAGTTCATTCACTCAGTCATGTCTGACTCTTTGCTACCATATGGACTGCAGGATGCCAGGCTTCCCTGTCCATCACCAACTTCTAGAGTTCACTCAAACTCATGTCTGTAGAGTTGGTGATGCCATTCAACCATCTCATCCTCTGTCTTCCCCTTCTCCTCCCACCTTCCATCTTTCCCAGCATCAGGGTCTTTTCAAACGAGTCAGTTCTTCACATCAGGTAGCCAAAGTACTGGAGTTTCAGCTTCGGCATCAGTCCTTCCAATGAACATTCAGAACTGATTTCCTTTAGGATGGACTGGTTGGATCTCTTTGCTGTCCAAGGGACTCTCAAGAGTCTTCTCCAACACCACAGATCAAAAGCATCAATTCTTCGGTGCTCAGCTTTCTTTAGAGTCCAACTCTCATATCCATACATGACTATTGGAAAAACCATGGCTTTGACTAGACAGACTTTTGTTGGCAAAGTAATGTCTCTGCTTTTTAATATGCTGTCTAGGTTCAGTTCAGTTCAGTTCAGTTCAGTCGCTCAGTCGTGTCCGACTCTCCGCGACCCCATGAATCACAGCACGCCAGGTCTCCCTGTCCATCACCAACTCCCAGCTTTTCTTCAAAGGAGCAAGCATCTTTTAATTTCATTGCTGCGGTCATCATCTGCAGTGATTTTGGAGCCCCCCAAAATAAAGTTTTTCACTGTTTCCATTGTTTCCCCATCTATTTGTCATGAAGTGATGGGACTGGATGCCATGATCTTAGTTTTCTGAATGTTCAGTTTCAAACCAACTTTTTCTCTCTCCTCTTTCACTTTCATCAAGAGGCTCTTTAGTTCTTCACTTTCTGCCATAAGGGTGGTGTCATCTGCATATCTGAGATTATTGATATTTCTCCCAACAAACTTGATTCCAGCTTGTGCTTCATTCAGCCCGGCATTTCACATGATGTACTCTGCATATGTTAAATAAGCAGGTGACAATATACAGCTTTGACATACTCCTTTCCTTATTTGGAACCAGTCTGTTGTTCCATGTCCAGTTCTTACTGTTGTTTACAGGTTTCTCAGGAGACAGGGCAGGTGGTCTAGTATTCCATCTTTTGAGGAATTTTGCACAGTTTATTGTGATCCACACAGTCAAAGGCTCTGGCATAGTCAATAAAGCAGAAGTAGATGTTTTTCTGGAACTCTCTTGCTTTTTCAATGATCCAGCATATGTTGGCAATTTGATCTCTGGTTCCTCTGCCTTTTCTAAATTCAGCTTGAACGTCTGGAAGTTCACAGTTCACTACGGAGAAGAGTATGGAATAAACATAGAACTACCACATGACCCAGCAATCCCACTGCCGGGCATCCATCCTGAGAAAACCATAATTCAAAAAGACACATGTAACCCAATGTTCACTGCAGCACTCTTTACAACAGCCAGGACATGCTAGCAACCTAACCATCCACTGACAGATGAATGGATAAAGATGTGGTACATATATACAATGGGATATTACTCAGCCATAAATAATTGAAATTGGATCATTTGCAGATGTGAATGGACCTAGAGTCTGTCATACAGAATGTAGTAAGTCAGAAAGAGAACCTATCTGTCTTTTGTCAGACCCAGATCTAATGTGGTTCCAATTCCCTGATTAAATGAGACCTCACTCTACTGTGCTACTCAGTTACTAGGTTCTCTGTTATCAATTCAAGCACTAGGTTCTCTGTTATCAAACTTCTCAAAATTTACACATCTATTTACGAATTGCTTCCATTATCCCAAATTATTTAAAGGTAAATGCAGTATTTATCTTTGCTACTACATCAAATCTTTATTAACTGTTGAAAGAATAATAATATAAATTACTTTTTTAGGGCAAAGGCTTTGGGAAGCTCCAGATCAGGGTCTGGACTATAATGTATCTGAGGTCACAGAGATTTCATTGCAGGTTAGTGAAAGGCTTGGGAATCAGACCCTGATCTGGTCCTTGACACAGAAATTAAGAACTTCTGTTCAACAAAAGACAGAACTAGGAGTAAAAAGGCAAATTAGAAAAAGATATTTCAAAACATGTAACCAACAGAGAGCTTGTGTCCATAGTATATTAAAAACTTGTATGAATTAGTAAGAAAAAGACCTGAATAGACAAATATGAAATCTAAAGGCTAAAAAGCATACAAGAAAGTGTTCAACACCATTAATAATCATGTTAAGATAGATAATACTATATATATAATAAACTAGTTAAAATCCAAGAATATGACAAGACCAGATATTGGAGAAAGTTGGGATAACAACTCTTACTCCTAGTAGCAATGTGCTCAACCACTCTATAATATATTACACTAGTAAAGTTGAAGACTCATCTACTGAGATTCAGCATTTCCAATTATAGATAAATATTCTACAGAAATGTGTTTATTTGTACCAGAAATCAGGTATAAAAATGCAATGACAGCCTTATTCATTAAAGACTGAAACCAGCCTAAATGTCTATCAACAGTGTATCCGTATATTATAGTACTATCCTATGATAGAGGCTAACAAAAGTGAACTACACGAATTAACGTAAATTACAGCTGCACAACAACATGAATGAATCCTACAAACAACTATCAAATAAAATAACCCAAACACCTCCCAAATTATACTCTTGATTTCACTACAAAAAGTTCAAAATCAGGGAAAACAAAATAAATACTATTTATTTAGGGATACAGACCTTGACAGTAAAACTACAAAGAAAAGCAAAGGCATGACTACCACAGATCACTAGACAGTGGTTACTACCGAGGTACTGGTGGCAGGTCAGAGATGTCATCAGAGAGGCTCACAGGGGCTCCTGAGGTATAAGTTTGAAAATAATCTCTTCTCTAACCCAGATGGTGACATGGGTGCTCATCCTCACTTTCATAGTCTTTAAACTGTACATCTATGTATCACAAACAATTCTGGGTATATATTTCAAAATTTTAAAGTAATTAATTTCAAATTATAACAGCATCACAACCATGGACACACATGATCTCTATGTTCTCTGAGATACAAGGAGACTGACTCCCTCACTTTCCAGAAAGGACACTGATGCTTAGAGGAAAAATAAGTGGGAAACCTTGTCTAGAACCTAACATCAGAATTTGCCTCTCAAGTATTCATTATCCAGATTCTCCCTGTACAGAGAAGATGCATGGGAAATGGTAAACTTGGTAAAAGCTCCTCATCTTAAAAAATATATAGTCTAAATAAAGCTCTTCAAGGCTTCTGGCAGGGATGGACATTTTATTTTTTGGTTAAAGCCACATTAATAGAAATTCCATAAAAACAAGCATGTAAACAAAGTATTAGAACTTTGGTTCACTGAAAGATCTACATCTAAAGCATCTGAAGTATGAATGTACCTTGCTATGTGCCAGACCACCTGACTCTGCTCCAACTCTACCTGAGCAGCCAGAGATAGCACAGGCTGGCCAGAGAGCCTGGGATCAAGGTCACCCAGGACACCCCCACTCCACTCTCTACTCCACACAAATATTCATGCCTCCAAAGACCTGCCTGATGGGACTGGAACATGAGGCGGGTCTGCTACATTGAACCTGAAGACAACATGGGTTGTGGGTCCAGGAAGGCAAAGGGCAGGAAAGGATGACAGTCAACTTCTGTTGGTACACACGGCCTCGAGAATTCCTGCCCTTATTTATAGAACCACTTATTGGAGAATGGACAGAAATAAGTAGATTAGTTCAGGAGCCAAAGTGAATGATGCCTTCATGATGACTCCTACACTGGGCCTGGGAGTCAGAAATGAGTTAAGACTTGGTTTTGGGCATCAAGGTGCTTATGAACTGGTGAGGGAAAGAGATAACTGTACAAAAGTCTGTCAGTGGCACAAGATATATGCATGTAGACTGCCACAGAAACAGAGCTAAAGAGTGTCTAAACATGTTGGGGAAGAGGAAGCCCTAGAGCTGGAACAGAAAGCTGAACAGGAGTTATTCAGGGAAGAAAATGGACAGAGCAAGTGGTTCCTATACCAAGGGGGTCTGGGAATTGGGAACAGAATGAGAAAGAGAGCAGGCATGATCCACACTGGTGTGTGTCAAGGACCCCAACAAGCTTGATATTTCTGGGATGTGGAGGGTGGAAACTGAGAGACAGGAGATGAAGCTGGAGGTTAAGATTGTGGAGGCCTAGACCTCAACCTCAGGGGCTCTGGCAAGTGGATCAATCTTAGGAAGCAGAGTTGGTGCTAGCATAGTCTATTACCTAAAGCTGTGCCCTAAAGGCTCATGAATCATGATTTCATTTCCCAATATAGATGCATTCATAATGAATTCTAGAAATTGATTTTGATGCATTAATGAAGTCATAATACTTTAAAATATAATTTGTAATACTTAATTTTTAAAGCAATACATACACTTTTTTGGAAAAGTCAAACTGTTCCACGAGAATTACAATGTTACACAGCAATCTCCTACTTATCCCTTCTCACCACCAATTCCCAATTCCAGAGGACATTCAACTCCTTTAGCTGTTTCTTCTGATATTTATCTTTATTTTTCTAAATAATATACTTGCAGTGCTATTTCTTTCAATTTTAGATCTTATTGTTGATAAGGCTACCATGGAAGATGGAGATTTGGAACTTTTTACAGTACTCTTCAAATACCTATTTCATACTTCTATCTCCCAATTTAACTAAATTACAAGTTTAGTTAAATTAATATTTAGTGTTCACATTATTATGTCAGTTATGTAAATATTGCTCACACCTAAGCCATGTAATGAATAAAACAGGTGATTCTTGAACCACACAGGTCCATTTATATGAGGATTTTTTAAAAACAGTTTAAATACTATAGTACTATACTGGTAGTCTACAGTTCATGGGGCCGCAAAGAGTCGGACACGACTGAGCAACTTCACTTTCACATACAACCCCACAGTCAGTCGAATCCGCTAATGCAGAAGCACAGATATGAAGGAACCATGTACACAAAGGACCAACTATAAATTATATGCAGATTTCCAACTGTGCTGAGGGTCAGTACTCATAATCCCCATTTTGTTTAAGGCTCAACTATACTTCTATTTCCTTTCTTGCACAACTTTTTTTTTCCTGAAGTCAGCAATTGTCTCATTTTCTTTTTAATTTGCTTAATTTTCTGTGAACCTATCATTACTTATCCCCATAATTCTCTAAGAGGGCTACAAATTCTTCTCTTTGTGATCACTTCCTGTCATAACCTGCTTCGAGCCTCTTCACTGCTCACCACAGTTGCTTCCAGAACAAAGCTCAAGTTTCAGCCTCCATGGCTTGGTCCCAGCCTTGAGTTTCATCTCTTGATCCCTGTGCTAAGTCCTCTTTTCGTGCAAGAGACAAAGGCAGCCTGTATCCACACCTACAATGCTGCTTTTAGCCTGAGCCTTGTTCCACGTGGGCTTTGCTTGCCTAGACACCTTTTCCCATCTCTGATTCCAGTTCTCCCTGACTGCAATCTCAGAACCCTTGCCAGAGTCTATTCCTCTTGACAGCCATATTCAAGAAGTCTCCACAAGGTTCCCATAGTATTCTGAAAATGTTCAAGGGAAACTCAAATCAATTGCCAATATTCTCAACAAACTAAGTGGGTAGAGAGCTACATGCTGAAAGAGGGCTCTAAAGTAGTTAGTGTAGAAAATTCTATACATGGAAATTGTCTTGCCTTCATAAGAACATGGCAGCAGTTCACTCCCAGCACAGAGTCTAAGACTGACCACCAAAACCTAGCGTGAGGTCACAATGGGTAACCCCACATCTTATATCACTCACCCCACCTGCAGCCCACAAGCACAGGACAGGCAGCATGTTTTGTTAGGTAGCTGCCTTTCCCACTCCTCAGAAGGTTATAGAATATGGCTGTCCCCTGAGAAGACAGGGCTTATCAGAACAAATCCTGTTGCTGGTTTTGAGGGAACAAATCAGAAACAGTCCTTGGAAGACACAAATTTTGAACTCCAAAAGAGATGCCACTTGTGATAAGCACATGACTTATTTTTGTTCAGGGAAAGTCATCAGCTACCTCTACAGCCACCACTTCAGTTTCACACGGTTTCTGGGACCTGACCATGGAGTAATTCTGAAACTCCAATCTGAAAGGAAACACTCTCACCAAAGTATAAGGGCACAGAGCTCTAGGACTCCACGGGCATTAGGCAGGCAGTATCTACCCCTTATGATGTGGTGAACATCTGGAAACCCACCCGTCCTTGAAGGATCTCTTATACCTTTTCCAAAGTTCAGTTCAGTTCAGTCGCTCAGTCATGTCCGACTCTTTGCGACCGTATGATCACAGCACGCCAGGCCTCCCTGTCCATCACCAACTCCCGGAGTTCACTCAAACTCATGTCCATCGAGTCGGTGATGCCATCCAGCCATCTCATTCTCTGTCGTCCCCCACTCCTCTCACCCCCAATTCCTCCCAGCACCAGACTCTTTTCCAGTGAGTCAACTCGTCGCATGAGGTGGCCAAAGTATTGGACTTTCAGCTTTATCATCAGTCCTTCCAATGAACACCCAGGATTGATCTCCTTTAGAATGGACTGGTTGGATCTCCTTGCAGTCCAAGGGACTCTCAAGAGTCTTCTCCAGCACCACAGTTCAAAAGCATCAATTCTTCAGCGATCAGCTTTCTTCACAGTCCAACTCTCACATCCATACATGACCACGGGAAAAACCACAGCCTTGACTAGATGGACCTTGGTTGGCAAAGTAAAGTCTCTGCTTTTTAATATGCTATCTAGGTTGGTCATAACTTTCCTTCCAAGGAGTAAGCGTCTTTTAATTTCATGGCTGCAATCAGCATCTGCAGTGACTTTGGAGCCCCCCAAAATAAAGTCTGACACTGTTTCCACTGTTTCCCCATCTATTTCCCATGAAGTGATGGGACCAGATGCCATGATCTTCATTTTCTGAATGTTGAGCTTCAAGCCAAACTTTTCACTCTCCTCTTTCACTTTCATCAAGAGGCCTTTGAGTGCCTCTTCACTTTCTGCCATAAGGGTGGTGTCATCTGCATATCTGAGGTTATTGATTTTTCTCCCGGCAAGCTTGATTCCAGCCTGTGCTTCCTCCAGCCCAGCGTTCCTCATGATGTACTCTGCATAGAAGTTAAATAAGCAGGATGACAATATACAACCTTGACGCACTCCTTTTCCTATTTGGAACCAGTCTGTTGTTCCATGTCCAGTTCTAACTGTTGCTTCCTGACCTGCATACAGGTTTCTCAAGAGGCAGGTCAGGTGGTCTGGGATTCCCATCTCTTTCAGAATGTTCCACAGTTTATTGTGATCCACACAGTCAAAGGCTTTGGCATAGTCAATGAAGCAGAAATAGATGCTTTTCTGGAACTCTCTTGCTTTCTCCATGATCCAGCGGATGTTGGCAATTTGATCTCTGGTGCCTCTGCCTTTTCTAAAACCTGCTTGAACATCTGGAAGTTCACGGTTCACATATTGCTGAAGCCTGGCTTGGAGAATTTTGAGAGTGACTTTACTAGCATGTGAGATGAGTGCAATTGTGTGGTAGTTGGAGCATTCTTTGGCATTGCCTTTCTTTGGAATTGGAATGAAGACTGACCTTTTCCAGTCCTGTGGCCACTGCTGAGTTTTCCAAATTTGCTGGCACATTGAGTGCAGCACTTTCACAGCATCATCTTTCAGGATTTGAAATAGCTCAGTTGGAATTCCATCACCTCCACTAGCTTTGTTCGTAGTGATGCTCTCTAAGGCCCACTTGACTTCATATTCCAAGATGTCTGGCCCCAGGTGAGTGATCACGCCATCGTGATTATCTTCGTCGTGAAGATCTTTTTTGTACAGTTCTTCTGTGTATTCTTCCCACCTCTTCTTAATATCTTCTGCTTCTGTTAGGTCCATACCATTTCTGTCCTTTATTGAGCCCATCTTTGCATGAAATGTTCCCTTGATATCTCCAATTTTCTTGAAAAGATCTCTTGTTTTTCTTGTTCTGTTGTTTTCCTCTATTTCTTTGCATTGATCGCTGAGGAAGGCTTTCTTATCTCTCCTAGCTATTCTTTGGAACTCTGCATTCAGATGCTTATATCTTTCCTTTTCTCCTTTGCTTTTCACTTCTCTTCTTTTCACAAAAGATTGTAGTCCAGGTAGAAAGTTAGTTCCTGATGCCATCTCAGTCACAGTAAAGCAAGCTAAGGAATGAAGCAGGGAAATGGACAAGTCCTGTGCCCTGAAGCAACCAGTGACCTACAAAGAACAGAAATTACCTTCTTGGAGAAATCATAGTCCCCAGGTATGGAAAGACAGTGGCACCACCAGCTTTTACATCACTCATCTGTGAAAACAAAGCATAGTAGTTGGCCCTTCTCACTCAAGGCTTGTAGACTCTATATCCTGCTTGATTTGGGAAGGATCCAGGACACAACAAGATGTTCTTTTTTCCCTACCACCCATGGTCAGGTCTCAGTAAAGATCAAGCTGGGCAAACATTTCTGGTCACTGACTCTAAGATATTTCTCTTTTGAGAAAGGGGAACTGTTTCATAGAGCAACAAGTTTGTTTCTGTTGACACTTTCTGTGCAGGTCTTTTCCCCAGCCCTGACTCCTCTACTTCTTGAACACCTCAACCTGGCAAAGGTGCTCATTCTTTTCTCTGCAAGAATTCATTAGCACTCGCTACACAGTAAAAAAATTTTCCAACTCTGGAACAGTGATTAAAAAAAAAAAATAGGTGTATGCATTCCCTGCCAGACAGCTAAAGCTCCCAGTTATGTACTCAACTTTGCTTCTGCCTGACACATCCCATCTGTCAAGAAGGGCTGACTACAGTAGCCATACACTTGGAAGGGGTCATGAGAGAAACATGAGGCCAGAGATCTATATTGGAGTCTCTGATGTCTATCAGTCACCAGTCTACTGGTGTCTGCTCTCTGAAGGAGTCAGTGGCAGAGTTCAAGTGGAGGATACTTAAACCAGAGCTCACACCATACTTCTCAGCCAGCTAATCCACCCCTTTACTTATTTAAATGGAAGCACAGTTGTTGTGAAAGTGAAAGTCACTCAGTTGTGTCCGACTCTTGTCCATGGACTTCTCCAGGCCAGAATACTGGAGTGGATAGCCTTTCCCTTCTGTAGGGGACCTTCCCAACCTAGGGAAAGAACCCAGGTCTCCTGCCTTGCAGGCGGAATCTTTACCAGCTGAGTCACAAGGTTGTACAATATTATATGTTACAGGTGTTCAACAGAGTAATTCACCATTTTTAAAGGTTATACTCCATTTATAGGTATTATAAAATGCTGGCTATATTCCATATGTCTTAACACTTATCCCTGTAGTATATTCTATACCTAATAGCTTATACCTCTTACTCCCTTACCCGCTTTTTCCCTCTCCCCTTCCCTTTCCCCATTGGTAATCACAAGTTTGTTCTCTAAGTTTGCTTCTTTTTTATATTGATTAGCTTGTTTTTTAGATCCCATATGTAAGTGATATCATACAGTATTTGTCTTTGTCTGACTTATTTCACTTAGCATACTGTCCTCCAAGTTCATCCATATTGCTGCAAATGGCAAAATTCTGTTCTTGCCTGGAGAATCCCAGGGATGGGGGAGCCTGGTGGGCTGCCATCTATGGGGTCACACTGAGTCGGACACAACTGAAGTGACTTAGCAGCAGCAGCAGCAGTAATTTATTGTACATGTTTAACACATCTTCTTTATCTGTTCATCTGTTTGGGAATTTAGGTTGCTTCCAAACCTTGGCAATTGCAAATAATGTTTCTATAAACTACGAACCAGGGTGTATGTATCTTTTTGAATTAGCATTTTTGCTTTTTTCAGATATATACTCAAAAGTGGAATTGCTGAGTCACAAGGTAAATAAGTCATAAAAAAAATAATGATTTTCAGAAATTTCCATTCTGTTTTCCATAGTGGCTACACCAATTTACATTCATGCCAACAGCAGGAGGTTCCCTTTTTTCCATATCCTTGCCAACATGTGCTATTTGTGTTCTTTTTGATGATGGCTGTTCTGACAGGTGTGAGATGGTATCTCACTGTGGTTTTGATTTGCATTCCCCTGAGGATTAGTCACATTGAGCCTTTTTTAATGTGCCTGCTGGCCATCTTCATTTCCTCTTTGGAAAAATGTCTATTCAGTTCCTCTGCCCATTTAAAAATTTTTTTTACTTATTTTAATCGGAAGTGAATTACTCTACAATAATGTGGTGGTTTTTGCCATAAATTGATATGAATCAGCCACGGGTGTATGTGTGTCCCCCACTCCAAAACCCCCTCTCACCTCCCTTCTCATTCCATCCCTCTGGGTTGTGCCAGTTCACCAGCTTTGAGTGCCCTGCTTCAAGGATCAAATATGGACTGGTCATCTATTTCACATATGATAACATACAGGTTTCAATGCTATTCTCTCAAATCATCCCACCCTTGCCTTCTCCCACAGAGTCCAAAAGTCTTTTATTTATATCTGTGTCTCTTTTGCTGTCTTGTGTATAGGGTCATTGTTACCATCTTTCTAAATTCCATATATATGTGTTAATATACTGTATTGGTGTTTTTCTTTCTGACTTATTTCACTCTGTATAATAGGCTCCATTTCATCTACCTTATTAGAACTGATTCAAATGCATTCTTTTCAATAGCTAAGTAATATTCCATTGTGTATATATACCACAGCTTTCTTACCCATTCATCTGCCAATGGACATCTAGGTTGCTTCCATGTCCTTACTATTGTAAACAGTGCTGCGATGAACACTGGGGTACACTTGTCTTTATCAATTCTGGTTTCCTCGGTGTGAATGTCCAGCAGTGGGATTGCCAGGTCATATGGCAGTTCCATTTCCAGTTTTTTAAGGAATCTCCACACTGTTTTCCATAGTGGCTGTACTAGTTTGTATTACCACCAACAGTGTAAGAGCTTCCCTTTTCTCCACACTCTCTCCAGCATTCATTGTTTGTAGACTTTTTGAGGGCAGCCATTCTGACTGGCATGAGATGGTACCTCATTGTGGTTTTGATTTGCATTTCTCTGATAATGAGTGATGTTGAGCATCTTTTCATGTGTTTGTTAGCCACCTGTATGTCTTCTTTGGAGAAATGTCTGTTTAGTTCCTTGGCCCATTTTTTGATTGGCTCATTTACTTTTCTGGTATTGAGCTCCATGAGCTGCTTGTATATTTTTGAGATTAATTGTCAGTTGCTTCATTTGTTATTATCTTCTCACATTCTGAAGGCTGTCTTTTCACCTTGCTTATAGTTTCGTTCATTGTGCAAAAGCTTTAAAGTTTAATTATGTCCCATTGGTTTATTTTTTATTTCTGTTACCCTGGGAGGTGGGTCATAGAGGATCTTGCTGTGATTTATGTCAGGGAGTGTTCTGCCTATGTTTTCCTCTAGGACTTTTATAGTTTTCTGGTCTTATGTTTAGATCCTTAATCCATTTTGACTTTATATTTGTGTATAGTGTTAGAAAGTGTTCTAATTTCATTCTTTTACAGGTGGTTGACCAGTTTTCCCAGCACTACTTGTTAAAGAGATTGTCTTTTCTCCATTGTATATTTTTGCCTCTTTTGTCAAAGATAAGGTGTTCGTCAGTTCAGTTCAGTCACTCAGTGTTGTCCGACTCTCTGCAACCCCATGAATCACAGCATGCCAGGCCTCCCTGTCCATCACCAACTCCCAGAGTTCACTCAAACTCATGTCCATCGAGTCGGTGATGCCATCCAGCCATCTCATTCTCTGGTGTGTGAATTTACCTCTGGGCTTTCTATTTTGTTCCACTGATCTATATTTCTGTCTTTCTGCCAGTACCATACTGTCTTGATGATTGTAGCTTTGCAGTATAGTCTGAAGTCAGGCATGTTGATTCCTCCAGTTCCCTTCTTTCTCAAGATTGCATTGGCTATTCGAGGTTTTTGTATTTCCATACAGATTGTGAAATTATTTGTACTCAGTTCTGTGAAAAATGCCATTGGTAGCAAGATAAGGAGTGCACTGAATCTATAGATTGCTTTGGGTAGTATACTTATTTTCACTATATTGATTCTTCCAATCCATGAACATGGTATATTTCTCCATCTATTTGTGTCATCTCTGATTTCTTTCATCAGTGTTCTATAGTTTTCTATATATAGGTCTTTTGTTTCTTTACTAGATTTATTCCTAAGTATTTTATTCTTTTCATCACAATGGTGAATGGGATTGTTTCCTTAATTTCTCTGTTTTCTCATTGTTAGTGTATAGCAATAAAGGGATTTCTGTGTGTTAATTTTATATCCTACAACTTTACCATATTCATTGAATAGCTCTAGTAATTTTCTGGCAGTATCTTTAGGGTTTTCTATGTAGAGGATCATGTCTTCTGCAAATAGTGACAGTTTTACATCTTCTTTTCCAATCTGTTCAGTTTATTTCGTTTTCTTCTCTGATTGCTGTGACTAGGACTTCCAAAACTATGTTGAGTAGCAGTGGTGAGAGTGGACACCTTTGTCTTGTTCCTGACTTTAGGGGAAATGCTTTCATTTTTCGCCATTGAGGATAATGTTTGCTGTGGGTTTATCATATATGGCTTCTATTATGTTGAGGTATGTTCCTTCTATGCCTGCTTTCTGGAGAGTTCTCATCATAAATGGGTGTTGAATTTTGTCAAAGGCTTTCTCTGCATCTATTGAGATAATCACATGGTTTTTATCCTTCAATTTGTTAATGTGGTGTATCACAATGATTGGTTTGCAAATATTGAAGAATCCTTGCATCCCTGAAATAAAGCCCACTTGGTCATGATGTATGATCTCTTTAATATGTTGTTGGATTCTGTTTGCTAGAATTTTGCTGAGGATTTTTGCATCTATGTTCATCAGTGATACTGACTTGTAGTTTTCTTTTTTTGTGGCATCTTTGTCTGGTTTTGGTATTAGGGTGATGGTGGCCTCATAGAATGAGTTTGGGAATTTACCTTCCTCTGCAATTTTCTGGAAGGGTTTGAGTAGGATAGGTGTTAGCTCTTCTCAATTTTTGGTAGAATTCATCTGTGAAGACATCTGGTCCTGAGCTTTTGTTTGTTGGAAGATTTTTGATTATAGTTTCAATTTCCATGCTTGTGATGGGTCTATTGGGCTTCCCTGGTGGCTCAGAGGTTAAAGCGTCTGCCTCCAATGCGGGAGACCCAGGTTTGATCCCTGGGTCGGGAAGATCCCCTGGAGAAGGAAACGGTAACCCACTCCAGTATTCTTGCCTGGAGAATCCCATGGACGGAGAAGCCTGGTCCACGGGGTCGCAAAGAGTCAGACACGACTGAGCGACGGAACGAACGAACGATGGGTCTGTTAAGATTTTCTGTTTCTTCCTGGTTCATTTTTGGAAGTTATACTTTTCTAAGAATTCACCCATTTCTTCCAAGTTGTCCCTTTTACTGACATAAAATAGTTCCCGATAATAGTCTCTTATGATCCTTTGTACTTCTGTGTTGTCTGTTGTGATTTCTCCATTTTCATTTCTAATTTTGTTGATTTGATTCTTTTTCCTCTTTATCTTGATGAGTCTGGCTAATAGTTTGTCTATTTTATCTTCTCAAAGAACCAGCTTTTAGTTTAGTTGCTTTTTGCTATAGTCTCCTTTATTTCTTTTTCATTTCTGCTCTAATTTTAATTTCTTTCCTTCTACTAACCCTGGGTTTCTTCATTTATTCTTTTTCGAGTTCTTTCAGTGTAAAATTAAGGTTAGGGCAACCCACTCCAGTGTTCTTGCCTGGAGAATCCCAGGGACGGGGGAACCTGGTGGGCTTCCGTCTATGGGTTCACACAGAGTCGGACTGACTGAAGTGACTCAGCAGCAGCAGCATGTGATTTTTTTTTGTTGTTTCTTGACCTAAGCTTGTATTGCTATGACCCTTTCCCTTAGCACTGCTTTTACTGAATCCCATAGGTTTTGGGTTGTCGTGTTTTCATTTTCATTTGTTTCTATGCCTATTTTGATCTCCTTTTTCATTTCTTCCATTATTTGTTTGTTATTCAGAAGCATGTTGGTTTTTTTTTGTTTTTTTTTTATTTATTTTTTTTATTTCTAAAAAAGAATTTTATTAAAAAAGCACAAATGCAAAGAAAAGAACAGAGGAAAATGTATGCGTCGAACCTGGACTGGTCACTTATGATAATATACATGCTACAATTCCATTCTCCCCAATCATTCCACCTTCACCCTCTCCCACAGAGTCCCAAAGACTGTTCTAAATGCCTATGTCTCTTTTGCAGTCTCTTATACAGGGTTCAGGTTACCATTTTTCTAAATTCCATATATATGCGTTAATATACAGTATTGATGTTCTTCTTTCTGGCTTACTTCACTCTGTATAATTGGCTCCAATTTCATCCACCTCATTAAAACTGATTCAAATGCATTCTTTTTGATGGCTGAATAATACTCCATTGTGTATATGTACCAAAGTTTTCTTATCCATTCATCTGCAGATGGACATCTAGGTTGCTTCCATGTCCTGGCTATTATAAACAGTGCTGCAATGAACATTGGAGTACATGTGTCTCTTTCAATTCTGGTTTCCTCGGTATGTATGCCCAGGAGTGCGATCGCTGGATCATATGGCAGTTCTATTTCCAGTTTTCTGAGGAATCTCCACACTGTTCTCCATAGTGGCTGTACTAGTTTGCATTCCCACCAACAGTGTAAGAGGGTTCCCTTCTCTCCACACCCTCTCCAGCACTTATTGCATGTAGACTTTTGGATAGCAGCCATTCTGACTGGTGTGAAATGGTATCTCATTGTGGTTTTGATTCGCATTTCTCTGATGATGAGGGATGTTGAGCATTTTTTCATGTGTTTATTAGCCATCTTTATGTCTTCTTTGGAGAAATGTCTGTTTAGTTCTTTGGCCCATTTTTTGATTGGGTCACTTAGTTTTCTGGAATTAAGCTGCAGGAGCTGCTTGTATAATTTGGAGATTAATCCTTTATCAGTTGCTTCATTTGCTATTATTTTCTCCCATTCTGAAGGCTGTCTTCTCACCTTGCTTAGAGTTTCCTTTGCTGTGCAGAAGCTTTTGATTTTAATTAGGTCCCATTTGTTTATTTTTGCTTTTATTTCCAATATTCTGGGAGGTGGGTCTTGGAGGATCCTGCTGTGATTTATGTCGGAGAGTGTTTTGCCTACGTTCTCCTCTAGGAGTTTTATAGTTTCTGGTCTTACATTTAGATCTTTAATCCATTTTGAGTTTATTTTTGTGTATGGTGTTAGGAAGTGTTCTAGTTTCATTCTTTTACAAGTGGCTGACCAGTTTTCCCAGCACCACTTGTTAAAGAGACTGTCTTTTCTCCATTTTATATTCTTGCCTCCTTTGTCGAAGATAAGGTGTCCATAGGAGCGTGGGTTTATCTCTGGGCTTTCTATTTTGTTCCATTGATCTATATTTCTGTCTTTATGCCAGTACCATACTGTCTTGATGACTGTGGCTTTGTAATAGAGCCTGAAGTCCGGCAGGTTAATTCCCCCAGTTCCATTCTTCTTCCTCAAGATTGCTTTGGCTATTCGAGGTTTTTTGTATTTCCATACAAATTGTGAGATTATTTGTTCTAGTTCTGTGAAAAATATTGTTGGTAGCTTGATAGGGATTGCATTGAATGTATAAATTACTTTGGGTAGTATACTCATTTTTACAATATTTATTCTTCCAATCCACGAACACGGTATATTTCTCCATCTATTCGTGTCCTCTTTGATTACTTTCACTAGTGTTTTATAGTTTTCTATGTACAAGTCTTTTGTTTCCTTAGGTAGATATATTCCTAAGTATTTAATTGTTTTCATTGCAACAGTGAATGGAATAGTTTCCTTAATTTCTCTTTCTATTTTCTCATTATTAGTGTATAGGAATGCAAGGGATTTCTGTGTGTTGATTTTATATCCTGCAACTTTACTGTAATCATTGATTAGCTCTAGTAGTTTTCTGGTAGAGTCTTTAGGGTTTTCTGTGTAGAGGATCATGTCATCAGCGAACAGTGAAAGCTTTACTTCTTCTTTTCCAATTTGTATTCCTTTTATGTCTTTTTCTGCTCTGATTGCTGTGGCCAAAACTTCCAGAAGCATGTTGTTTAGCCTCCACATGTTTGTATTTTCAGTAGCTTTTTTTCCCTATAATTGACATCTGATCTTACTGCATTTTGATCAGAAAAGGTGCTTGGAATGATTTTAATTTTTTTGAATTTATCAAGGCTAGATTTATGGCCTAGGATGTGATCTATCCTGGAGAATGTTCCGTGTGCACTTGAGAAAAAGGTGAAATTCATTGTTTTGGGGAGAAATGTCCTATAGATATCAATTAGGTGTAACTGGTCCACTCTATCATTTAAAGTTTGTGTTTCCTTGCTAATTATCTGTTTGGTTGATCTATCCATAGGGTGTGAGTGAGGTATTAAAGTCTCCCACTATTATTATGTTACTGTTGATTTCCCCTTTCATACTTGTTAGCATTTGCCTTACGTATTGAGGTGCTCCTGTGTTGGGTGCATGCTGCTGCTGCTGTTGCTAAGTCACTTCAGTCATGTCCGACTCTGTGTGACCCCATAGATGGAAGCCCACCAGGCTCCCCCATCTCTGGGATTCTCCAGGCAAGAACACTGGAGTGGGTTGCCATTTCCTTCTCCAATGTGTGAAAGTGAAAAGTGAAAGTGAAGTCACTCAGTCGTGTCCGACCCTTAGCGACCCCACAACTTCAGCCTACCAGGCTCCTCCATCCATGGGATTTTCCAGGCAAGAGTACTGGAGTGGCTGGCCATTGCCACTATATAATTGCCACTTATAATTGCTATCTCTTCTTCTTGGATTGATCCTTTGACCATTATGTAGTGTCCTCTTTGTTTCTTTCACGATCTTTATTTCAAAGTCTATTTTATGTGCTATGAGTATGGCTACTCCTGCTTTCTTTTGATCTCCATTTGCATGAAATATCTTTTTCCAGCCCTTAACTTTCAGTCTGATGTGTCCCTTTGTTTGAGGTGGGTCTCTTGTAGACAGCATATATAGGGGTCTTATTTTTGTATCCATTCAGTCAGTCTTTGTCTTTTGGTTGGGGCATTTAACCCATTTACATTTAAGGTAATTACTGATAAGTATGATCCCGTTGACATTTTGTTGTTTTGGCTTCAAGTTTATAAACCTTTTCTGTGTTTCCTGTCTAGAGAAGACCCTTTAGCATTTGTTGAAGAGCTGTTTTGGTGGTGCAGAATTCTTTCAGGTTTTGCTTGTCTGTAAAGCTTTTGATTTCTCCTTCATATTTGAATGAGATCCTTTCTCGGTATAATAATCTGGGTTGTAGGTTTTTCTCTTTCATCACTTTAAGTATGTCTTGCCATTCCCCTCTGGCCTGAACAGTTTCTACTGAAAGATCAGCTGTTATCCTTATGGGACTCCTCTTGTGTGTTATTTGTTGCTTTTAATATTTGCTCTTTGTGTTTGATCTTCATTAATTTCATTAATATGTGTCTTGGGGTATTTCGCCTTGGGTTTATCCTCTTTTGGACTCTCTGGATTTCTGGAACTTGGGTGGCTATTTCCTTCTCCATTTTAGGGAAGATTTCAAATATTATCTCCTCAAGTATTTTCTCATGCCCTTTCCCCTTCTTCTGGGACTCCTATGATTCGAATGTTGGGGTGCTTAACATTGTCCCAGAGGTCTCTGAGGTTGTCCTCTTTTCTTTTTTCTTTTCTGCTTCATGTATTTCCACCATTCTATTTTCTGCCTCACTTAACCTATCTTCTGCCTCAGTTATTCTACTGTTGTTTCTCTGCTGCTGCTAAGTCACTTCAGTCGTGTCCGACTCTGTGTGACCCCTTGACGGAAGCCCACCAGGCTCCCCCGTCCCTGGGATTCTCCAGGCAAGAACACGGGAGTGGGTTGCCATTTCCTTCTCCATGTTGTTTCTCTGCAGACTGTTTTTTATCTCATTTACTGTATTGTTCATTATTGATTAACTCTTCTTTATTTCTTCTAGGTCCTTGTTAAACATTTCTTGCATCTTCGCAATCCTTGTCTCTAGTCTATTATTCTGTAACTCCATTTTGTTTTCAAGATTTTGGATCATCTAGACTCTTGAGAGTCCCTTGGACTGCAAGGAGATCCAACCAGTCCATTCTAAAGGAGATCAATCCTGGGTGTTCATTGGAAGGACTGATGCTAAAGCTGAAACTCCAATACTTTGGCCACCTTATGCGACGAGTTGACTCATTGTAAAAGAGTCTGATGCTGGGAGGGATTGGGGGTGGGAGGAGACGGGGACAACAGAGAATGAGATGGCTGGATGGCATCACCGACTCAATGGACATGGGTTTGAGTGAACTCCAGGAGTTGGTTGTGGACAGGGAGGCCTGGCGTGCTGTGATTCATGGGGTCACAAAGAGTCAGACACAACTGAGTGACTGAACTGAACTGATACTATAATTATTCTAAATTCTTTGTCAGGTAGACTCCCTATCTCCTCCTCTTTGGTTTGGTGGGCATTTATCATGTTCTTTTACCTTCTGATTATGTCTCTGCCTTTTCATTTTGTTTAGATTGCTGTGTTTGCAGTGTCCTTTCTGTAGGCTGGAAATTCGTGATTCCTCTTTATTGTGGAGCCTGCTCCCTGTGGGTGGGGTTAGATTAGTGACTTGTCAAGGTTTCCTGGTTATGGGAGCTTGTGTCTGTGTTCTGGTGGGTGAAGCTGGATCTTTTCTCTCTGAAGTGCAATGAAGTGTCCAGTAGTGAGTTTTTGGGTATCTATGGGTGTGGCATGGCTTTGGGCAGCCTGTCTTTTAATGTTCAGGGCTGTGTTCCTGCTTTGCTGGAGAATTAGCATGATATGTCTTGCTCTGGCACTTGTTGGCTCTTGGGTTGAGCTTGGTTTCAGTGTAGGTATGGAGGCTTTTGTGTGAGCTCTTGTCTATTAATGTCCCCTGGAATCAGGAGTTCTCTGATGTTCTCAAGTTCTGGAGTTAAGCTTCTTGCCTCTGGCTTTCAGTCTTATTCCTACAGTAGCCTCAAACTTCCTCCATTCAGCACAGTGAAAAACATCTAGGTTAATGGTGAAACAATTCTCCAAAGTGAGGGACACCCAGAGAGGTTCACAGTTTACAGGAGGAGAGGGAGGAGGGAGATAGAGGTGACCAGGAGGAGAAGAGGGGGAGTCAAAAGGGGAGAGAGCAATCTAACCAGTAATCAGTTCCCTAAGTGTTCTTCACAGCCTGAAACACCCAGAGAGATTCACAGAGTTACACAGAGAAGAGAAGGGGGAGGGAGGAGATAGAGGTGATCTGGGGGAGAAAAGGAAGCATCAAAAGGGGAGAGAGATCAAGCCAGTAATCACACCCCTAAGTGAAAATGGATATTGAAGATTAGATTCTTAAAGGTACAAAATTGATAACAAATACCAAAAAGTAAAGATAAAAAATCTAGAGGTTAGATTCTCAAAAAAAAAAAAAAAAATTAAAAATACAAAACAAGATCACAAAAATTATAAAATAAATATATATATGAAATCTGCTTTAGAAATAGAGTCTTTTTTGCAAGGTAATAGTAGGTTATAAAAATGAAAATTAAAGGAGTAATAAAGAACTTAGATTTAAAAAAATTTAAGTAGTGATAATAGTAAAAATATATCTAGAAATTCCTCTGGAGCAGTTGTAGGCAGTGTAGCATCAGTTCAGTTTCAGATAGTTCCTTGTTCCAGATTGTACTTGTTCTCAAGGTCTATAAGCCCCCTCCAATGCTTCAGTTCAGTTCAGTTCAGTGCAGTCACTCAGTCGTGTCCAAATCTCTGCGACCCCATGAATCACATGACACCAGGCCTCCCTGTCCATCACCAACTCCCGGAGTTCACTCAAACTCATGTCCATAGAGTCGGTGATGCCATCCAGCCATCTCATTCTCTGCTGTCCCTGTCTCCTCCTACCCCCAATCCCTCCCAGCATCAAAGTCTTTTCCAGTGAGTCAACTCGTCGCATGAGGTGGCCAAAGTATTGCAGCTTCAGCTTTAGCATCAGTCCTTCCAGTGAACACCCAGGATTGATCTCCTTTAGAATGGACTGGTTGGATCTCCTTGCAGTCCAAGGGACTCTCAAGAGTCTTCTCCAGCACCACAGTTCAAAAGCATCAATTCTTCGGCGATCAGCTTTCTTCACAGTCCAACTCTCACATCCATACATGACCACGGGAAAAACCACAGCCTTGACTAGACAGACCTTGGTTGGCAAAGTAATGTCTCTGCTTTTTAATATACTATCTAGGTTGGTCATAACTTTCCTTCCAAGGAGTAAGCGTCTTTTAATTTCATGGCTGCAATCAGCATCTGCAGTGATTTTGGAGCCCCAAAAAATAAAGTCTGACACTGTTTCCACTGTTTTTCCATCTATTTCCCATGAAGTGATGGGACCAGATGCCATGATCTTTGTTTTCTGAATGTTGAGCTTCAAGCCAACCTTTTCATTCTCCTCTTTCACTTTCATCAAGAGGCTTTTTAGTTTCTCTTCACTTTCTGCCATAAGGGTGGTGTCATCTGCATATCTGAGGTTATTGATATTTCTCCCGGCAATCTTGATTCCAGCCTGTGCTTCTTCCAGCCCAGCGTTCCTCATGATGTAGTCTGCATATAAATTAAATAAGCAGGGTGACAATATACAGCCTTGACGTACTCCTTTTCCTATTTGGAACCAGCCTGTTGTTCCATGTACAGTTCTGACTGTTGCTTCCTGACCTGCATACAGGTTTCTCAAGAGGCAGGTCAGGTGGTCTGGTATTCCCATCTCTTCAATGTTAAATACAGGGTTTTAATCTGTTGCACCTGTCACTTCCAGAGCGGTTCCCTCTTCCTTGTTTATTTTGGCTTACTCTTCTTTCAAGTCTCTTCAGTGTCTAATTTCTACTCTGATACAAGAACGCAAAGGTGGTCACTTATTTAGGCTCACTTATTCAGCTGTGTTGTGGGGAGTGAGGGACACTGCAAACAAACATCACTGGTGTGTGTGGGGAGTGCTTGCAGTATATGGACCACACTGGGTTTGCCCCCACTCAAGGTGGTGTGTGCTTCCTGGGTCTACACTGCTCAGGCTCCAGGATGCTCTGCAGGGGCACTGTTCAAAGCGGGCCCTGCATTTTGTGCACTTCCCAAGTCTAAGCCACTCAGGTTCTCGGGTACCCCACAGGGGCACAGACTCTGTCCAGTGTGTGTTTTGTACCTTTCCCAGGTCCAAGCAGCTCAGGCAACCAGATACTTGGTGAGCACACTGTTTCAGGAGGGCCATGCGTCTTAATTACCTCCCTGGTCCCAGCCATTCATTTTCCCATGTGTGCTGTGTGTCTCCTCTGGAGAGCTTATCTCAGGCTCCGACCCTCCTGGCAGATGTCAACTGTTCAGGATCCCAGGGAGACATGGTTAGCAGCTGGGAGCCTGCTCACAGTTTGGTGGAGGATGCCAGTATCAGGTGGCAATTGCAACAGTCCCTTGCCTTCCAGCTCTGGCTGTCACTCGCCTGCCTCTCTGCCTCAGGTGGCAGGGGGTTGGGGGGGGGGGGTCCTGTGTGCAGCCAACTAGCTCTCCCTTGGTATTCACTCAATCCTTTGTTCTGCGAGCAGTCCAGGCTGTGCGTTAGCCTTTCATGGGAAAGTTCTCGTTTTTCTCTCTCTTTGGCAGTCCCACAGTTTGGGCTGTTGTCTCATGTTACCTCCCTCAGATTGTCCTCAGGGCATTCAGGCCCAGTCCTTACCCTAAGCACAGATTATGCAGCCCATGCCTCCCTGTCCAGCCTCCCGTCGCTGGTGGCAGAAGTGAGTGTCTGGGCTACTTCTCCGCTGGCAGTTGCAGTTAGGCATGTATTCTGTGGGGTTTTTTTTTTTCTTCTCCCAGTTATGTTGCCCTCTGAGATTCCAAAACTCCCCACAGACACACCTGCGAGAGGGTCTCCTACCGTTTGGAAACTTCTCCTCCTTCACGGCTCCCTCCCCAGGATGGGTTTCTATCCCTAACTCTGTTGTCTCTCTTTTTGTCTTTTATATTCTGTCCTACCTTCTTTCAAAGAGAATGGGCTGCCTTTCTGGGTGCCTGGTGTTCTCTGCCAGCATTCAGAAGTTGTTTTGTGGAAGTTGCTCAGCATTCAAATGATTTTTTGATGAATTTGTCAGGGAGAAAATGGTCTCCCGTCCTATTCCTCTGCCATCTTGGGACCCCTCCTTCTGCCCACTTTTTAATCAAAATTTTTTAAATGTTGAGTTGTATGAACTGCTTATATATATTGAATATGAGTCTCTTATCACTAATATCATTTGCAAATATTTTCCCCTACTCAGTAGGTCATCTTTTTGTTTTGTTTCCTTTGTTGTGCAAAAGCTTTTGTCCCATTTGTTTAGTTTTGCTTTTATTTCCTTTACTTTAGGAGATGGATTCAAACAAATACTGCTGTAATTTACGTCAGCGTGTTCTGACTGTATTTTCCTCTAGGAGTTTTATATATCTAGTCTTTTTAAAAAATTTTTTATTTATTTGGCTGTGCCAGGTCTTATTTGTGGCACTCAGGATCATCCATCTTCACTGTGGCACTGTGGGATCTTCTAGTCATGGGATGCAGGATCTTTGGTTATGGCATGTGAACTCTCAGTTGCAGCAAGTGAAATCTAGTTTCCTGACCAAGGATTGAACTGAGGCCCACTGCATTGGGAGCTCAGAGTCTTAGTCAGTGAGACACCAGGGAAGTCCCCTACATACCCAGTTCTACATTTAGTTCTTTAATCCATTTTGAGATTTTTTTTTTTTGTACCTCCCTTAAAAGAGACATCACTGGCTAACCCCTACTCAGTCCCCATGGACTTACCATTCTCAGAATTCACATAAAATCCATGGGTTGCTGTATCACCTGGCCCCTAGCAGGAAAATCCCTGCTGCTATTCCTTTCTTGTTACCAGTATCTTTGAAGTACAATTCATCTCTGCAGCCTCAAGGATAGGCGTCTAGCTTTCTTCCAACTGCCTCTTCTTTGGGGTCCATGAGAAATGTTCTGCACGACTACTTGGCCCAGGTTTCCCTTTCTCTGAGGCTTACCAGCAGGAAACAACACCATGAGAGTCCTGAGGCCATACTTTATCTGCAACTGCCCAGGAGGAGCTGATCCAACCCTGCCTTGCAAGGACTCCTTCCTTGAAAAGAAATTTTTGACACATATCAACCTGTGTTTTTTTGCCCCTTGCAATCTAATATTTTCCCCTTTCTCTGCCTCCTTTCAGCCAATCACCCCAGGGCTCACTGTAATGCCTATGAGGCAGACAGTGTGGTGAGCCACCCAGATACTCCTTTCTGGATTGAGGCATTCATTTCTGAAGCTGTCAGAAGTGTTGCTTGCTGATGACTCACAGCTATGTCCCTCTCGAGATACTGCCCTCATCTGAAAAGAACTGCCTCACCTATGTTACAACCTCCCTAGGGACAGCCGTCTTCAATGTCGGGCTGATGCCAGAATAGGAAGCTCTAGGCATCTTGCCTCAATTTAGGGCAATTATAAAGGGTCTTCCCAGTTCCAGACCTTCTCAGAGGGTTGACTCAGGTTTGTTTTGCAACTAAATCATAGTTCATCTTACTGCACTGCCCAACCCTGTTTCCCCCAATGTCTAATATTATTCTTGAATGCAAATCTCCAGGTCAGAGTCTGTATTTAGAATTGACCTAAAACCTGTTAGTAAACTGAGTGGTTCTAATATAAGATTTTGGCAGTCAGTTACCTGCTTGGTGGCTAACAATGAGGACCCTATCATTGGTGGGAGATGTAATATTAATAGACCCTGGAATGGTGTAGTTGTATATTTGTTCAAACCTTCAGTAACAGCAAATTGGGGTAGGATATTAGTGGAAAAGAACAAACTGGTGGTGCAATATCTCAGGTGACTAAAAGATACAGGGGTATGGTATACAAATTAAGGTTCCCCTAAAGATGTAGGAAAAAAACATATAGTTATCAGAGGGTAAACTTATGGCTATCAGAGCGTAAATCAGTGCAGGCAGGAATCAATTAGGAGTTTGGTATTAACAGATACACACTACTATGTATAAATATCTTGCAATAATCTATAATGGGAAAGTTTGAAAAAATATACTATATATATAAATAACTGGATTACTTTGATGTACATGAAAAACACAATACATAGTGTAAAACACTATATATCAAGTATACTACAATTTTTAAAAATCTGAACTAGAAACCACACACATGAAAAAACAAGTAGAAGACTTGCATACAGATAACTACAAAGCACTACTGAGGGAAAGTAAAAAAGACCTAAATAAATAGAAAAACACCCCCATGTTATTGAACTGGAAGACTATATTGCTAAATGCCAGTACTATCCCAACAATTTATAGGTTCAGTGAAATCCCTATCAAAATTCCAAACCCCTTGTTCATATAAATGAAAAAAACCTATCCTAAAGTTCCTGTGGAAATACAAGGGACCCAGAATAGCCAAAAATCTTGGAAAGGAAAAATAAAGTTGAAGTAAACATTCATTGATTGTAAAACTTACAGTAAGGAAAGAACAATCTTTTCAACAAATGATGCTGGGACAAATGGATATCTAAGTGCATGGGAATGAAGTTGGACCCATAGCTCATACCACATGCAAAAATTAACTCGGAAAGTTCCCTGGTGGTTAAGATTCCAGGCTTTCACTGCTGTGGCCTAGGTTCAATCCCTGGTAGGGGAATTGAGATCCCACAAGCTGCATGGTACAGCCAAAAAGAAAAAGTTGACTCAAAGTGTATCAAACTTAATACAACAGCTAAAATTATAAAACTCTTAAGAGAAAATACAGGTATAATTTTTGTTACCTTGGATCAAGCAATGGTTTCTTAGGTGTGACATATAAAGTATAAGTAATCAAAGGGAAAAGAACAAATTAACTGGACTTTGTTAAATTTAAAAACTTTTGTGCATAAAAGGACACCATCAAGGAAAGTCACAGAATGGGAGAAATATTTTCAAGTTATATATCTGATAAAGATCTAGTATCCTGGATATAAAAAAGAAAAAATGAAACTTAATAAAAAGACAAACTAATTTTAAAATGGACAATGGATTTAATATATCTCCAATGATGATAAAGAACTGGCTAATAAAAACATTAAAGATGATCAACATCATTAGACATTCAGTTCAGTCGCTCAGTTGTGTCCGACTCTTTGCGACCCCATGAACCACAGCACTCCAGGCCTCCCTGTCCATCACCAACTCCCGGAGTTCACTCAAACTCATGTCCATCGAGTCAGTGATGCCATCCAGCCATCTCATTCTCTGTCGTCCCCATCTCTTCCCGCCCCCAATCCCTCCCAGCATCAGACTCTTTTCCAGTGAGTCAACTCATCGCATAAGGTGGCCAAAGTATTGGAGTTTCAGCTTTAGCATCAGTCTTTCCAAAGAACACCCTGGATTGATCTCCTTTAGAATGGACTGGTTGGATCTCCTTGCAGTCCAAGGGACTCTCAAGAGTCTTCTCCAGCACCACAGTTCAAAAGCATCAATTCTTCGGCGATCATCTTTCTTCACAGTCCAACTCTCACATCCATACATGACCACGGGAAAAACCATTGCCTTGACTAGACGGACCTTGGTTGGCAAGGTAATGTCTCTGCTTTTTAATATGCTATCTAGGTTGGTCATAACTTTCCTTCCAAGGAGTAAGCGTCTTTTAATTTCATGGCTGCAATCAGCATCTGCAGTGATTCTGGAGCCCAAAAAAATAAAGTCTGACACTGTTTCCACTGTTTCCCCATCTATTTCCCGTGAAGTGATGGGACCAGACGCCATGATCTTCGTTTTCTAAATGTTGACCTTCAAGCCAACCTTTTCACTCTCCTCTTTCACTTTCATCAAGAGGCTTTTGAGTTCCTCTTCGCTTTCTGCCATAGGGTGGTGTCATCTGCATATCTGAGGTTATTGATATTTCTCCCGGCAATCTTGATTCCAGCCTGTGCTTCTTCCAGCCCAGCATTCCTCATGATGTACTCTGCATATAAGTTAAATAAGCAGGGTGACAATATACAACCTTGACGCACTCCTTTTCCTATTTGGAACCAGTCTGTTGTTCCATGTCCAGGTCTAACTGTTGCTTCCTGACCTGCATACAGGTTTCTCAAGAGGCAGGTCAGGTAGTCTGGTATTCCCATCTCTTTCAGAATATTCCACAGTTTACTGTGATCCACACAGTCAAATGCTTTAGCATAGTCAATGAAGCAGAAATAGATATTTTTCTGGAACTCTCTTGCTTTCTCCATGATCCAGCAGATGTTGGCAATTTGATCTCTGGTGCCTCTGCCTTTTCTAAAACTTGCTTGAATATCTGGGAGTTCACAGTTCACATATTGCTGAAGCCTGGCTTGGAGAATTTTGAGCATGACTTTACTAGCGTGTGAGATGAGTGCAATTGTGCAGTAGTTTGAGCATTCTTTGGCATTCCCTTTCTTTGGGATGGAATGAAGACTGACCTTTTCCAGTCCTGTGGCCACTGCTGAATTTTCCAAATTTGCTGGCAAGAGAAGCGAAAAGCAAAGGAGAAAAGGAAAGATATAAGCATCTGAATGCAGAGTTCCAAAGAATAGCAAGGAGAGATAAGAAAGCCTTCCTCAGCGATCAAAGCAAAGAAGTAGAGGAAAACAACAGAACAAGAAAAACAAGAGATCTTTTCAAGAAAATTGGAGATATCAAGGGAACATTTCATGCAAAGATGGGCTCAATAAAGGACAGAAATAGTATGGACCTAACAAAGAAGCAGAAGATATTATGAAGAGGTGGCAAGAATACACAGAAGAACTGTACAAAAAAGATCTTCACAACGAAGATAATCACGATGGCGTGATCACTCACCTGGAGCCAGACATCTTGGAATGTGAAGTCAAGTGGGCCTTAGAGAGCATCACTATGAACAAAGCTAGTGGAGGTGATGGAATTCCAACTGAGGTATTTCAAATCCTGAAAGATGATGCTGTGATTATGCAAACGCAAATATAAGCCAAAAGAAGATAATATATCACTCAGAATAGAATGGCTATAATAATAAAAAGCAGAAAATATAATAAGTGTTGACAAGGGTGTGAAGAAATGGTAACAGTCATACACTGATGGTGGGAAAATAAAACGGTGCTGTCACTGTAGGAAGCAGTGTAACAGTTTCTATAAAAGTTAAACACAGAGTTACCATATGACCCAGTAATTCTACTCCTAAGATAGCCAAGAGAATTTATCTGTTCACACAAAAATTTGTACATAAATCTTCTTAGTAGCATAATTCACAATAGTCAAAAAGTGGAAACAATTCAAATTCTCATCAACTGATGGATAAACAAAATGTGCCAGTATCCATACAATGGCATATTATTTAGCTCTAAAAAAGTATTGAAATACATGCTACAACATGGATGAACCTTGAAAATACTAAGTGAAAGAAAACAGACACAAAAGCCTACATGTTATATGATTTTGTTTGTATGAAATGTTCAGAATAAATAAATCCACACAGGCAGAAAATAGATTAATGCTTGCCAGGGACTGAGAAGGGAAAAAGAAGGGGAGAATGTGAATTACTGTTTAAAGGACACAGGGTTTGTTTTGGGGGTGATGGAAACATCCTGGAATTATATTAATGATTGTTGCATCACCATGTTGTGCAATACACTAAAAATATTGAATTATATACTTAAAAGGGTGAAATTTATAGTATATAAACTACATCTCAATAAAAATTTTTAAGAGGATAGATCTACCCAATTTATGAACATGGTAGAAAGGTCTCAGCCTTGTAAAACCAGTACATATCCCTCAGGATCTGGTCACTACACCAGTAACTGAAATCGAGTTACAGTATAACCTAACTAAAGAAGTAGTGGGCCTAATAAGGGGAAAACACACTGTATACTGAAGAAGCTACAGGACCAAGTCAACGTATTCCATCAGGATCTAATTATTGGGTCTGGATTCTAAGGATGTTGGTGGGAGGTGGGGATGGGGTCTGTCACATGTAAAATTGGCACAGGTCTGTGTTTATTTTTACCATGCATCACACATCTCTTTTCACACAATGTGAAGCACTCACAGCTGTAATCATTTGGGTGATTTCCAAAACACTGCATTTCAGCACCATTTCTAATAGCAATATATTTTCAGTTTGCACCCACATTTTGAGCTAACTCACTCACGACTGGAAGACTATACTGCTAACATGTCAATACTACCCAAATAATCTACTGGTTCAGTACAGTTCCTATAAAAATCCCAACTCCCTTGTTCACATGAATGGAAAAGTCTACCATAAAGTTCCTGTTGCTGGGCCTGCCCCATCTTATGACATGGTAGATATGACAGACAAGAACCCAATGGGCAGCTTTGTTGCATAACCACTTCATATTTCAAGCTTAAACACTCAATTTCTACCACAAATACTTCATTTCTAACTTTCCTGCTACAGTACCCACTTAAAGTTGGCCAACTTTCAGTTTTAGCTGTGAACAGGCAGAGGCAGATTACAGGATATGCTGCTCTGGACCAACTACTGGATATTTAAAGACTTCACAAATGTGGTAGGATCCTGAATTTTCACAGTCTTTAATAGTTATGATCAAATGGCCAACTGATCCTATCACAGTCTACCACCCAAAAAAATAGTAGCCTGACACAGTAGAGATCTCTTAAAGATTCCAGTAAGGTGTTAGCTTGAACATTCTAATTATATTCTGCAAAGACAAGGTCATCTTTCAGGATACATTCTATACCCCCAAATCAATAACTATAATATACAGAATACATGGGTCTGGGAACCCTGGGATGAAAATTGGAATGGCTCCACTTCATGCCATTCAGAGTGATTCACCTGAAGAATTTCTGTTTCCTCTCTCTACAATTTTTAGGCTCTATTGATCTAGAGCTACCACTACAAAATAAGGTAGCAATTAGCCATGTATATCTGTTCAAATTTTAAAATGTAATTAAATTAAAAATTAAGTTCCTTAGTTGTACTAGTCATATTTCAAGTGCTCAACAGCCACATGAGATAGTGGCTACCATAATAAATAGCACAAACACTATACATTTCCATTACTGTAGAATGTTCTATTCGACAGCACTACTCTACAGGACCTGATTACCAGAATCGAAAGCTTCTACCAGGGGATACAGAGAATCCTACTGAAATTTAAGCTATGGTTACAGCACTGTCCCTTCAAGCACTTCATGCCAAGAGACCAAGGAGAAATGAAAGGAGTCACTTTTCTGACAGGGTCATTGACCCTGATCATCAAGAGGAAATAGTGCTGGGACTTCCCTGGCAGTCCAGTGGTTAAGACTCTGCACTTCTTCAGGGGGTATGGATTCTATCCCTGGTTGGGGTACTAAGAGTCCACATGGGGTGTGTAGCCAAAACATTTTTTTTTAAAGAAGGTAAGTGT
The DNA here is from genome assembly GCF_049115385.1 of Moschus berezovskii. Classification (NCBI taxonomy): domain Eukaryota; kingdom Metazoa; phylum Chordata; class Mammalia; order Artiodactyla; family Moschidae; genus Moschus; species Moschus berezovskii. Next base: position 90,963,292 of record NC_142467.1, read on the forward strand.
TGCTGTTACAGAATGGAAATAAGGAAAAATATAGTGCTCAGGTGATCCACTGGAGGGTTTCTTGGACTTGTCAAATTTTAATAGTAAAGGGACAAGTGTATCATTTATGCCCTCAAAACATAATGGTAAACAAGGCTTAGACATCTCAGGATAAGGGTTTGGGTCAGACTAACTGGTGTGCCACCCACTACAGCAGAGGTACAAGCCTGACACAGGAATGATGAGTACCCTCATATTTCCTGTGTAGTAACATGACAATGACTCAAGGTCCAAATGAGCATGCTCCCAATGCTTCGTTACTATGCATGTTTCTGAAAAACTGAACAACTGCCATATCTAAGGGCTGGGAGATCAGGATTGTCTGAAAATGTCAGGAAATGGTAGCTGAAATTGAAAGAGCTACTTTCAAAATATTTCTTTGTGCTAAGTTTTTCTCTGTCTCAGAGCCTTTGCACTTGTTATACTCATCTTTCAGATCATTCACACAGCTGGCTCATTATTACGCCAATGTAATTTCCTTAAAAGAGATTTTCCCTAATCAACAAAATCTTCCAACATAGATTATTTTTCTCAATACCACTATAATTAATTTCTTTATAAGACTTCTAAAACGTGCATTCATCTTATTAATAGATTTTTAATTTTTCGTATTTATTGTTAAATTACACCACTTGAATTTAATCTTCACAAGAGTGGACACTTTGGTGATTCTATTCACCATAACATTCTCAGCACCTAATAATAATCAATGCCTACTACACTGTAGGTGCCAATGCGTGTGTGCTCAGTCGCTTCAGTCGTTTCCGACTCTTTGTGACCCTATGGACCGTTATCCCGACAGACTCCTCTGTCCAGAGGATTCTCCAGGCAAGAATACTGAAGTGGGTTGCCATGCCCTCCTCCAGGGGATCTTCCTGACTGAGAGATTGAACCCCCATCTCCTGTGGCTCTTGCATTGCAGGCAGATTCTTTACCACTGAGCTACTGGGGGAGCCTGCAGGAGCTAACACATATTTTCTTACTTTTTTGCCAATAAATATTTTCTAATTGACTGTTGCAGAGGCTAACAAAACTGAATTAGAAATTGGGACAGGATATTTCAATACTTTTAACTGACCAATAAATCAATGGGGGCAAAAAACCTAAAGGCAAAAACTTGCCAAATATACGCAGTTAGTTTCTAGCAGATTCAGCATCAGAACTTTTCAAGATTGCCGGGAGAAATATCAATAACCTCAGATATGCAGATGACACCACCCTTATGGCAGAAAGTGAAGAGGAACTAAAAAGCCTCTTGAGGAAAGTGAAAGAGGAGAGTGAAAAAGTTGGCTTGAAGCTCAGCATTCAGAAAACTAAGATCATGGCATCTGGTCCCATCACTTCATGGGAAATAGATGGGGAAACAGTGGAAACAGTGTCAGACTTTATTTTGGGGGGCTCTAAAATCACTGCAGATGGTGACAGGAGCCATGAAATTAAAAGACGCTTACTCCTTGGAAGGAAAGTTATGACCAACCTAGACAGCATATTAAAAAACAGAGACATTACTTTGGCAACAAAGGTCCATTTGTCAAGGCTATGGTTTTTCCCGTGGTCATGTATGGATGTGAGAGTTGAACTGTGAAGAAAGCTGATGCTTTGGAACTGTGGTGCTGGAGAAGACTCTTGAGAGTCCCTTGGACTGCAAGGAGATCTAACCAGTCCATCCTAAAGGAGATCAGTCCTGGGTGTTCATTGGAAGGACTGATGCTGAAGCTGAAACTCCAATACTTTGGCCACCTCATGTGAAGAGTTGACTCATTTGAAAAGACCCTGATGCTGGGAGGGATCGGAGGCAGGAGTAGAAGGGGATGACAGAGGATGAGATGGCTGGATGGCATCACCGACTCGATGGACATGAGTTTGGGTAAACTCCAGGAGTTGGTAATGGACAGGGAGGCCTGGCATGCTGCGATTCATGGGGTCACAAAGAGTTGAATACGACTGAGCGACTGAACTGAACTGAAAAGGCCCTTCCCTTTCCACTGAATCATCTATATAAAAGTAAATAAATATTGCAACTGTTCCAAGAATGTGGCAAGCAGCATATACATAAGGCAAAGAAAGTGAACTATAATTAGTGCTGATGTGCTCAGTCGTGGCCGACTCTTTGTGACCCCATGGACTGTAGCCAGACAGGTTCCTCTGGTCCATGGAATTTTCCAGGCAAGAATACTGGAGTGGGCTGCCATTTCCTTTTCCAGGAACTATAATTAGAATCAACTTTAAATACCATACCTGCCATCTCTTGTCTATTTAACTAAGAGAGAAGCAAACAGAATAACTCCCAAATATCTGTGGCAGTAGCAAAGACTGGGAGAGCTAGGAATATAGTTAATTCACAAGAGAACTCAAACTACATTTCTTTACCACCTTCTCTTCTAAATCCTTGACCAATGTTTCTTAACATACCATAAAAGCATTGCTCCAATGTTCATGCTGGAGAAAAGATGTGGGGATAACTGTTCCAAATAATCTATACCTAGAATATTAGGCCTAAAATGCCTTACACTAATTTTGTAATTAATGATTTTTCCTATTTTATCTTGGCGAAACAGGAAATTTACATATTGTGACTACTGCCCGTTGGGACTAAAGTAGACCAACCATATCCATTTTCTAAGTTATAATCACTCAGTGAAACAAATAAAACAAGTCATATTCAAAAAATTCCTGAAAGAACATTCCTTTTCCAAATTAAGCTTTTTTTCTTATTAATAATGATGATTAAAAGAACAGGAAGGATCTTCCTGTTGTACCAACCTCAAATTGGGTATGACAGAATTTCAATATTGACAATCATTTCCTTCCAAAAGGAATGAATAAGAATGAGAGAGAAACCTTTCCCCTTTGAAGCAGTCATTGCTGTTGTTCAGTCACTAAGACACGTCCGACTCATGGCGACCCTATGGACTGCAGCACACCAGGTTTCCCTCTCCTTCCCTGTCTCCCAGAGTTTGCTCATATTCATGTCCATTGAGTCAGGGATGCTATATAACTTCCCATTCTCTACCACCCTTCTCTCCTCTTGCCCTCAATCTTTCCCAGAATCAGAGTCTTTCCAATAACTTGGTTCTTCACATCAGGTGGCCAAAATATCAGAGCTTCAGCTTTAGCATCAGTCCTTTCAATGAATATTCAGGGTAGATTTTCTTTAGTAGTCATTAGTGATGAGCAAAAGTCTCTGGGATGTCCCTCACAAAAGTGAGGTCTAAATCTGCTATGACTTGGGAACAATTTTTGGAAATTTTAAAAGCAGTGTGATAATTACCATGTGCCTAGTGGAGGCAGCATCACACTAGAAGACAATGAAATCTGTTTTCTCTTCTGTCTAATTTTAAGACAGTCCCCAAAGATTTATCCTTGAGAATTTATAGGACCCTGAGGTAGAAGCCAAACCTTTCATGTGAGTTGCTACCTTTTCCTGCCACTTGAAACACAGTCCAAAGGAACAATGTTTTGCTGTTACCAAAAAATAATCCACATGAGGTTCATAGTATCCTCTAATGCCATAATCAGCAACCTGGCAGTAAAAAAAAAAAAAAAAAAAAAAAACATGGTTAGCTAGGTGGGAAGCCTCCAAGCCAGCTCAAGAACTCTGCATTCCCAAGCCTGCTCCTAAATGAAGACCAAAAAGCAGTTTACCTAGCACCTGCATCTGGACCAGGAAACTAAGGATCAGACAAAATACGGAATTTACCTAAGGTGACACAGACAGAAAGTCACAAAGCTTGAATTCTTACCCAGGCTTTTTGATTCCTGAGGTCCATGCTCTTAAACCCTCCACAATTTGTTCCCAGATGAAAAAACAACCAACAATCAGGCTGGGTAAGTTTCTGTGGGAAAGAGCACAGTTGTGGGGCTCACAACATTTCAAGACCCATGTCCTCAGGCTGGAGAATGGAAAGCGTCAGGGCAGAGGTAACTGTGGCTCAAGTGCCTGATTAGAAAGGGCAAGAAAGGGGGACAGGACAGGTCAGGATACAGATTCCACACTCAGGTTGACTCAGATACCTCATACCTGGAGAAATTCGGCTGTTTCATCTGACAATGCAGTGATGAGCCGAATCCTGCGATTCACTTGGCCAATCACAGGGTCTTCTTCTTCTGTTAGAAATACACTGGATGGAGAAAATCAGGTAGAAGACAGGGTCATGGGGCAAGGAGAAAAGGGGATCAATGAAAAGGGAGTCAGGAGAAAAAGATGGGGTAGAAAAGGAGGTGGAGAGGATGAAGGGGTTGGAGATCATTCCTCTCATCTCGGGACACTGTCACAGCTGTAATTTCCGGCTCAGAAATGCCATATGGCGAGGTTTAGAATCCCCACAGTGTCAGCATTCACAGGACCCTTTTAACTCATCCCTTTCAATCTTCTGATCTCTTAACAATTATACTGGGACAATACTGAGAGGGTAAACTGGCCAAGTTTATACAGTCAGTAAGGGCAAAGGTAGGACTATAACTCATCAAGATTTTTTTGGTGAGACAACAAGATCTCCCAAAATTTTAAGTAAAACTCAAAACTGATCAAACCATGATAAAAATGAATGTATAATTTAAGTTAGAAAAAAATCATTCTTGGATCCATGAACAAACACAACCCACACGTATAAACATATGTGCATAGTTGCTCAGTCATGTCCAACTCTTTGCAACCCCATGGACTGTAGCCTGCCATGCTCCTCTGTCCATGGGATTCGCCAGGCAAGAATACTGAATTGGGTTACTGTTTCTTTCTCCAAGGGATCTTCCTGACACAGGAACCAAAGCTAGGTCTCCTGAATTGCAGGCAGATTCTTCACCATCTGTGCCACAAGGGAAACCCCATGCACACATGCACACTTATAAGCCCACATGGAGATATGCATACAGTCACAGCTAAGGACAGTGTGAGAGACAAACAGGAAACAAAAGGAGAGACATGAAGTGAACATTCAGGTCAGAGAAATCTCACATATATGAGTAGGGTGATTGGGAGAGATGACAAACCACACCATGCCCAGATTACCTTTGGCTGATTCTTTGTTTGGATGACTGGGGAGAACCTGAAGTGAGGCTAAAGACTCTGGATCATTTCATCTAGGAAATAAAATCTGAGAATGAATTTAGTCTCACTTCACCTCTATCTGCTTATGTCCAAAGACTCTAGACATAGAACTATCATTCATTAATTAATTCATTTATTATTTTTAAAACTTATTATGAGCTACTTTAAAGCATACAAAGAACTATGAGGAATAATACAGCAGATCCATAGGTACCCTAACTCAGGCCTACCAATTCTTGGCTTTGGTCAGAAGATGTAGAGACTACCTACCTACACAATACCTATATAAAAGACTTTCTCTCTTTTTTCACTGATAAGATAATTCTGATTTTAAGATACCAATGTGCCCAGAAAAAAAAGATTATATCTTCTCATCTCACTTGTATTCTGTGCACATATGCTAAGTAGCCTCCGTTGTGTCCACCTCTGTGCGACCCTATGGACCATAGCTTGCCAGGCTCCTCTGTCCATGGGATTCTCCAGGCAAGAATACTGGAGTGCGTTGCCATGCCCCACTCCAGGAGATCTTCCTGACCCAGGGATTAAATCCATGTCTCTTATGCCTCCTGCAAAGAATCACTAGCCCAAAATTACTAGTGCTTATTTACCCCAGAACATATTTTTATATATTATTAATATATTAAAAGTGAATATAAATAGTATTTTTCCATGTACTTTATATAAATTGTATCATACTAAACATAATCTTCTATAACTTGCTTTTTAACTTAGTGTTTGCTTTCTGAGAGAGCCATGAAAAACAGTTTGTATTTTTTTTTAATTACTCATTTCCACTACAGCTAAGTCATGGGTTGTATGCATAGTTCATGAATTATTCATTTCCCTTCGATGAACATTCAGATTTGTAAAAACCTTTCTATTTTATCTCCCTGTCCACATGAACAAGTGTTTCACTAGAGTAGTGGTCTACATACCCCTAAAGTATGCAAATTTTAGCAGAAATACACAGGAATTTATTTTCACATACTCAAGTGCTATATATACACTTACACAGCTTTGCTACTTCTCTTTTTAAAAAATATTTATTCATTCACTTAGTTGCAATGTGCAAGATCTAGTTCTATGACCAGGGGTTGAACGCAGGTCCCCTGCAGGTGTTAGCTACTGGACCCATCAAGGAAGTCCCTCAATTTTTCCTTTCAAATAGTCCTTCCCTTCACTATTCAAAAGAAAGGCCTAGTGTTCATGCACATAAAATTTTATGACAATGTATACTTCCCAAGTGTAAGAACTAGGACATCAAAAAAGGGAATAACATGAAATACAGCTTCAGTGAAGCCTCCTCTAGGTTAATTAAGATACTCATTAACTCACAGTAGGGTTTTCCTGTATCTAACATATCTGGTTAACTGTACAGTATTTAGAAATGGGGTTACTAATGCATATATATGGAATTTAGAAAGATGCAAATGATAACCCTGTATCAGTTCAGTTCAGTTCAGTCGCTCAGTCGTATTCGACTCTCCGCGACCCCATGAATCACAGCACGCCAGGCCTCCCTGTCCATCACCAACTCCCGGAGATCACTCAAACTCATGTCCACAGAGTCGGTGATGTCATCCAGGCATCTCATTCTCGGTCGTCCCCTTCTCCTCCTGCCCCCAACCTTTCCCAGCATCAGAGTCTTTTCCAGTGAGTCAACTCTCAACTCGTCGCATGAGGTGGCCAAAGTATTGCAGCTTCAGCTTTAGCATCCTGTATACGAGACAGCAAAAGAGACACAGATGTATAGAACAGTCTTTGGGACTCTGTGGGAGAGGATGAGGGTGGGATGATTTGGGAGAATGGCATTGAAATATGTATGTTGTCATATGTGAAACAAATCACCAGTTCAGGGTCGATGCATGTTACAGGATGCTCGGGGCTGCCGTGTGGGGATGACCCAGGGGGAGGATAAAGGGAGGAGGGAGGTGGGAGGGGGGTTCAGGAGGGGGAACTCATGTACACCCAGGGTGAATTCATGTCAATGTATGGCAAAATCAACCAATATAATATTGTAAAATAATTTGCCTCCAATAAAAAATAAATTAATTTAAAAAAAAAGAAATGGGGTGTTTTTGGCCCTTGTTGGGATGCTCTGAATAAAAATGTTTGTAAAACAGGACACTATAACTGATAAAAATTTTAGTTTCATAATTTGGCCTCTTCTGTTCCTTGACTATTTTCAAAGAAGGCTTTCAAATAGTCTTGCGGGATGAAATAAGGGTCTAGTGAGGGCCAAGTAAAGCTCTAGTAAGGGTCAAGTGAGTAGTGAGAATGAATATCTGAAAAGTGGCGGCAATTCTTTTACACTATTCTTAACATTCATCCCTAGTATATGTCACTTATTATAAAGAAAAGGAAATTCAAATACCTAAAAAGTCCAAAGTCTAGTTTGGTAACATTGATTATTTTAATAGTAAAAGGCTGTCAACAACTGTATTCTTCTAAATGCAATTCCTTCCACATAGCTTCCAGGAAATCACCAATAAGGAAAGAAAATAAAATCACCCACCACCTATGCCTACAATGTAACTTGGAAACAGATTCTACAAATTTAAATTTTCTTGTTAGTGGGAAAATAAACAACAGATGTCAGTAGAGTGCTCTAAAGACATCTAAGCAAAGAATCCAAGGCAGCAGAAAGAATGAAAAGTGCAGTACGGTCTTAATGATGGTGAAACAAATATTAGTGGTAAACATCATATAAAGTAATCTAGGGTCTTCTTCCCAGAGGGAGAGGTTGTACTTTGAATAGGGAAATACTGAGAGAAAAATCTGAAACTTAGTGGATCAAAGGACTACCTTTTGGATATTTTAAACACAAGAGCTTAGAAACTGTACTGAACCACAGGAAAGGCACTATTACTGGGATAAAGGCAGTCTCAGAGAGTGAGATGGCTCTCATAGGTTTGGTGGTGAAGAGAAGTGGCTAAAAGTAAGAAACCCATGAAAATTATAAATTAAGAAATAATCCAGAGTAGACAAACCAAAAATAATATCATTAATTAAACTGAGTACATTTCACTGTAGAAACAGAAGAGGAAACATTTAACATGAGATCAATGGTCCAGGAAAATACAACAAAAATAAACATGAACAAGAAAAATAAAAAAGAACTCACTACCCATACAAGTTCAGATATTGCTGAAGCCTGGCTTGGAGAATTTTGAGCATGACTTTACTAGCGTGTGAGATGAGTGCAATTATGCGGTAGTTTGAGCATTCTTTGGCATTGCCTTTCTTTGGGATTGAAATGAAAATCGACCTTTTCCAGTCCTGTGGCCACTGCTGAGTTTTCCAAATTTGCTGGCATATAGAGTGCAGCACTTTCACAGCATCATCTTTTAGGAACTGAAATCGCTCAACTGGAATTCCACTACCTCCACTAGCTTTGTTCATAGTGATGCTACCTAAAGCCTACTTGACTTCACATTCCAGGATGTCTGGCTCTAGGTGAGTGACTATCTGATTCACCATCACCATCGTGATTATCTGGGTCGTGAAGATCTTTTTTGTACAGTTCTTCTATGTATTCTTGCCACCTCTTCTTAATATCTTCTGCTTCTGTTAGGTCCATACCATTTCTGTTTTTTATCGAGCCCATCTTTGCATGAAATGTTTCCTTGGTATCTCTAATTTTCTTGAAGAGATCTCTTGTTTTTCCTATTCTGTTGTTTTCCTCTACTTCTTTGCATTGATTGCTGAGGAAGGCTTTCTTATCTCTCCTTGCTATTCTTTGGAACTCTGCATTCAGATGCTTATATCTTTCCTTTTCTCCTTTGCTTTTCACTTCTCTTATTTTCACAGCTATTTGTAAGGCCTCCTCAGACAGCCATTTTGCTTTTTTGCATTTCTTTTCCATGGGGATGGTCTTGGTCCCTGTCTCTTGTACGATGTCACGAACCTCCGTCCATAGTTCATCAGGCACTCTATCAGATCTAGTCACTTAAATCTATTTCTCACTTCCACTGGTCCCATCACTTCATGGGAAATAGATGGGGAAACAGTAGAAACAGTGTCAGACTTTATTTTGGGGGGCTCCAAAATCACTGCAGATGCTGATCGCAGCCAGGAAATTAAAAGACGCTTACTTCTTGGAAGGAGAGTTATGACCAACCTAGATAGTAAATTAAAAAGCAGAGACATTACTTTGCCAACAAAGGTCCGTCTAGTCAAGGCTATCGTTTTTCCCATGGTTATGTATGGATGTGAGAGTTGGACTGTGAAGAAAGCTGGTCGCCGAAGAATTGATGCTTTTGAACTGTGGTGCTGGAGAAGACTCTTGAGAGTCCCTTGGAATGCAAGGAGATCTAACCAGTCCATTCTAAAGGAGATCAATCCTGGGTGTTCATTGGAAGGACTGATGCTAAAGCTGAAACTCCAACACTTTGGCCACCTCATGTGACAAGTTGACTCACTGGAAAAGAGTCTGATGCTGGGAGGGATTGGGGGCAGGAGGAGACGGGGACAACAAAGAATGAGATGGCTGGATGGCATCACCGACTCGATGGACATGAGTTTGAGTGAACTCCGGGAGTTGGTGATGGACAGGGAGGCCTGGCGTGCTGTGATTCATGGGGTCGCAAAGAGTGGAACATGACTGAGCAAATGAACTGAACTGAACTGAACTGAACCCATACAAGTTACTGTCAAAAAACATAAAACAAAAACAAAAACTTTTCAGGAGTTGAAAACACAAAATCACCCAGCCCCAGGCAAGAAACAGAAGAAAATTATAACAAAATACTGTAACATTAAATATAATTAAGCATCTGCTTGCTTAATTATATTTAATGTTACAGTATTTTGTTATAATTTTCTTTAACTATGAAAGAAAATTAGAATTCATAAATTGAAAAGCTCAAATGGATATAGACAACAAAAGAATATATGAATTAGAAATTGATCATATTCAAAAAAGCTACAGAGGAAAAAAAACAATACTTTGGCCACCTGATGCAAAGAGCCAACTCACTGGAAAAGACCCTGATACTGGGAAAGATTGAGGGCCGGAGAACAGAGCGACAGAGGATGAGACTGTTGGATGGCATTACCGACTCAATGGACATAAGTTTGAGCAAAATCTGAGACACTGAAGGACAGGGAAGCCTGGCGTGCTGTAGTTCGTGGGGTCGCAAAGAGTTGGACACAACTAAGCAACTGAACAACAACATACTCCTAACAAACTGACTATTACCCAAGTAACTAAACACTGTGGAAAAAAATATGAAAAATAATTACTGCAAGGCACTGCAGATTAAACAAAAGCAGGCAGATGATGAATGGCAATCCTTAAAAGGCAAGAATGGTACAGGGTGATTTCGCATTTTTTAAACAGCTGTTAGACTTGGATGACCATAGGTGACACAGCACAGGACAGCTAAAATTCTGAGAGAAAACATAAAGTTTTTCTAACCTGAAACACATTACATCAGTGCTTAAAAGTAGACTGAGTCGCAACGTGAGAGAGAACTGGCGGTGGTGGTGGTTTAGTAGCTAAGTTGTGTCCAACTCTTTGCAACCCCATGAATTGTAAACCATCAGGCTCCTCTGTCCATGGGATTTCCCAAGCAAGAATAGTGGAGTGGGTTGCTTAGAGAAAGAGAGGAACTTTCAAATACTATGCATAAGCTCCGCCCGACTGTCTCACAGATCTCCAGACAAAGCATATGTAGGTGAGACTGCAAGCATCCCAGCCAAGAATAAGAACTGAACTGCACAGAAAAGCTTGCAGTTTGTGTCAAACCAAGTTAACTTCCTGTATTAAAAACAGAAACAAGCTGTCAATTTCATGACGGTGACACAGGATGCTCCTGAACTCACCTTCTTCCATGGACACACCAAATCTACAGCTACATATAGAAAAATTTTCTGATTGGGGAGAACGGCATTGTAGCATGTATATTATCATAAGTGACCAGTCCAGGTTCGACGCATGATACAGGATGCTTGGGGCTGGCACACGGGGATGACATGGAGGGAGGATATGGGGAAGAGGGAGGTGGGAGGGGGGTTCAAGAAAGAGAACACATGTACACCCGGGGCGGATTCATGTCAATGTATGGCAAAACCAACCAATATATTAATGTAAGGTAATTTGCCTCCAATAAAATAAATTAAAAAAAAAGAAAAATTTTCTCTGAAGGAACTCCAGAGGATGAGTGACAACTATGAATCAGGTGAACAAGAAAAAGTCCACATCAAAAATGGTAAGAGAAGGGGAAATCCCTAGGGCTCCAGTGGTTATTACTCTGCACTTCCATCGTAGGGTGTAGCTGCATGGTATGGCCAAAATATAAATAAATAAATAAAAATTTTAAAAATAGTAAAAGAGAAAAAAATCACAAACAGAGAGAAAAACTAATGGTTATCACTGGAAGAGGGAGGCACAGTAGGGGTAGGAGATTAAGAGGTATTCACCTGAAACAGGTATATTTGTATACTATAAAAGCTGCTGCCAGAGGGTCCAGCTTACAATCAGCCTGCACCCAGGGGCTGACTGATATCCTTTTCTTTGGATACTAACAGCTCTTGGCACACCTTCAAATACTAGAAGCCACTAAAAATAAATAAGGCTGCTTGGACAATCACAAACATTCAAGAAAAAAACAAGAGCTAGGTCATGGTTTAATGACAAGATTCATTTCCTATACAAGACTGAAGTGTAGGAAGTGATCAAATACCTTTAAACTGCTGATGGAAAAAACTGACAACCAAGAATACTCTACCCAGAAAGGTTGTTTTTCAAATTTTAATAAGAAATAAAGAGTTATCCACACAACCAAAAGATGAAGGAAATCACCACCAATATACCAGTATTACAAGAAATGTTAAAGGGAATTCTTTAAGCTGAAATGAAAGGGCACTAAGTAACAAGAAAATATTTGAAGTATAACTCTCACTGGTAAAGGTAAATATATAGTTAAATTCAAATAATCTAATGCTGCAATGGTGGTGGGTTAATCACTGATAAATCTAGTGTAAAGGTTAAAACACAAAGGTAGTAAAAATAACTATAATTATAATAATGTGTCAATGTATACACAAGAGAAAAAGATGTAGATTTTGACATCAAAAACAGAAATAATGGGTAGGGGAGAGTTAAAATATAGAGCTTTATAATGCATTCAAACTTAAGCTGTTATTAAAACAGACTGTTAAAAACAGACTGTTATGTAAGCCTCATGGTAACCACAAAGCAAAAATCTATTGTAAGTACACAAAAAACAAACAAACAAAAAAATCTAAATCAAAAAGAGTGTAAGAGAAGAATAAAGGAATTTAAAAACAGCCAGAAAACAATTACCAAATGGCAGTAAGTCCATACCTATTGATAATTACTTTATATGTAAATAAATAGACTAAATTCTCCAATGAAAAGACATGCAGTGGATGAATGGATAAAAAAACAAGACCCAGAAATATGCTGCCTACAACAGACTCACTTCAACTTTATGGAAATACACTGACTAAAAGTGAAGGAATATAAAAATACAGTCTATACAATGAAAACCAAAAGAAAGCTGAGAGAGGTATACTTATTCTAGATAAAACAGACTTTAAGACAAAGACTATAATAAGAGACAAAAAGGTCATTGTATTATACAATGATATAGTGGTCAACCTAGTAAGAGGACATACCATTTGAAAATATTTATGCACCCAACACCAGGGCTTCCCTGGTGGCTATGACAGTAAAGAATCTGCCTGCAATGCAGGAGACCCAGGTTTGATGCCTGGGTAGGGAAGATTTCTCTGGAGAAGGAAATGGCAACCCACTGCAGTATTCTTGACTGGAGAATCCCATAGACAGAGGAGCCTAGCAGGCTACAGCTCATGGGGTCACAAAGAGCCAGATACGACTCAGTGACTATCACACCTCCATGCACCCAACACAGGAGCATCAAAACATATAAAGATTTAAAGGGAACTATACATAACAATACAATAGTAATAGTAATTGTTGTTCAGTCACTAAGTTGTGTCCAACTCTTGGCAACCCTGTGGGCTGCAGCACTCCAGGCTCCCCTGTCCTTCACTATCTCCTGGAGTTTTCTCAAATTCATGTCTGGTGAGTTGACAATGCCATCCAACAATCCCATCCTCTGTCACCCCCTTATCCTCCTGCCCTCAATCTTTCCCAGCATTAGGGTCTTTTCCAATAAGTTGGCTCTTTGCATGAAGTGGCCAAAGTATTGGAGCTTCAGCTTTTACATCAGTCCTTCCAATGAATATTCAGGGTTGATTTCCTTTAAGATTGACTGGTTTGATCTCCTTGCAGTCCAAGGGACTCTCAAGAGTCTTCTCTAGATTTAAAAGCATCAATTCTTTGGTGCTCAGCCTTATTTATGGTCCAACTCTCACATCTGTACATGACCAATGAAAAACCATAGCTTTGACTACATGGACCTTTGTCGGTAAAGTGATGTCTCTTCTTTTTAATGTACTGTCTATATACTGTCTATGTTGGTCATAGCTTTTCTTCCAAGAAGCAAGTTTTTAATTTCATGGTTGCAGTCACCATCTGCAGTGATTTTGGAGCCCAAGAAAAGAAAATCTTCCACCATTTCAACTTTTTCCCTTTCTATTTGCTATGAGGTGATGCGACTGGATACCATGATCTTAGTGTTTTAATGCTGAGTTTTAAGCCAGCTTTTTCACTCTCTTCTTCCTCCATCATCAAGAGGCTCTTTAGCTCCTCTTCACTTTCTGCCATTACAGTGATATCATCTGAATATCTGAGGTTGTTGACATTTCTCCCAGAAATCTTGATTTCAGCTTGTGAGTCATCCAGTCTGGCATTTTGCATGATATACTCTGCACAGAAGTTAAATAGTCAGAGTGACAATATACAGCCTTATCATACTCCTTTCCTAATTGTGAACCAGTACATTGTTCCATGTCTGGTTCTAACTGATGCTTCCGTTCTGTTCCGTCGCTCAGTCATGTCCGACTCTTTGCGACCCCGTGGACTGTAGCCTACCAGGCTTCTCTGTCCATGGGATTATCCAGGCAAGAATACTGGAGTGGGTTACCGTTTCCTTCTCCAGGGGATTTTCCCAGCCCATGCTTTAACCTCTGAGCCACCGATGCTTACTGACCTGCATACAGGTTTCTCAGGAAACAGTTAAGGTGGTCTTGTATTCCCATCTCTTTAAGAATTTCTATAGTGATCCATAGTTTCTGGATCATTGGAAGGACTGTATCCATAGTTTCTTGGGCTTTCCTGATAGCTCAGTTGGTAAAGAATCCGCCTGCAATGCAGGAGACCCTGGTTCAATTCCTGCGTTGGGAAGATCCGCTGAAGAAGGGATAAGCTACCCACTCCAGTATTCTTGGGCTTCCATGGTGGCTCAGCTGGTAAAGAATCTGCCTGCAATGTGGGAGACCTGGGTTCAATCCCTGGGCTGGGAAGATCCCCTGGAGAAGGGAAAGCCTACTCACTTCAGTATTCTGGCCTGGAGAATTCCATAGACTGCATAATCCATGGGGTTGCAAAGAATCGGACACGACTGAGCAACTTTCGTAGTTTCTAGTGATCCACACCGTCAAAGGCTTTAGCACAGTCAATGAAGCATATGTTTTTCTGGAATTCCCTAGCTTTCTCTATGATACAAAAAATGTTGGCAATTTGATTTCTGGTCCCTCTGTCTTTTCTAAACCCAGCTTGCACATCTAGAAGCTCTCAGTTCACATACTCCTGAAGCCTGGCTTGAAGGCTTTTAAACATAACCTTATTAGCATGTGAAATAATCACAAGTGTCTGGTAGTTTGAACATTCTTTGGCATTACCCTTTTGGGGGATCAGAATGAAAGTGTGATGCTGTAGAGAACAATAATGCATAGGAACCTGAATCAAGGTAAACTGGACCTGGTTGAGTAGGAGATAGCAAGAGTGAACATCAACATCTTAGGAATCAGTGAACTAAAATGAATAAGAATGGGTGAGTTTAATTCAGACAACTGTTATATCTACTACTACAGGCAAGAATCCTTTAGAAGAAATGAAGTAGCCCTCATAGACCAAAAAAGAGCCTGAAATGCAATACTTGGGTACAATTTCAAAAACAACAGAATGATATCGGCTTGTTTCCAAAGCAAACCATTCAACAATAGTAGTAGGAGACTTCAATACTCTGCTTTCATCATGGGTAGAACACAAAGACAGAATCAGTAAGGAAACATTGAACTTACATAACACATTACACCAGAGGGATTTAACATAACATTTTTAGGCCACTTCATTTAAAAGAAGCAGGATATACATTCTCCTCAAGCATATATGGAACATTCTCCAGTATACATTATGCCACAAAACCACTCTTGATAAAGTTAAGAGGACTAAAATCATATCAAGAATCTTTTCCAATCACAACATTATGACACTAAAAACTAATAGCAAGAAGAAAGCAGGAAAATTCACATATATGGGCAGACTAAGCAATACACTGTTGAATAACCAATGGGCCAAAGAAGAAGTCAATTAAGAAGATACTGAGAGAAATAAAATGAAAATATACAAAACTTAAGGGATGCAGCAAAAGCAGTTCTAAGAAGAAAGCTCATAGCAATAAATGCCTGAATTAAGAAACAAGAGAGAACTCAAAATAACCTCATTATACACCTCAAGGAACTAGAAAGAGAAGAATAAAGAATGAAGCCCAAAGTCAGCAGAAGGAAAAAAATAACAGCACAGAGCGAAAACAAATGAAACACAGACTAAAAAGACAATAGAAAGGGTCAATAAAACTAAGAGCTTTTAAAAAAAAAATGCAGACAAAACAGACAAACCTGTAGATAGATTCACCAAGAAAAAGAGAAGACTCAAATAAAATTAGAAAAGAAAAAGGAGGTGTTACAAGTGATACTACAGAAATACAAAGGTCCTTGAGAAATTATGTTGAACAAGAACAAATTGGGACAACCTTGGAGAAATGGTAAGTCCCTAGAAACATACAACCTACAAAGAATGTATCATGAAGAAACGGAAAATCTGAATAGATCAATTACTAGTAAGGAGACTGAATTAATTATTTGAAAATTCCCAACAAAAAGTTCAGGACCACAGGGCTTCTGGTAAATCTGACTAAATATTAAAGAAATACAAGAATGGCTGCTATCCAAAAGTCTACATGCAATAAATGCTGGAGAGGGTGTGGAGAGAAGGGAACCCTCTTACACTGTTGGTGGGAATGCAAACTAGTACAGCCACTATGGAGAACAGTGTGGAGATTCCTCAGAAAACTGGAAATAGAACTGCCATATGATCCAGCGATCGCACTCCTGGGCATACACACCGAGGAAACCAGAATTGAAAGAGACACATGTACTCCAATGTTCATTGCAGCACTGTTTATAATAGCCAGGACATGGAAGCAACCTAGATGTCCATCTGCAGATGAATGGATAAGAAAGCTTTGGTACATATACACAATGGAGTATTATTCAGCCATCAAAAAGAATGCATTTGAATCAGTTTTAATGAGGTGGATGAAATTGGAGCCAATTATACAGAGTGAAGTAAGCCAGAAAGAAGAACATCAATACTGTATATTAACGCATATATATGGAATTTAGAAAAATGGTAACCTGAACCCTGTATAAGAGACTGCAAAAGAGACATAGGCATTTAGAACAGTCTTTGGGACTCTGTGGGAGAGGGTGAAGGTGGAATGATTGGGGAGAATGGAATTGTAGCATGTATATTATCATAAGTGACCAGTCCAGGTTCGACGCATAAATTTTCCTCTGTTCAAAAAAAAAAAAAATAAATAAAGAGGATTGAGAATAAAAATAAATAAATAAATAAAATTATTTTACTGAAAAAAATAAATAAATAAAGAAATACTAATAACAATTCTTCTCAAACTCTCTCAAAATTTTCAGAGGGAATACTTCCAAACTTATTTTACTATTCCAGCATTACGTTGATACCAAAAAACTATAAGACAAATATACACCAATACCCTTGATGAACAAAGATGTAAAAATCCTCAACAATCTATTAGCAAAACAAATTATACAATACATTAGAAAGATCACACACCATGATCAAGTGAGAGTCAACCCTGGAATGCAAGGATGGATAAATACTTGGAAATTAATCAATGTGAATCACATTAACAAAATGAATGGGAAAGTCACATGATCATTTCAATAGATGCAGATACCATCTGACAAAATTCAACATCCATTCATGATCAAAAAAATCTCAATGAATACAGAGGAAATGTGCTCCAACATAAAAAAGGCCATATATGCCGAGTCCACAACTAACAGCATACTCAACAGTGAAAATGTCAAAGATCTTCTCTAATCAGGAACAAGACAAGGATGCCCACACTCATCATTTTTATTCAATATAGCACTAGAAGTTCTAGACAGAGCAATTAGGCAACAAGAA
This sequence comes from Moschus berezovskii, assembly GCF_049115385.1. Classification (NCBI taxonomy): domain Eukaryota; kingdom Metazoa; phylum Chordata; class Mammalia; order Artiodactyla; family Moschidae; genus Moschus; species Moschus berezovskii. The sequence continues at coordinate 90,980,784 of NC_142467.1, forward strand.
GAAAAGAAAGGCAGTTGGAAAACAAGTAAAACTATCTCTATTTGCAGACACCATGATCTTTTTTTTTCACTGAAGTATACAGGCTTCCCTTGTGGCTCAGCTGGTAAAGAATCTGCCTGCAATGTGGGAGACCTGAGTTCAATCCCTAGGTTGGGAAAATTCCCTGGAGAAGGGAAAGGCTACCCACTCCAGTATTCTGGCCTGGAGAATTCCATGGGACCGTATGGTCCATGGGGTCACAGAGTCAGATACCACTGAGTGACTTTCACTTTTGGTCTTCCCTTTTGGCTCAGCTGGTAAAGAATCAGCCAGCAGTGTGGGAGACTTGGGTTCAATAACTGGGTTGGGAAGATCCCCTGGAGAAGGGAAAGGTTACCCACTCCAGTATTCTGGCCTGGAGAATTCCATAGACTGTATAGTCCATGGGGTCGCAAAGAGTCGGACATGACTGAGCGACTTTCACATGGCTAATTTATAATGCTGTGTTGGTTTCTGGTGTATAGTAAAGTGAATCAGTTATATATATATATTCAGTTATATATGTATAGATGTATTTTGTCTTTTTCATATTCTTTTCCACTATAGTTTAATATAAGATATTGAATATAGGTCCCTATGCTATACAGTAGAATCTTTTTGTTTATCTATTTCATATACAGTAATTTCTATCTGCTAATTCCAAACTCCTTATTCCTCCTCCAGTCCCCTTTAGTAACCATAAATTTGTTTTCTCTGTTTCTGTTTTATATATAAGCTCATTCATATCATACTTTAGATTCTACATATAAGACATATTATATGATACTGTCTTTGTCTAACTTCATGTAGTATGATAATCTCTAGACCCATTCATCTTGTTGCGAATAGCATTATTTTATTCTTTTTTATGGCTGAGTAGGATTCCACTGAAAGTGTGTGTGTGTGTGTGTGTGTGTGTACACACACAAACTACATCTTCTTAATCCATTATCTGCCAATGAACATTTCAGGTCAGTTCAGTTCAGTTCAGTCGCTCAGTCGTGTCTGACTCTCCGCGACCCCATGATTTAGGCTGCTTTATTTCTTGGATATTGTAAATAGTGCTGATATGAACACTGGGGTGCATGTACCTTTTAGAATTAGAATTTCATCTTTTTTGTATGTATCTGAAGAAGTGGAATTAATAGATCATCATCTATTTTTAGCTTTTTAAGGAAACTCCATATTGTTCTCCATAGTGGCTGTAGCAATTACATCCCCACAGTGTAGGAGGGTTCCCTTTTCTCCACATTCTCTCCAGTCTATTTATAGACTTTTTGATGATGGCCATTCTGATGGGTGTGAAGTGATACCTCACTTTAGTCTTGATTTGCATTTCTCTAATAATTAGTGATGTTGAACATCTTTTAATGTGCCTTTTGGCCATCTGTGAGAGTTGGACTGTGAAGAAAGCTGATCGCCGAAGAATTGATGCTTTTGAACTGTGGTGCTGGAGAAGACTCTTGAGAGTCCCTTGGACTGCAAGGAGATCCAACCAGTCCATTCTAAAGGAGATCAATCCTGGGTGTTCATTGGAGGGACTGATGCTAAAGCTGAAACTGCAATACTTTGGCACCTCACGCGACGAGTTGACTCACTGGAAAAGACTCTGATGCTGGGAAAGGTTGGGGGCGGGAGGAGAAGGGGACGACAGAATGAGATGGCTGGATGCATCACCGACTCTATGGACATGAGTTTGAGTGAACTCCTGGAGTTGGTGATGGACAGGGAGGCCTGGCATGCTGTGATTCATGGGGTCGCGGAGAGTCGGACATGACTGAGCAACTGAACTGAACTGAACTGATGCCTTCTTTGGAAAAATGTCTGTTCAGTCTTCTGCCCATGTCTTGGATTGGTTTGTCTGTTTTTTGCTGCCATTTTTTGAGCTTTATGAGCTGTTTGTATATCTTAGAAATTAATCCCTTGCCAGTCACATCATTTGTAAATATTTTTTCTCCTGATCTGTAGACTGTATTTTTCTTTCGCCCCCACTTTGTTCTTTTTCCTTAAGATTGTTTTGGCAGTAGATGCCATGATTTTATATAGAAAGTTCTAAAAATCCCACCCAAAACTGTGCACTAATAAACAAGTGCAGTAGTTGCAGGGTACAAAAATCAATATATAACAATAAATTACATTTCTATTTACTAATTACAAGCCATCAGAAAAAGAAATTAGGAAAACAATATCATTTCCAACTGCATCAAAAAGGACAAAATACATAAGAACAAATTTAACCAAGGAAATGGAAGAAGTATATGCTGTAAACTACACAATGAAAGAAATTGAAGAAAACACAAATAAATGGAAAAATATTCCAGGCTCATGACCTGGAAGAAGTAATATTGTTAAAATTGTTCATATTACCAAAAGCAATCTACAGATTCAATGCAATTTCTATCAAAGTATCAAAGGTACTTTTCACATAAATAGAATAAAAAAATCCTAAAATTTGCATGGAACCACAAAAGACTCTGAATAGGCAAAACAATCTTGAGAAAAAAGAACAAAGCTGACGGTATCATGCCTCCTGATTCCAAACCATATTTTAAACATATAGTCACAAAACAGTATGGTATTGGCCTATAAACAGACCCAAATATTAATGGAACAGAAGAGAGAACCCAGAAATAAACCTATGCAGATGTGGTCAATTAATTTACAACAAAGGAACCAAGAATATACTTGGAAAAAGGATAACCTCTTCAATAAACGGTACCAGAAAAACTGGACAGCCACATGCAAAAAAATGAAACTGGACCATTATCTCAAGCCATACAAAAATATCAACTCAAAGTGGATTAGACCTGAATGTAAGACCCAAAACCATAAAACTCACAGAAGAAAACAAAGGGTAAGCTCTCTGACACTGATCTTGGCAATGAATTTTTTGTATTTGACACCAAAAATGAAAGCAAGAAAAGAAAAAACTAGTGACTGGGACTATATCAAACTAAAAAGTTCCTGTACGGCAAAAGAAACAATCACAAAATGAAAAGGCAACCTATGGAATGGGAGAAAATATTTGGAAATCATATTTCTGATAAGGGGATAATATCCAAACAACTTAACAGATACAAACAATCCAATTAAAAAATGAGAAGAGGATCTGAACAGACATTTCCCCAAAGACGATATAAAAATGAACAGACAAAATGACATAAAAATAAACAGACATTTTTCCAAAGATGATTTAGACATATGAAAAGGTGATGGTGATGGTTTAGTCACTACGTAGTGTCCAACTCTTGTAGCCCCATGGATTGTAGCCCGACAGACTCCTCTGTCCATGGAATTTTCCGGGAAAGAATACTGGAGTGGATTGCCATTTCCTTCTCCAGGGTATCTTCCTGACCCAGAGATTGAACCTGGGTCTCCTGCACTGCAGGTGAATTCTTTACTAACTGAGCCACTAGGCAGGTCATGAAAAGGTGCTCAACATCATTAGTCATTATGAAAATGTAAACCAAAACCACAATGAAATACTACCTCACATCTGCTACAATGGCTAAAAGACAAGAAGTAAGTATTGGTGAATATGTAGAAACCTGTACACTGTTGGTAAGAATGTAAATTGGTGCAACCACTGTGGAAAATAGTATGGAGAGTCCTCAAAAATTTAAACATAGAACTACAATATGATCCTATAATTATACTTCTGCATACTTATCCAGCAGAAAAGAAATCACAATCTTGAAAATGTATCTGCAGCCCCATGTTCACTGCAGCATTATTTACAACAGCCAAGACAAGGAAACAATGTAAATGCCCATCAACAGAGGAACAGATAAAGAAAATGGGGTATTGCTAGATTTCTAATTTAAAAAAAATAGATATGCAACAAGGGTTTACTGTACAGCAAAGGAAACTATAGTCAATATTTTACAATACCTACAATGGAAAATAACTTCAAAAATAATATATGTGTATATGTATAACTGAATCACACAATAAAAGAATGCTACTTTTTGAAATTTAGTAATGCTTATTTTTTGCTAGTTTTTCTAAATGTTCTATGAACATCTAATAACAACAAGTGAGATACAAAATTTTAAATATTTTTGTGTAGGATATAAGATTAATAAAATTAATATAAACAGAAATTATTGTATTCAAATTACAAATGACATCATTCAAGATGCTATTTTCTGCACTTGATAAAACATTCTTCAGTTCAGTTCAGTCCCTCAGTCACGTCTGACTCTTTGTGACTCCATGTACTGCTGCACGGAAGCCTTCCCTGTCCATCACTAACTCCCAGAGTCTACCCAAACTCATGTCCATTGAGTCAACGATGCCATCCAACCACCTCATCCTCTGCTGTCCCCTTCTTCTCCTGCCTTCAATCTTTCCCAGCATCAGGGTCTTGTCCAATGAGTCAGTTCTTCGCATCAGGTGGCCGAAGTATTGGAGCTTCAGCTTCAGCATCAGTCCTCCCAATGAACACCCAGGACTGATCTCCTTTAGAATGGACTGGTTGGATCTCCTTGCAGTCCAAGGGATTCTCAAGAGTATTCTCCAACACCACAGTTCAAAAGCATCAATTCTTCGGCGATCAGCTTTCTTCACAGTCCAACTCTCACATCCATAGATGACCACTGGAAAAACCATAGCCTTGACTAGATGGACCTTGGTTGGCAAAGTAATGTCTCTGCTTTTTAATATGCTATCTAGGTTGGTCATAACTTTCCTGCCAAGGAGTAAGCATCTTTTAATTTCATGGTTGCAATCACCATCTGCAGTGATTCTGGAGCCCAAAAAAATAAAATAAAGTCTGACACTATTTCCACTGTTTCCCCATCTATTTCCCATGAAGTGATGGGACCAGATGCCATGATTTTAGTTTTCTGAATGTTGAGCTTCAAGCCAACTTTTTCACTCTCCTCTTTCACTTTCATCAAGAGGCTCTTCAGTTCCTCTTCACTTTCAATGTTAATGTCTTACTATGATTATATATTTTTTCTTTTCCCTTATATTTTTTATGATTTTTGCTTTATGTATGTTTCTTTGTTGTTAGGTGTCTAATGATTTACAATGCCTATCTTCTCTGTGAATAGTACCTTTTATCATTAAAAAATATTCATCTTTGTTTCATTTAAAATACATAAATTTAATTTAAAAAGGAGAAAAAAGAAAATGTGGTGTTCATATATACAATGGAATATTATCCAGCCATAAAAAAGAAGAAAGTTTTGCCTTCTCAAAAATATGGATAGATCTTAAGGGCATTATGCTAAATGAAATAAACACAAGTGCTGTATGATCTGATCTCACTTGCATGTGGACCTTATAAACAAAACAAAAACTCAGCAACAACAACTGAACTTGAACAAAATACAGATTGACGATTGCCAGAAGTGAAGATTAGGGGTGAGCAAAGGTGCTCAAAAGGCACAAACTTCCAGTTACAAGATAAATAAATCCTTAGGATGTAAAGTACAGCATGGTGACTATAGTTAACAACAGTGTATTGTACATTTAAAAGCTGCTAAGAGAATAAATCTTTAAAGTTCTCGTCACAAAAAAAAAATTGTAACTAAGGTGATAATGTTAACTAAAGTTATTGAGGTAATCATTTAGTAATATACACATATATTAAATCATTGTTATACAGCTAAAACTAATACAATGTTATATGTCAATTATATCTCAATAAAACAACAACATTCTTAAAGGACTATAATAGAATCTAGAGTTCCAACATCATTATATTTGCAGAAGCCAGGATATAATAAAAAAATTACTTGACATATTAACAACCAGGAACATGTGACCTATTCTCTACAGAAAAGTCAGAAACAAAACCAACTCAAAGATGGAACAGATGTTGGAATTAGCAGATAAAGATTTTTAAACTGTTATTACACTCAAGGATGGAAAGAAAAATAATACCTGCAACTAATGAGCAGAAGAGAAATCTCAGTCAGTAAGAGTAAAGAAACTATTGAAAATTTTAGGACTTCCCTGGTGGTCCCAGTGGTTAAGAATCCGCCTGCCAATAGAGGGGACACCAGTTCGATACCTGATTCGGGAAGATTCCACATGCTATAGGGCAACTAAGCCAGTGCACCACAACTACTAAAGCCCAGATGCCTAGAGCCTGTGCTCTACAACAAGAGAAGCCACTGCAATGAGAAGCCTGTGCACCACAATGAAGAGCAGCCCCCACTCACCACAGCTAGAGAAAGTCCATGCACAGCAACAAAGGCCTAGCACAGCCCAAAATAAATAAATTTAAAAATAAAAATAATAGTAAATTTGAAGGAAAGATTAAAAAATTTAACAAAAAAGAATCTATCGAAAATTTTAGAACTGAGAATTCTCTGGTGGTTCATGGTTAGGACTCTGTGCTCTTACTACCAAGGGCCCAGGTTTGATCCCTGGCTAAGGAACTGAGATTCTGCATGCCCTGTGGCATAGCCAAAAAAAGAGAGCAAATTTTAGAACTGGAAAATATGATATCTGAATTTAAAACTTCACTAGATGCATTTAACATGGAAATGGAGATGACAAAGGCTGAATCACTAAGGTTGGAGATATATCAACAGATACTATCCAATATGTAGAAAAGAGAAAACATCCAAATAAAATATTGACAAGACCTCCTGCTTATATAAAGATTATAACCCTATAAGAATACAAAAAGAAAGAACAAGAATATCCATTCTAACTACCAAACCAAAGGACAACCAATAACTATGATAAACTAATGAAACTGTTTTTCAAAGAAAAACTGCCTTCACTGAGCTTGTCATCTATTATCTAGAATATGAAGAAATAATTCTTCCCCAGATGACAGCAAAAAATGAAGACAAAGAAAAAACACACCAGAGATATGAATAACTAAGGATGAATAGGTGATAAATTTTATTCCTGGGGATCTCTAAAGCTGACACAGGGTTTCATGGAAAAGAGCAGAAAAGATTTCCTCTGTTTGGTCACAAGTAATATGGCTTTCATGAGTTAAATATTTGCAATCTGCTGCATATTTCATTTATGTAACCAACTTTTAAAAGTTAAAATATATATATAATTAAAATAAAACTTTACAGATAAATAAAAAATTTAAACAGGTTTAAAAAAGGATCTCCTGGAGACACTAAATTAAAATATAATATATACTGATACACTTCTCTTCAAAAAGGTCTTGGAGGACCAGATTATAAAGAATTTTACTGAAACAGTCATTAAAAACTAACAAAATATATACAAGAGGAAAACTATCAAAACTCTGAAGAGAGATATCAAAGGAGAACAAAATAAACAGTGATTCCATGTTCATAGACAAGACAATACTTTCAAGATGTCAGTTCATCCTAAATTAATCTATAGATTCAATACAATCCTAATCAAGTTATTTTGTGGATATCTACAAAATGATCCTAAAGTTTATATGGAAAGACAGAGACCCAGCATAGACAATACAATGTTAAAGGAGAAGAAAAAAGTCGGAGGATTGATACTACTTGACTCCAAAGCTACTTCAAAGCTACAGTAATCAAGACAATGTGGTACTAGTGAAAGAACAATCAATCAATGGAACAGAACAGTGAGCCTAGAAACAGACCTCCATAAAAATAATCGACTCATATTTGACAAAGGAGCAAAAGCAATACAATGGAGCAAAAGGAGTCTCTCAGAAAATGGTGATGGAACAAATGGACATACATATGCAAAAAATATAAATCCAGACCTTACACTTTTCACTCAGTATAACTCAAAATGGACCACAGACCTAAATGTAAAACACAAAACTGTAAAACTGGAAGACAACATGGGAGAAAATCGTGGTGACCCTGGGTATGGTAATGTCCTTTAAAATAGAACAACAAAGACATGATCCATGAAAGAAATGACTGATAAGATGGACTTCTTTAAAATTAAAAACTCTGCTACAAGAAAGACAACACAAAGAGAATGAGAAATCGAGTCGCATACTGGGAGAAAATATTTGCAAAAGAGACATTTAAAAAGGACTGTTATCTAAAATATATATAATGAATTCATAAATACAACTATAAGAAAACAAAAACTCAATTAAAAAATGAGCCAAAGCCCTTAACAGAACCCTCAGCAAAGAGATGTACAGATGGCAAGTAAGCATAAGAAAATATGTCCCACATCATATGTTATCAGGAAACTGTGAATTAAAACAATGAAATATTAATACCATCATATATCTATTAGAATGACCAAAATCCAAGACATTGACAACATCAAATGCTGACAAGGATATGGAACAATAGGACTCTCACCCACTGTTAAAACAAATGCAAAATAATACAGATACCTGGAAAGACAGTGTGGCTATTTCTTACAAAACTAAACTTACTCTTTACACAAACCAGCAATCACATTCTTTGGTATTTACCCAAAGGAGTTGAAAAGGTAATGTCCACACAAAAATCTGTACATGGATGTTTACAGTATCTTTATTCATAACTGCCAAAATGTGGAAGAAACCAAGACATCCTTTAGTAGGTGAACAAATGAATAAACTGTAACACATTCAGACAATGAAATATTATTCAACACTAAAATTAAATAAGCTATGAAACCATGAAAAACAAGAAGGAACCTCAAATGGGTATTAGTAAATGAAACCGATCTGAGATGGCTACACACTGTATATTCCAACTATATAATACTTGAGAAAAAGCAAAGCTATGGAAACAATAAAAATATCAGTGGCTGCTGTGAAGAGTGGGGGCAAAGATACAGTCAGAACACAGAGGATTTTTAGGACAGTGAAATTCTCTATATAAGATTATAATGATGGATATAGGTCATGAGACATTTGTCCAAACCTATAAAGTACAACATCAAGACTGAACCCTTTACCCATACGTAAACGAAGTAATTTGGGGGGATTATGATATGTCAATCAATATAGGTTAATCCTTAATGAAAATGTACAATTCTGGTGAGTGATGTTGATAATGAGGGAGGCTATGTATGTGTCAGGGCAAGGGGTATATGGGGAATCATTGTACCTCCCTATCAATTTTATTGTAAACTTAAAACTATTCTAATAAACTAAAATCTTAAAAAAAAAAAAAAGCAATCTGCTATCAGCTTTTCCTTTAAATGTCCCCCAAATAATGACAGCAAGGTAAGTCCAAGGAGGTAACAGAGGGAAATGTGCTCAGTACCAAATAAGAACTTATTTTGGGTTTTGCAATCTCCTTGATCTTCCTGATTTCCTCGTCAGACATGACATTGTAGAACCTGACAATGTGTGGGCTGTCCCATTCATCCTCCTCTTTGAAGGGGGCGATGACCAGCTGGGGCGTCCTGTTGCCATAATGTTACCTACAGAAAAGCCTCTTCTGCCTCTGTAGTGTCTGGGAAGCACAGAGCAACAAGTCTATGTTCCAGGTTCCTCCGTCTGCAGGCACCAGCCTCACTGCTTAGGCCCATCTCCTCCCTATTCCCTCAGAAAGGAAAAAAAAGCATAATGGAACACAAATCGTTCAATATCTTCTCTGTCAAGAACATCCTTACATTTACAAGCCCTTAGAGGGAAGTCACTCTTATACTGGACTTAAAAAACAGTGACAATTCACCTTAAATGGGTTTGGAAAAAAGAGTCTTTTTCTTCTATCCAACTTCCCATAATGTCCAGGGGTGATCAGCTCATTTCTGTGATTGAACCCTTTAATGCTCTGTTCTCTGTGAACTTCCTACTCATGCTATGACCCATGGACCAGCATCAGTTGGGAGATGGTTAGAAATATAGAATCTCAGGTTCTAACTCAGTATTACTGAATTAGAATGTGCATTTTAACAACATCCCAGGTGATTCCCATGCACCTTAGATTTTACCCATGATCCACCTGGCTGCTCCTCCATGAGCCTGCCTATATTAAAATTCTGAATATTATAGCCTCTCTTCTCAAATATTATGCTCTACTAATATAAAAAATGTTTGCTATTTCTAAAATATAGGATAATTTTTCTCACTGTACATTTGTTCATGGTATAGTCTCAGCCTAAAACTTCTTTTATTACATTGTTCACCTGGTAATCTAGTTTAGGAGTCCTTTACCTGTGAACCTTACCACTTTTTGTCCTAGAGTTAATAACTTTTTGCTGTATGTTGCTACCAAATCTTTCACATACCACTATTGTACTAAAAAAACTACTTATATTTTAAATTTTCCTTTAATAGACTATATATTTCTGCAACAGGGCCATATATTATTCATTTTTGCTTAATTTCTTCCACATGCACGTTATAAAAAATAATATTCATAATAGTCTTAATGCCTAACATCTAATTAGCCATCAATTAAAATAAGTGTTTTATAGAAGACTGAAAAAGACCCAGTGGTGCACTCGAGGGGCAGGTTCAAGAACTAAAATACCTTCTCAACTAAATCTGACCTTCCAAAGTCGAAAGTCCCCAGTATTGATATGGCCAGGTGATCTAAAGGTCTCCAAGTACCCTAAGCACCCCTTATAACCCCAAAGACTCACCTTTCCCATCTTACAAGTCTGATACCCTCTCCATGGCAGAGGCTTTCATAGCTCTAGAGGGTTTGCTTATAATCCAGAGTATCCTGAGGAGAACTGTTCAGTGTCTCCTGCTTGGTCTCTGATTCTTCATTCCCAAGGTTTCCTGCCCTTTCTTCCTCCAACAACTTCACAAAGTATGGAAGATTCAACTGGGCTTGTTTATGAGAGGAGTCTGGACCAAGGAAAGCAAATAGTTAATAATCAGGTAGATCATTCAGAGAAGCTCTGCAATTCTTCTACTTCAGTGATGCTGATAAACCAGTATGGGATTTGAACATTGTCCAGAATTAGAATTAAGAGAGAAATAAAAACTGGTGTGGAGAAAATCCACCCCACTGTGCCTCACTCATCAGTTCCAAGGGACCTAGTACAGACAGGCAACCAGTGGCCCTGCCTCACACCCACAACTCAGTTTTATGCTGTGCAGATCTGCTTCCTAATGCATTTTCATTACAATGTTATATATCACATGCTGTTATATATATATATATATATACATAGTTAGAATGTAGACTAGAGTTCCAGATAACTTCCACAAGCATCATCATCTCATGGGCCCCCACAATATCCAAGAAAGAAGGATTTTGGTCCCCATTCCTCAGGTAAGAATACCAAAACACAAAATAAACAAGGAACCTGGGTCAAGATCATATAGAAAAAAATAAGCAAATCAGAACTAGAACCCAGATGTCTAACTCTGTGACTCTTACCAAAAATACTCAAAAAAATCTACAAGGCTTATCTCACATAACAGTCATGAAGGACACTCCCACGTTAGCCAGTCAATGAGAGTTCTGGCAATAATGTCAACAAAAGAAAGATTCTACGAACCTGAGTCCGGGCAGCAAAGTCTGGAGTGTGAAATCTTACCAAGCTTATTAATATAAATCAGGTGTGGTATGATAACATAAATGCCCTTTTCAAAAAAAAAATTACAGTCAAATTAGATACAGCCCTTTGGTCATCCTAGAGTAATTATGAATCCAGAATTGAAATATTTTTCACTAAGCTCTCACAGTGCTGTGAACGGTTATCATGTTACTTTCTACAATCTATTGACTTTATCTGTTAACATGTCTAATCTCCCACTACCATCCCCAAACTACCTGAAGATATTCTGGGAATAGGCCACACATATTTAAGTCTTTTGCCCAGTACAGCATCTAGCGTGTAACAGACCTCTGTAAATTTGCTGAATTTAGTAACAATAAAATGACTCTGCAATATCACCATCTGTTGGTAGTCTTTATGCCAAGACATCTCCCTGAAAACAAAGGGAATACACCACCTGTCAAGGATCTCCTTCCACTTTTTGGCAATTATCTTGAGTTTCTCTTCAAACAGAACCCAAGTATCTGGCTGCATATTCTTCTCATGTGATCTAGGGCTAACTCTAAGGGCTACAGAGAACAAAAATAATCAATTCCTCTAATTCTTCAGTTAATCTTTTCTTCATCCAATAATTCCAATTATTTGTTAAGATTCTGACACTGATTCTAATTTGTGAGTTTTCTGACATGACCAAGCAATTCTCTGACAGCTGCTGGGTGTTCTACTATTTAACTCAATTCTGGCACTATCCATCTGAAGATAGAGTCAGACCCCATAGGCTTAGAGTTCAGTTCCACAATATGGTCTCCTATCTCTACCTCTACTTCAGTGGCCAATTGCTGTTCAATTGCTGAGTCATATCTGACTCTTTGCAACCCCATGGACAGTAGCATGTCAAGCTTCCCTGTCCTTCACTATCTCCTAGAGTTTGCTCAAACTCATGTTCATTGAGTCAGTGATGCCATCCAACAATCTCATCCTCTGTTGCCCCCTTCTCCTCCTGCCCTTAATCTTTCCCCAACATTAGTGTCTTTACCAATGAATCGGCTCTTCACATTAGGTGGCCAAAGTATTGGAGTTTCAGTTTTAGCATCAGTCCTTCCAATGAATATTCAAGGTTGATTTCCTTTAGGATTGCTTGGTTTGAACTGCTTGCAGTTCAAGGAACTCTAAAGAGTCTTCTCCAGCACCACAATTCAAAAGCATCAATTCTTTGGCGCTCAGCCCTCTTTATGGTCCAACTTTCACATCTGTACATAACTACTGGAAAAACCACAGCTTTGACGATACGGACCTTTGTCAGCAAAGTGATGTCTCTGCTTTTTAATACACTGTCTAGTTTGTCACAGCTTTTCTTCCAAGGAGCTTTCCAGGTGTCTTTTAATTTCATGGCTGCAGTCACCGTCTGCAGTGATTCTGGAGTCCAAAAAAATAAAATCTGTCACTGTTTCCACTTTTCCCCCATCTATTTTCCATGAAGTGATGGGACTGGATACCATGAACTGCTTTTTGAAAGCTGAGTTTTAAGCCAGTTTTATCACTCTCCTCTTTCACTCTCAAGAGGCTCTTTAGTTCCTCTTCACTTTCTGCCATTAGAGTATTATCATGTGCATATCTGAGGTTGTTGATATTTCTCCCGGCAATATTGACTCCAGCTTGCAATTCATCCAGTCAGGCCTTTTGCATGATGTACTCTGCATAGAAGTTAAATAATCAGAGTGACAATATAGAGCCTTGTCACACTCCTTTCCCAATTGTGAACCAGTCCATTTTTCCATGCCCAGTTCTAACTGTTGTTTTTTAACCGGCATATAGGTTTCTCAGGAGACAGGTAAGCTGATCTGGTATGCCCATCTACAGAAGAATTTTGCCCAGTTTGTTGTGATCCACACAAAGGCTTTGGCATAGTCAATGAAGCAGAAGTACATGCTTTTTCTGGAATTCCCTTGTTTTTTCTATGACCCAACAGATACTAGTAATTTCAGCTTTGGTTCCTCTGCCTTTTCTAAATCCAGTTTGCACATCTGGAAGTTCTCAATTCACTTACTGCTAAAGCCTAGCTTGAAGGATTTTGATCATTACCTTGGTAGCATGTGAAATGAGTGTAATTGTACAGTAGTTTGAACATTCTTTGGCACTGCCCTTCTTTAGGACTGGAATGAAAACTGACCTTTTCCAGTCCTGTGACCAGAGATGGGTTTTCCAAATTTGCTGCTGTACTGAGTTCAGCACTTTAACAGCAGCATCTTTTAGGATTTAAAACAGGTTAGCTGGAATTCCATCATCTCCACTAGCTTTGTTCGTAGTAATGCTTCCTAAGGCCCACTTGACTTCACACTCCAAGATGTCTGGCTCTAGGTGAGTGATCACACCATCATGGCTATTTTGGTCATTAAGACCTTTTTTGTACAGTTCTGTGTATTCTTGCCACCTCTTCTTATCTTCTGCTTCTCTTAAGTCCATACCATTTCTGTCCTTTATTGTGCCTATCTTTGCATGAAATGCTCCCTTGGTATCTCCGATTCTAGTCTTTCCCATTCTATTGTTTTCCTCTCTTTCTTTGCATTGTTCACTTAAGAAGACTTTCTTACCTCTCCCTACTTTTCTCTGGAACTCTGCACTTAGTTGGATATATCTTTCCTTTCTCCTTTGCCTTGCACTTCTCTTCTTTTCTCGGCTATTTGTGAAGCCTCCTCAACCACTTTATCTTCTTGCATTTCTTTTTCTTTGAGATAGTTTTAGTCACTACCTCCTGTACAATGTTATCAACCTCCATCCATAGTTCTTCAGGCACTCTGTCGACCAGATCTAATGCCCTGAATCAATTCATTACCTCCACTGTCGGTGCTTCTGACTACTGGCTGTGGATTGGAGGTTCCAATAACCCTCTCCATGGGTTTGCTTAATTTGTTAGAGCAGCCCAAAGAACTCAGAGAAACATGTTACCAATTAGATTACCAATTTACAACTTACGAACAGATAAAATATATACATAAGGCAAAGTATGTGGCAAGGGGCATAGAACTTCCATGCTCTTTGGTCTTGCCACTCTCTCAGCATCTCCATGTGTTCATCAGTCTGCAAGCTCTCTGTGCCCTGTTCTTTGGGTTGTTATAGAGGCATCATTATATTGGCAGGATTGATTAAATCATTGGCTACTGTTGGCCAATTTAACCTCTAGTCCCTCTCCTCTTTCCTGGAGGTCAGAAAAGTTTCAACTTTCAAATCACAGGGCTTGTTCCCCTGGCAAGCAGCTCTCATCTTTCAGTTCAGTTCAGTTCAGTCGCTCAGTAGTGTCCGACTCTTTGCGACCCCATGAATCACAGCACGCCAGGCCTCCCTGTCCATCACCAACTCCCGGAGTTCACTCAAACTCATGTCCATCGAGTCGGTGATGCCATCCAGCCATTTCATTCTCTGTCGTCCCCGTCTCCTCCCGCCCCCAATCCCTCCCAGCATCAGAGTCTTTTCCAGTGAGTCAACTCGTCGCATGAGGTGGCCAAAGTACTGGCATTTCAGCTTTAGCATCAGTCCTTCCAATGAACACCCAGGATTGATCTCCTTAAGAATGGACTGGTTAGATCTCCTTGCAGTCCAAGGGACTCTCAAGAGTCTTCTCCAGCACCACAGTTCAAAAGCATCAGCTTTCTTCACAGTCCAACTCTCACATCCATACATGACCACGGGAAAAACCATTGCCTTGACTAGACGGACCTTGGTTGGCAAAGTAATGTCTCTGCTTTTTAATATGCTATCTAGGTTGGTCATAACTTTCCTTCCAAGGAGTAAGCGTCTTTTAATTTCCTGGCTGCAATCAGCATCTACAGTGATTTTGGAGCCCAAGTGTGACACTGTTTCCCCTTCTATTTCCCATGAAGTGATAGGACCAGATGCCATGATCTTCGTTTTCTGAATGTTGAGCTTCAAGCCAACCTTTTCACTCTCCTCTTTCACTTTCATCAAGAGGCTTTTGAGTTCTTCTTCACTTTCTGCCATAAGGGTGGTGTCATCTGCATATCTGAGGTTATTGATATTTCTCCCGGCAAGCTTGATTCCAGCCTGTGCTTCTTCCAGCCCAGCGTTCCTCATGATGTACTCTGCATATAAGTTAAATAAGCAGGGTGACAATATACAACCTTGACATACTCCTTTTCCTATTTGGAACCAGTCTGTTGTTCCATGTCCAGTGAACAGTATCAAAAGGCAAAATGATAGGATACTGAATGAGGAATTCCCCAGGTCGGTAGGTGCCCAGTATGCTGCTGGAGATCAGTGGAGAAATAACTCCAGAAAGAATGAAGGGATGGAGCCAAAGCAAAACAAATACCCAGTTGTGGGTGTGACTGGTGATAGAAGCAAGGTTGGATGCTGTAAAGAGCAATACTGCATAGGAACCTGCAATGTTAGGTCCAGGAATCAAGGCAAATTGGAAGTGGTCAAACAGGAGATGGCAAGAGTGAACGTAGACATTCTAGGAATCAGTGAACTAAAATGGACTGGAATGGGTGAATTTTAACTCAGATGACCATTATGTCTACTACTGTGGGCAGGAATCCCTTAGAAGAAATGGAGTAGCCATCATGGTCAACAAAAGAGTCCGAAATGCAGTACTTGGATGCAATCTTCATGGTTTATAATATAAATGGCATTATTCTGAGAGAGGGATAACTTAGGTAAGGCATTGGGTTTTTTTTTTCTTTTTGCAGCTTGAGGCAGTTGTAAAATAACTTAATGTAGCTTTTTGCAACTGTGTATTCTATAGTATTTTTTTCATTTGGTGATATTTTAACTGTTAATGTTTATGGCATTGTAATTTGTACCATTTATTAAATTTTATAAATAAAACAAAAAGAAAAAATGACAGAATGATTTCTGTTCGTTTCCAAGGCAAACCATTCAATATTATAGTAATCCAAGTCTATGCTTCAACCAGTAATGCTGAAGAAGCCAAAGTTGAACGGTTCTATGAAGACCTACAAGAACTTTTAGAACTAACACCCCCAAAAAGATGTCCTTTTCATTATAGGGGACTGGAATGCAAAAGTAGGAAGTCAGGAAACACCTGGAGTAACAGGCAAATTTGGCCTTGGAGCACGAAATGAAGCAGGGCAAAGGCTAATTGAGTTTTGCCAAGAGAACACACTGGTCATAGCAAACACCCTCTTCCAACAACACAAGAGAAGACTCTACACATGAACATCACCAGATGGTCAACACCGAAATCAGACTGATTATATTCTTTGCAGCCAAAGATGGAGAAGCTCTATACAGTTAGCAAAAACAAGACCAGGAGTGGACTGTGGCTCAGATCATGAACTCCTTATTGCCAAATTCAGACTTAAATTGAAGAAAGTAGGGAAAACCACTAGACCATTCAGATATGACCTAAATCAAATCCCTTATGATTATACAGTGGAAGTAAGAAATAGATTTAAGGGACCAGATCTGATAGATAGAGTGGCTGATGAACTATACATGGAGGTTCACGACATTGAACAGGAGAGAGGGACCAAGACCATCTCATCTTTAAGTTACCTGAAAGTTTTCCCAAAGTCATCTCATTAACATAACAAAGACATCTTTATGCCTCTCATCACTTAGGAAATTTGATTTTTGGAGCTTTGTGCCAGGAACAGGGAGAAACCCAAATCAGTTCAGTCAGTTCAGTTCAGTCGCTCAGTCGTGTCCGACTACTTGCGACCCCATGAATCACAGCACACCAGGTCTCCCTGTCCATCACCAAACCCGAAGTTCACTCAAACTCATGTCCATCGAGCTGGTGATGCCATCCAGCCATCTCATTCTCTGTTATCCCCGTCTCCTCCCGCCCCCAATCCCTCCCAGCATCAGAGTCTTTTCCAGTGAGTCAACTCGTCGCATGAGGTGGCCAAAGTATTGGAGTTTCAGTCCTAGCATCAGTCCTTCCAATGAACACCCAGGAATACATAGTACTTATTATAAGTCACAATATCACATTCCCTCAATACAGATCAAATTAAGTGTTTAGCACTACACTGGAGTTTGAAAATGCAAAACTGCTAAAAAAAAAGAAAAAGAAAAACTATTATTTCTAAAGTCTTTGCTTTAGAAATAAAATTTGCCCGTCATTGGTAAACAAAGGATATTGTAGCCATCAAGACATTACATTATAACCACAAAAAGACGAGCCCTGAAGGAACCCAGGATGGAAACAGATTGCCTGCCATTTAGGAATCATCATATTGTAGGTATCCCTGAGGGTGCAGCTTGGGGAAAGTCATGATGAGAAAACACAGGATACTGGCCCCATATAGCTGAGGTTCATATCAAGGAATGATTTCAGGGAGCCCAGACTCTTGCATCTCCCAATATTCAGAAAAGTGCTAAAAACCTTAATTTGAGATATCTGGTTTTCTTTGCTTAACAATAATCTTTTGATGTTTCAACTACTTGACCTTTGTTTTGCTGACTTAAAAAATGCATCAACGTGCGAGTTGTGAGTTAAGTTTTATTTGGGGCAAAATGAGGACAATAGTCTGGGAGACAGCATTTCAGATAGCTCTGAGAAATGGCTCCAAAGAGGTAGGGGGAAGGGCAGCATATATGTGATTTGGGAGCAGACATCATAATGAAGAAAGGTGGTGCTTTTCTAGACTTAAGAAGATGCAACAACTGAGCTCACAGAATAAGTTCCTGAAAATATGTAACTATTTGAAGCCCTGTTCTGCCAGTTTTTTCAGGGCATGGAATGCCTCCTTCCTGATCTCCTTCCTGAACTCCCTTCAGCAGGGGTTGAAGGTCAGCAGCTGCAGCAGCACGTGTGATTTAATCCTTGTAGAGGCAGACAGGAAGTGTACATGGCAAGTGCCAACTGGCAGTTAACAGTTGCAAAAACTCCTAAATATCCTGGCTCCCCCTTCTCCTCCTCATAACGGTTTTCTCGGCACTATCTGAGATGCTGTCTCCCAGGCTTGAAGTCATAATAATGTGTGCCCAATAAAACTCTCAATTTTTAGGCTGTGCGTTAAAAAAATTTTTTTTAAATTTATTTGGCTGCAATGGGTCTTAATTGAGGTAGGCGGTATCTTCAGTCTTCACAGAGACAGGCAGGATCTTTAGATGTAGCATGTGGGATCTAGTTCCTTGATCAGGGATCAAACCCAGACCCCCAGAATTGGCAGTTTGGAATCTTAGCCACTGGATTATCACAAGGAAGTCCTTTAGGTTGTGCTGTTTTTTTCTGTCGACAGCTTATTGGGGAAAACAATTTAATAAAGACAATATAGATGTAAATAAACTATTAAAACATAATAAACTTCTATGGTGAAAGGAATTACAGGCTACTATGGAACCTGGCAAGCCACTCCAGTACTCTTGCCTAGAAAATCCCATGGATGGAGGAGCCTGGTAGGCTGCAGTCCGTGGGGTCGCTAAGGGTCAGACACGACTGAGCGACTTCACTTTCACTTTTCACTTTCACACATTGGAGAAGGAAATGGCAACCCACTCCAGTGTTCTTGCCTGGAGAATCCCAGGGAAGGGGGAGCCTGGTGGGTTTCCTTCTATGGGGTCGCGCAGAGTCGGACACGATTGAAGTGACTTAGCAGCAGCATGGAACCTGTAGAAGGGAAGAGGAAAATGTCAGAACAGATTTATCAGAACAGAGAATGCCTCAGTTGTAAGCCCTCTTACTTAAAGATTGATTATGCCTGAGAAATAAAATACTGACTGCTGTATCGGTAAACAAAGGATGCTGCAGTCATCAGTGATTGTAGTCACCATGGATGGTGAACTCAGAGGGAGTTCACAATGGAAACAAGGAATACCGACCACCAGCAACCATCAGACAGCAGCCACCCTCAATGCTATAGCCTGAAGAAACTCGGCATGAGGAAACATGATATATTGGCCTAGATAACTGATGTGCCTATCGAAGGAATGATTTCAGTGGGCCCAGACTCCCATTTCTCCATTCACAGAAAATCACTAAATTCCTTAACTTAAAGTATATAATTTTCTTTTATTAACAGGAGCTTCTTGGGAATTTCCTGGCAGTCCAGTGGTTAGGACATGGTGTTTTCACAACTGAGGGTTGGGGTTTGATCCTTGGTTGCAGAACTATGATCCCACAAGCCATGTGGTGCAGCCAAAAAAATAAAACCCAAAACAGTAAATTGTACATGTTGCTGTTGCAAAAATTCCCATATATCCTGGCTTCTCCTCCTTCCTTTTCGGTACAGTTTTCTCAGCATTTATCTGAGAGGCTGTCTCCCAGGCTTGAAGTTCTAAGTTCAGTTCAGTTCAGTTCAGTTGCTCAGTCGTGTCCAACTCTTTGAGAACCCATGAACTGCAGCACACCAGGCCTCCCTGTCCATCACCAACTCCAGGAGTCCACCCAAACCCATGTCCATTGAGTTGGTGATGCCATCCAACCATCTCATCCTCTGTCATCTCCTTCTCCTCCTGCCCTCAATCTTTCCCAGCATCAGGTTCTTTTCAAATGAGTCAGCTTTTCGCATCAGGTGGCCAAAGTAATGGAGTTTCAGCTTCAACATCAGTCCTTCCAATGAACACCCAGGACTGACCTCCTTTAGGATGGAATGGTTGGATCTCCTTGCAGTCCAAGGGACTCTCAAGAGTCTTCTCCAACACCACATTACTCTCAACTTTCAGGTTTTGTGTTTCTTTCCAGTTGACATGTACCAGTAGAATTCTTTGTTTTACCTCTTATAACTTAACCTCCATCAAATTTATACATGCCTATATTTTAAATACAAATATTTGTTGAAAGTTTAATTTAAAAAAATGGAACCACCTGTTCCCCCACACCTCCTTTCCATTCACATGTCTCAAAGTGGCCACTCTCTTCAGCTGTTCCCTTTCACATTTTATTGCTAAATTTATGCATCAGAAAATGATTAGTTTATCATAAGACCTAAGTTATCATAGAGGGACTGGAAAACAAGAAGTTTCTATAGCAACGATGTCTTCAAGAAGACAATTCATTAACTAATTATGACCATACCAAAACACATAGACATTTTCACTGTTACACAGAGCTCCTTAGTGAATTTCCACTACCATATGAAGGCTAACTAGTTGTTCATCAACCTACTTCATGCTCCTGGAAACAGAGAAACTTTGTATTTTCCAAGCCTCCCTTGAAATGAGATGGGGGCCATGATAGCTCTGCCAAGAGAATGTGGACAGAAGTGATGGATGCCACTTATAGGCCTGGCCTATAACATGTATCATGAAATCCTTCACACAGCTAGCATGAAGGGACTCCAAAACAGCAGAGTCATTTTGAAGTAGGAAAAAAAAATCTCAATTTTTTTTTGGGGGGGTCATGCCACACAACTTGCAGGATCTTAGTTCCCCCACCAGGCAATGAACTCAGGCCCCCTGCAGTGGAAGTGCAGCGTTCTAACCACTAGACTGCCAGGAAATTCCCTAGAAAAAATCTAAATTCTTGAGTCAACATTTAGAAAAGCCACCCAACCTACAGGAGGACTCTGCATGGATGAAAAGTAAAATTTTATACCTTTCTTTTCTTAAAGATTTGGGAGTTTACTTGTTACCATAGTGTAGTCTTCCCTGACTAACACAATTGAGTCACAAGAACTTTATGGACTATTCCACCCAAGGCTGGGGAGGTGGGTCAGTTGGTAAGTGGGATGAAGAAGCAGGTCAACAAAGAGTAAATTACTTGCCTTCCTAGCTCCCAAGGGTATTACCAAGAGAAAGCAGCTGATGGGTGAAGTCCACTGCCCTGTACAGGTCCCCAAGCCAGAAGCTGATATCACTGAGATGATTCAGGACTTGAATCTTGGAGATAGTGCTATGCTCCCCTGCATTCAGTTGCTTTAGCACTTGCTGCATCCAAAGCATTGAATGGTGAAGGTCACTGATGCTGAGGACTGTCTGGCCCAGCCTGGAGCAATCATCAACACTCAGGGTAGAACTTGGTTCCTAGAAGCAAGAAGAACAATGATATTCCTGATAAAGGACACAAAGGGTGATCACTGAGGTCAATAAAGAGATCATTCACCCACTCTATTCCCACTATCCAAATACAACCAGTCTTAGGTTGTTTCCCTTCATATTTTATCTGAGTACATGCTTCAGAAAATGATCAGATTATTTTTATAACTATGTTTGGTTAAGATAAGGGGTTTACCCCATAGAAGACACTGAAATGAGTTCCCACGGACCATCTTATTAGTAGGAACATACTTTATTTTTAAAAACATAAGGCAGGAGAAGGAACAAGATGGCAGAGGAATAGGACGGCGAGACCACTCTCTCCCCAACAAATTCATCAAAAGAACATTTGAACGCGGAGTAAAGTCCACAAAACAACTTCTGAATGCTGGCAGAGGATGTCAGGCACCCAGAAAAGCAGCCCATTGTCTTCGAAAGGAGATTACCCGCCAAACGGTAACTCCCAGCGGAGAAGCAGCGCAGACGCCTGCATACGCCATTAGCAAGCCGGGGCTGGGCAGGGAGGAGCCGGCTGAACTGCTTAGAGAGAGGACTGGGCTTGAATGCCGCGAGAACAATTTGAGAGAACTGGGGAGAGCAAAGCAGACTGTGGGATAGCTTCCCCACGAAAAGGCGGAAAGCTCTAACCTAAGACTCGGCCAGCCCCGCTCACAGAATAAAGGACTGAGCAGAGCGAGCCGGCTGCGGTCAGCCCATCCCCCATCCCCCGCCGAGACAGGCAGGGAGGTCAGCCAGAGCCGGAGGGGGCAACTGCAGCCCCAGAAAGGCATCTGATACAAACTGCAGGCAGGCTTGTTGCTAATCAGGACTTCTTGGGCTCGGGCCGGTCGATATCCCCCTGAGAAGGTGCACCGGTTGTACACCCAGAAAACTGAGTGGCGGGGACTGGGGAGGCGATAAGTCGCAGAGACCGCACTCACCAAACACTTGGTCCCCTGAGCTGCTCGGACCAGGGAAGGCACAAAACGCAGGCCCAACCAAGTCTGCGCCTTTGTGGAGTACCTGAGAACCTGAACTTGAGCCGCTCAGACCTGGGAAGTGCATACAACCCGGCACCAGCCTCAGACAGTTCCCGGCAGAGCAACCTAGAGCCTGTGCAGTGTAGACTGGGACAGCATACGTGCTGTGAGCGGAGGCAAACCCAGTGTGGCCGAGACGTTGCGAGCACTCCCCACAGACGCCAGAGATATTCGTCTGCAGCATTCCTCCCTTCCCAGAACAGGACTGAACAACTGAGACTTAAAAAGTGTCCACCCACCCCCTAGTATCAGGGCGGAAATTAGATACTGAAGAGACCAGCAAACAGAAGCTAAAACAGAGGGAACCACCTTGGAAATGACAGATAGAGACGTCTAGAGGCTACTCCAAGAATAAGACCAAAAACCAGAGGCAAGAGGCTTAAGGCCGAATCCTGAGAACACCAGAGAACTCCTGACTCCAGGGAACATTCATCGATAGGAGCTCATCAAACGTCTCCATACCTACACTAAAACCAAGCACCACCCAAGGGTCAACAAGTTCCAGAGCAAGACATACCATGCAAATTCTCCAGTAACACAGGAAACTAGCCCTGAGCTTCAATATACAGGCTGCCCAAAGTCACTCCAAACCCACTGACATCTCATAACTCATTACTGGACACTTCATTGCACTCCAGAGAGAACAAATCCAGCTCCACCCACCAGAACACCGACACAAGCTTCCATAACCAGGGAACCTTGACAAGTCACCTGTCCAACCCCACACAGAGAGAGGAAACTACATAATAAAGAGAACTCCACAAACGGCCAGAAGAGGGAAAGGCCACCCCAAGCAAAGCAATATAAGCAAGATGAAGAGGCAGAGAAATACCCAGCAAGTAAAGGAACAAGATAAATGCCCACCAACACAAACAAAAGAGGAAGATATAGGGAATCTACCTGATAAAGAATTTCGAATTTTGGTGGTGAAAATGATTCAAAATCTTGAAAGCAAAATGGAGTTACAGATAAATAACCTGGAGAAAAGGATTGAGAGGATGGAAGAAAGGTTTAATAAGGACTTAGAGGAAATAAAAAAGAGTCAATATACAATGAATAATGCAATAGATGAGATCAGAAACACTCTGGAGGGAACAAACAGTAGAATAACAGAGGCAGAAGACAGGATAAGCGAGCTAGAAGATAGAATTGTAGAAATAAATGAAACAGAGAGGAAAAAAGAAAAACAAATTAAAAGAAATGAGAACAATATTAGAGACGTCTGGGACAATGTTAAACGCTCCAACATTCGAATCATAGGAATCCCAGAAGAAGAAGACAAAAAGAAAGACCATGAAAGAATACTTGAGGAGATAATAGTTGAAAACTTCCCTAAAATAGGGAAAGAAATAATCACCCAAGTCCAAGAAACCCAGAGAGTCCCTAACAGGATAAACTCAAGGCAAAATACTCCAAGACACATATTAATCAAATTAACAAAGATCAAACACAAAGAACAAATATTAAAAGCAGCAAGGGAAAAGCAGCAAATAACACACAAGGGGATTCCCATAAGGATAACAGCTGATCTTTCAACAGAAACTCTTCAGGCCAGGAAGGAATGGCAAGACATACTTAGAGTGATGAAAGAAAATAACCTACAGCCCAGACTACTGTACCCAGCAAGGATCTCATTCAAATATGAAGGAGAAATCAAAAGCTTTACAGACGAGCAAAAGCTGAGAGAATTCAGCATCACCAAACCAGCTCTCCAACAAATGCTAAAGGATCTTTTCTAGAAAGGAAACACAGAAAGGGTGTATAAACTCGAACCCAAAGCAATAAAGAAAATGGCTACGGGATCATACTTATCAATAATCACCTTAAATGTAAATGGGTTGAATGCCCCAACCAAAAGACAATGGCTGGCTGAATGGATACAAAAACAAGACCCCCATATATGTTTTCTGCAAGAGACCCACCTCAAAACGAGGGACACACACAGACTGAAAGTGAAGGGCTGGAAAAAGATATTTCATGCAAATAGAGACCAAAAGAAAGCAGGAGTAGCAATACTCATATCAGATAAAATAGACTTTAAAACAAAGGCTGTGAAAAGAGACAAAGAAGGAAAATACATAATGATCAAAGGATCAATCCAAGATGAAGATATAACAATTATAAATATTTATGCACCCAACATAGGAGCACTGCAATATGTAAGACAATTACTAACAAGTATGAAAGGGGAAATTAACAATAATGCAATAATAGTGGGAGATTTTAATACCCCACTTACATCTATGGATAGATCAACTAAACAGAAAATTAACAAGGAAACACAAACTTTAAATGATACAATAGACCAGTTAGACCTAGTATATATCTATAGGACATTTCACCCCAAAACAATGAATTTCACCTTTTTCTCAAGCGCACACGGAACCTTTTCCAGGATAGATCACATCCTGGGCCATAAATCTAGCCTTGGTAAATTCAAAAAAGTTGAAATCATTCCATGCATCTTTTCTGACCACAATGCAGTAAGATTAGATCTCAATTACGGGAGAAAAACTATTAAAAATGCCAACATATGGAGGCTGAACAACACGCTGCTGAATAATGAACAAATCATCAGTTCAGTTCAGTTCAGTCGTTTAGTCGTGTCCGACTCTCCGCGACCCCATGAATTACAGCACGCCAGGCCTCCCTGTCCATCATAGAAGAAATCAAAAGAGAAATCAAAATATGCATAGAAATGAATGAAAATGAAAACACAACAACCCAAAACCTCTGGGACACTGTAAAAGCAGTGCTAACGGGGAAGTTCATAGCAATACAGGCACACCTCAAGAAACAAGAAAAAAGTCAACTAAATCACCTAACTCTACATCTAAAGCAACTAGAAAAGGAAGAAATGAAGAACCCCAGGGTCAGGAGAAGGAAAGAAATTGTAAAAATTAGGGCAGAGATAAATGCAAAAGAAACAAAAGAGACCATAGCAAAAATCAACAAAGCCAAAAGCTGGTTCTTTGAGAAGGTAAACAAAATTGACAAACCACTAGCCAGACTCATCAAGAAACAAAGGGAGAAGAACCAAATCAATAAAACTAGAAATGAAAATGGAGAGATCACAACTGACAACACAGAAATACAAAGGATTATTAGAGAATATTATCAGCAATTATATGGCAATAAAATGAATAACCTGGAAGAAATGGACAAATTCCTAGAAAAGTACAACTTTCCAAAACTGAACCAGGAAGAAATAGAAAATCTGAACAGACCCATCACAAGCATGGAAATAGAGCAAGTAATCGGAAAGCTTCCAGCAAACAAAAGCCCAGGTCCAGACGGCTTCACAGCTGAATTCTACCAAAAATTTAGAGAAGAGCTAACACCTATTCTACTCAAACTCTTCCAGAAAATTGCTGAGGAAGGGAAACTTCCAAACTCATTCTATGAGGCCACCATCACCCTAATCCCAAAACCTGGTAAAGACCCCACAAAAAAAGAAAACTACAGGCCAATATCACTGATGAACATAGATGCAAAAATCCTTAACAAAATTTTAGCAATCAGAATCCAACAACACATTAAGAAGATCATACATCATGACCAAGTGGGCTTTATCCCAGGAATGCAAGGATTCTTCAATATCCACAAATCAATCAACGTAATACACCACATTAACAAACTGAAAAATAAAAATCATATGATTGTCTCAATAGATGCAGAGAAAGCCTTTGACAAAATTCAACATCCATGTATGATAAAAGCTCTCCAGAAACTGGGAATAGAAGGGACATACCTCAACATAATAAAAGCCATAAACGACAAACCCACAGCAAACATTATCCTCAATGGTGAAAAACTGAAAGCATTTCCCCTAAAGTCAGGAACAAGACAAGGGTGCCCACTCTCACCACTACTATTCAACATAGTTCTGGAAGTTTTGGCCACAGCAATCAGAGCAGAAAAAGACATAAAAGGAATACAAATTGGAAAAGAAGAAGTAAAACTTTCACTGTTTGATGATGACATGATCCTCTACACAGAAAACCCTAGAGACCCTACCAGAAAACTACTAGAGCTAATCAGTGATTACAATAAAGTTGCAGGATATAAAATCAACACACACAAATCCCGTGCATTCCTATACACTAATAATGAGAAAATAGAGAAATTAAGGAAACTATTCCATTCACTGTTGCAACGAAAAGAATTAAATACTTAGGAATATATCTACCTAAGGAAACAAAAGACTTGTACTTAGAAAACTATAAAACACTAGTGAAAGTAATCAAAGAGGACACTAATAGATGGAGAAATATACCGTGTTTGTGGATTGGAAGAATAAATATTGTGAAAATGAGTATACTACCCAAAGTAATTTATACATTCAATGCAATCCCTATCAAGCTACCAACGATATTTGTCACAGGACTAGAATAAATAATCTCACAATTTGTATGGAAATACAAAAAAACGCAAATAGCCAAAGCAATCTTGAGGAAGAAAAATGGAACTGGGGGAATTAACCTGCCGGACTTCAGGCTCTACTACAAAGCCACAGTCATCAAGACAGTATGGTACTGGCATAAAGACAGAAATATAGATCAATGGAACAAAATAGAAAGACCAGAGATAAATCCACGCACCTATGGACACCTCATCTTTGACAAAGGAGGCAAGAATATAAAATGGAGAAAAGACAGTCTCTTTAACAAGTGGTGCTGGGAAAACTGGTCAGCCATTTGTAAAAAGAATGAAATTAGAACATTTCCTAACACCATACACCAAAATAAACTCAAAATGGATTAGAGAGGTAAATGTAAGACCACAAACTATAAAACTCCTAGAGGAGAATGTAGGCAAAACACTCTCCGACATAAATCACAGCAGGATCCTCTATGACCCACCTCCCAGAATATTGGAAATAAAAGCAAAAATAAACAAATGGGACCTAATTAAAATCAAAAGCTTCTGCACAGCAAAGGAAACTATAAGCAAGGTGAAAAGACAGCCTTCAGAATGGGAGAAAATAATAGCAAATGAAACAACTGACAAAGAATTAATCTCCAAAATATACAAGCAGCTCCTGCAGCTCAATTCCAGAAAAATAAATGACCCAATCAAAAAATGGGCCAAAGAACTAAACAGACATTTCTCCAAAGAAGACATAAAGATGGCTAACAAACACATGAAAAAATGCTCAACATCCCTCATAATCAGAGAGATGCAAATCAAAACCACAATGAGATACCATTTCACACCAGTCAGAATGGCTGCTATCCAAAAGTCTACCTGCAATAAATGCTGGAGAGGATGTGGAGAGAAAGGAACTCTCTTACACTGTTGGTGGGAATGCAAACTAGTACAGCCACTATGGAGAACAGTGTGGAGATTCCTCAAAAAACTGGAAATAGAACTGCCATATGATCCAGCAATCGCACTCCTGGGCATACACACCGAGGAAACCAGAATTGAAAGAGACACATGTCCTCCAATGTTCATTGCAGCACTGTTTATAATAGCCAGGACATGGAAGCAACCTAGATGTCCATCTGCAGATGAATGGGTAAGAAAGCTTTGGTACATATACACAATGGAGTATTATTCAGCCATTAAAAAGAATACATTTGAATCAGTTCTAATGAGGTGGATGAAACTGGAGCCTATTATACAGAGTGAAGTAAGCCAGAAAGAAAAACACCAATACAGTATACTAACGTATATATATGGAATTTAGAAAGATGGTAATGATAACCCTGTATATGAGACAGCAAAAGAGACACAGATGTATAGAACATTCTTTGGGACTCTGTGGGACAGGGTGAGGGTGGGATGATTTGGGAGAATGGCACTGAAACACGTATGTTGTCATATGTGAAATGAATCACTAGTTCAGGGTCGATGCATGTTATAGGATCTCGGGGCTGGCAGGCGGGGATGACCCAGAGGGAGGATAAAGGGAGGAGGGAGGTGGGAGGGGGGTTCAGGAGGGGGAACTTATGTAAACCCAGAGCGAATTCATGTCAATGTACGGCAAAACCAACCAATATAATATTGTAAAATAATTTGCCTCCAATAAAAAATAAATTAATTACCAAAAAAATAAATAAATAAATAAAATCTGCTTGAACATCTGGGAAAAAATAAAAATAAAAACATAAGGCAGTATGGGGAGAATAAGCATTAATCAGGAGATCTAGGCAGGTTCTTTTTTTTTTTTTTTAGAGTTCTCTATTTTTTTTTTAATTTATTTTATTGGAGGCAAATTACCTTACATTAATATATTGGTTGGTTTTGCCATACATTGACATGAATCCGCCCCGGGTGTACATGTGTTCCCTTTCTAGAACCCCCCTCCCACCTCCCTCTTCCCCATATCCTCCCTCCATGTCATCCCTGTGCACCAGCCCCAAGCATCCTGTATCATGCGTCGAACCTGGACTGGTCACTTATGATAATATACATGCTACAATGCCGTTCTCCCCAATCATTCCACCTTCACCCTCTCCCACAGAGTCGCAAAGACTTTTCTATATGCCTATATCTCTTTTGCAGTCTTGTATACAGTATGCAGGTCAGGAAGCAACAGTTAGAACTGGACATGGAACAACAGACTGGTTCCAAATAGGAAAAGGTGTACGTCAAGGTTGTATATTGTCACCTTGCTTATTTAACTTATATGCAGAGTACATCATGAGGAACGCTGGGCTGGAAGAAGCACAAGCTGGAATCAAGATTGCCGGGAGAAATATCAATAACCTCAGATATGCAGATGACACCACCCTTATGGCAGAAAGTGAAGAGGAACTCAAAAGCCTCTTGATGAAAGTGAAAGAGGAGAGTGAAAAGGTTGGCTTGAAGCTCAACATTCAGAAAACAAAGATCATGGCATCTGGTCCCATCACTTCATGGGAAATAGATGGAAAAACAGTGGAAACAGTGTCAGACTTTATTTTTTTGGGCTCCAAAATCACTGCAGATGCTGATTGCAGCCATGAAATTAAAAGACGCTTGCTCCCTGGAAGGAAAGTTATGACCAACCTTGATAGTATATTAAAAAGCAGAGACATTACTTTGCCAACCAAGGTCCGTCTAGTCAAAGCAATGGTTTTTCCCGTGGTCATGTATGGATGTGAGAGTTCAACTGTGAAGAAGGCTGATCGCCGAAGAATCAATGCTTTTGAACTGTGGTGCTGGAGAAGACTCTTGAGAGTCCCTTATACTGCAAGGAGATCCAACCAGTCCATTCTAGAGGAGATCAATCCTGGATGTTCATTGGAGGGACTGATGCTAAAGCTGAAACTGCAATACTTTGGCCACCTCATGCGACGAGTTGATTCACTGGAAAAGACTCTGATGCTGGGAAAGGTTGGGGGCGGGAGGAGAAGGGGACGACAGAGAATGAGATGGCTGGTTGGCATCACCGACTCTGTGGACATGAGTTTGAGTGAACTCCGGGAGTTGGTGATGGATAGGGAGGCCTGGCGTGCTGTGATTCATGGGGCCGCGGAGAGTCGGACACGACTGAGCGACTGAACTGAACTGAACTGAACTGATACAGGGTTCAGGTTACCATCTTTCTAAATTCCATATATATGCGTTAGTATACTGTATTGATGTTTTTCTTTCTGGCTTACTTCACTCTGTATAGTTGGCTCCAATTTCATCCACCTCATTAAAACTGATTCAAATGCATTCTTTTTGATGGCTGAAAAATACTCCATTGTGTATATGTACCAAAGCTTTCTTACCCATTCATCTGCAGATGGACATCTAGGTTGCTTCCATGTCCTGGCTATTATAAACAGTGCTGCAATGAACATTGGAGTACACGTGTCTCTTTCTATTCTGGTTTCCTCGGTGTGTATGCCCAGGAGTGCGATTGCTGGATCATATGGCAGTTCTATTTCCAGTTTTTTGAGGAATCTCCACACTGTTCTCCATAGTGGCTGTACTAGTTTGCATTCCCACCAACAGTGTAAGAGGCTTCCCTTCTCTCCACACCCTCTCCAGCATTTATTGCAGGTAGACTTTTGGATAGCAGCCATTCTGACTGGTGTGAAATGGTATCTCATTGTGGTTTTGATTTGCATCTCTCTGATTATGAGGGATGTTGAGCATTTTTTCATGTGTTTGTTAGTCATCTTTATGTCTTCTTTGGAGAAATGTCTGTTTAGTTCTTTGGCCCATTTTTTGATTGGGCCACTTAGTTTTCTGGAATTGAGCTGCAGGAGCTGCTTGTATATTTTGGAGATTAATCCTTTATCAGTTGCTTCATTTGCTATTATTTTCTCCCATTCTGAAGGCTGTCTTTTCACCTTGC
Organism: Moschus berezovskii; assembly: GCF_049115385.1. Classification (NCBI taxonomy): domain Eukaryota; kingdom Metazoa; phylum Chordata; class Mammalia; order Artiodactyla; family Moschidae; genus Moschus; species Moschus berezovskii. The sequence goes on from NC_142467.1 coordinate 91,011,432, forward strand.
TTATAGTTTCCTTTGCTGTGCAGAAGCTTTTGATTTTAATTAGGTCCCATTTGTTTATTTTTGCTTTTATTTCCAATATTCTGGGAGGTGGGTCATGGAGGATCCTGCTGTGATTTATGTCAGAGAGTGTTTTGCCGACATTCTCCTCTAGGAGTTTTATAGTTTCTGGTCTTACATTTAGCTCTCTAATCCATTTTGAGTTTATTTTGGTGTATGGTGTTAGGAAGTGTTCTAGTTTCATTCTTTTTACAAGTGGCTGACCAGTTTTCCCAGCACCACTTGTTAAAGAGACTGTCTTTTCTCCATTTTATATTCTTGCCTCCTTTGTCGAAGATAAGGTGTCCATAGGTCTGTGGATTTATCTCTGGGCTTTCTATTTTGTTCCATTGATCTATATTTCTGTCTTTATGCTAGTACCATACTGTCTTGATGACTGTGGCTTTGTAGTAGAGCCTGAAGTCTGGCAGGTTAATTCCCCCAGTTCCATTCTTCTTCTTCTTCAAGATTGCTTTGGCTATTCGCGGTTTTTTGTATTTCCATACAAATTGTGAGATTATTTGTTCTAGTTCTGTGAAAAATATCGTTGGTAGCTTGATAGGGATTGCATTGAATGTATAAATTACTTTGGGTAGTATACTCATTTTCACAATATTTATTCTTCCAATCCACAAACACGGTATATTTCTCCATCTATTAGTGTCCTCTTTGATTACTTTCACTAGTGTTTTATAGTTTTCTAAGTACAAGTCTTTTGTTTCCTTAGGTAGATATATTCCTAAGTATTTAATTCTTTTCGTTGCAACAGTGAATGGAATAGTTTCCTTAATTTCTCTATTTTCTCATTATTAGTGTATAGGAATGCACGGGATTTGTGTGTGTTGATTTTATATCCTGCAACTTTATTGTAATCACTGATTAGCTCTAGTAGTTTTCTGGTAGGGTCTCTAGGGTTTTCTGTGTAGAGGATCATGTCATCATCAAACAGTGAAAGTTTTACTTCTTCTTTTCCAATTTGTATTCCTTTTATGTCTTTTTCTGCTCTGATTGCTGTGGCCAAAACTTCCAGAACTATGTTGAATAGTAGTGGTGAGAGTGGGCACCCTTGTCTTGTTCCTGACTTTAGGGGAAATGCTTTCAGTTTTTCACCATTGAGGATAATGTTTGCTGTGGGTTTGTCGTTTATGGCTTTTATTATGTTGAGGTATGTCCCTTCTATTCCCAGTTTCTGGAGAGCTTTTATCATACATGGATGTTGAATTTTGTCAAAGGCTTTCTCTGCATCTATTGAGACAATCATATGATTTTTATTTTTCAGTTTGTTAATGTGGTGTATTACGTTGATTGATTTGTGGATATTGAAGAATCCTTGCATTCCTGGGATAAAGCCCACTTGGTCATGATGTATGATCTTCTTAATGTGTTGTTGGATTCTGATTGCTAAAATTTTGTTAAGGATTTTTGCATCTATGTTCATCAGTGATATTGGCCTGTAGTTTTCTTTTTTTGTGGGGTCTTTACCAGGTTTTGGGATTAGGGTGATGGTGGCCTCATAGAATGAGTTTGGAAGTTTCCCTTCCTCAGCAATTTTCTGGAAGAGTTTGAGTAGAATAGGTGTTAGCTCTTCTCTAAATTTTTGGTAGAATTCAGCTGTGAAGCCGTCTGGACCTGGGCTTTTGTTTGCTGGAAGCTTTCCGATTACTTGCTCTATTTCCATGCTTGTGATGGGTCTGTTCAGATTTTCTATTTCTTCCTGGTAGTTTTGGCAAGGTGTACCTTTCTAGGAATTTGTCCATTTCTTCCAGGTTATTCATTTTATTGCCATATAATTGCTGATAATATTCTCTAATAATCCTTTGTATTTCTGTGTTGTCAGTTGTGATCTCTCCATTTTCATTTCTAATTTTATTGATTTGGTTCTTCTCCCTTTGTTTCTTGATGAGTCTGGCTAGTGGTTTGTCAATTTTGTTTACCTTCTCAAAGAACCAGCTTTTGGCTTTGTTGATTTTTGCTATGGTCTCTTTTGTTTCTTTTGCATTTATCTCTGCCCTAATTTTTACGATTTCTTTCCTTCTGCTAACCCTGGGGTTCTTCATTTCTTCCTTTTCTAGTTGCTTTAGATGTAGAGTTAGGTGATTTAGTTGACTTTTTTCTTGTTTCTTGAGGTGTGCCTGTATTGCTATGAACTTCCCCCTTAGCACTGCTTTTACAGTGTCCCAGAGGTTTTGGGTTGTTGTGTTTTCATTTTCATTCATTTCTATGCATATTTTGATTTCTCTTTTGATTTCTTCTATGATTTGTTCATTATTCAGCAGTGTGTTGTTCAGCCTCCATATGTTGGCATTTTTAATAGTTTTTCTCCTGTAATTGAGATCTAATCCTACTGCATTGTGGTCAGAAAAGATGCTTGGAATGATTTCAATTTTTTTGAATTTGCCAAGGCTAGATTTATGGCCCAGGATGTGATCTATCCTGGAAAAGGTTCCGTGTGCACTTGAGAAAAAGGTGAAATTCATTGTTTTGGGGTGAAATGTCCTATAGATATCTATTAGGTCTAACTGGTCTATTGTATCATTTAAAGTTTGTGTTTCCTTGTTAATTTTCTGTTTAGTTGATCTATCCATAGATGTAAGTGGGGTATTAAAGTCTCCCACTATTATTGTGTTATTGTTAATTTCCCCTTTCATGCTGCTGCTACTGCTGCTAAGTCAGTTCAGTCGTGTCCGACTCTGTGTGACCCCATAGATGGAAGCCCACCAGGCTCCCCCGTCCCTTGGATTCTCCAGGCAAGAACACTGGAGTGGGTTGCCATTTCCTTCTCCAATGTGTGAAAGTGAAAAGTGAAAGTGAAGTCGCTCAGTCGTGTCTGACCCCTAGCGACCCCATGGACTGCAGCCTACCAGGGTCCTCCATCCATGGGATTTTCCAGGCAAGAGTACTGGAGTGGCTTGCCATTGCCTTCTCCGTCCCCTTTCATACTTGTTAGTAATTGTCTTACATATTGCGGTGCTCCTATGTTGGGTGCATAAATATTTATAATTGTTATATCTTCTTCTTGGATTGATCCTTTGATCATTATGTAGTTTCCTTCTTTGTCTCTTTTCACAGCCTTTGTTTTAAAGTCTATTTTATCTGATATGAGTATTACTACTCCTGCTTTCTTTTGGTTTCTATTTATGTGGAATATCTTTCTCCAGCCCTTCACTTTCAGTCTGTATGTGTCCCTCATTTTGAGGTGGGTCTCTTGTAGACAACATATATGGGGGTCTTGTTTTTGTATCCATTCAGCCAGCCTTTGTCTTTTGGTTGGGGCATTCAACCCATTTACATTTAAGGTGATTATTGATAAGTATGATCCCATAGCCATTTTTTTTATTGTTTTGGGTTCAAGTTTATATACCCTTTCTGTGTTTCCAGTCTAGAAAAGATCCTTTAGTATTTGTTGGAGAGCTGGTTTGGTGATGCTGAATTCTCTCAGCTTTTGCTTGTCTGTAAAGCTTTTGATTTCTCCTTCATATTTGAATGAGATCCTTGCTGGGTACAGTAATCTGGGCTGTAGGTTATTTTCTTTCATCACTCTAAGTATGTCTTGCCATTCCCTCCTGGCCTGTAGAGTTTCTGCTTAAAGATCAGCTGTTATCCTATGGGAATCCCCTTGTGTGTTATTTGTTGTTTTTCCCTTGCTGCTTTTAATATTTTTTCTTTGTGTTTGATCTTTGTTAATTTGATTAATATGTGCCTTGGGGTATTTTGCCTTGGGTTTATCCTGTTAGGGACTCTCTGTGTTTCTTGGACTTGGGTGATTATTTCCTTCCCCATTTTAGGGAAATTTTCAACTATTATCCCCTCAAGTATTCTCTCATGGTCTTTCTGTCTTCTTCTTCTGGGACTCCTATGATTCGAATGTTGGGGCATTTAATATTGTCCCATATGCCTCTAATATTGTCCTCATTTTTTTAAATTCTTTCCCCTTTTTCCGTCTCTGTTTCATTTATTTCTACAATTCTATCTTCTAGCTCGCTTATCCTGTCTTCTGCCTCTGTTATTCTACTGTTTGTGCCCTCGAGAGTGTTTCTGATCTCATCTATTGTATTATTCGTTATATATTGACTCTTTTTTATTTCCTCTAATTCCTTATTGAACATTTCTTCCATCTTCTCAATCCTTTTCTCCAGGTTATTTATCTGTAACTCCATTTTGCTTTCCAGATTTTGAATCATTTTCACAATTAAAATTCGAAATTCTTTATCGGGTAGGTTCCCTATATCTTCCTCTTTTGTTTGTGTTGGTGGGCATTTATCCTGTTCCTTTACTTGTTGGGTATTTCTCTGCCTCTTCATCTTGCTTATATTGCTGTGTTCGGGGTGGACTTTCCGTCTTCTGGCAGTTTGTGGAGTTCTCTTTATTATGTAGTTACCTCATTGTGTGTGGGGTTGGATGGGTGACTTGTCAAGGTTCCCTGGTTAGGGAAGCTTGAGTCGATGTTCTGGTGGGTGGAGCTGGATTTGTTCTCTCTGGAGTGCAATGAAGTGTCCAGTAATGAGTTTGAGATGTCAGTGGGTTTGGGGTGGCTTTGGGCAGCCAGTATGTTGAAGCTCAGTGCTATTCTCCTGCGTTGCTGGATAGCTTGCGTAGTACGTCTTTCACTGAAACTTGTTGACCCTTGGGTGGTGCCTGGTTTCAGTGTATGTATGGAGGCATTTGATGAGTACCTATCAATTAATGTTCTCTGGAACAGGAGATCTCTGGTGTTCTCAGGATTTGGCCTTAAGCCTCTGCCTCTGGTTTTCAGTCTTATTCTTGCAGTAGGCTCAAGGCTTCTCCCTCTGTTACTTCCAAGGCAGTTCCTTCTGTTGAAAAAGCTCTTCTGTTTTCTGGTCTCCTCAGTGTCTAATTCCCATCCTGACACCAGGATGCGGTGGTGGACACTTTTTTTTTTCCCCCAGCTCACCTATTCAGTCCTGCTATGGGGAGGGAGTAACAGCTAACAAATATCTCTGGCGTCTGTGGGGAGTGCTCGCAGTGTCTTGGCTACACCGGGAATGCTCTCGCTCGAGGCGTGTGTGCTTTCCCTGTTTATGCTGCTTAGGCTTTAGTTTGCTCTGCTGTGAGCTGTCCGCGGCTGGTGCTGGGTTGCATGCACTTCCCAGGTCTGAGCGGCTCAGGTTCAGGTCCTCGGGTACTCGACAAAGGCGCAGACTTGGCTGGGCCTGCGTTTTGTGCCTTCCCCGGTCCTAGCAGCTCAGGCGAGCAGGCGTTTGGCAAGCGCGGTCGCTGCGACTTATCGCCTTCCCAGTTCCTGCCGCTCGGTTTTCTGGGAGTACAACCGGCGCACTTTCTCAGGAGGATATCGACCGGCCCGAACCCAAGAAGTCCTGGCCAGCAAGGAAGCCTGCCTGCAGCTTGGCACGGGAAGCCTCTCTGGGGCCGCGGCTGCCCCCGCCCAGGTGCTGGCTGCCCTACCCACCCGCGTTGGCGGGGGCTGGGGGAAGGGCCACCCGCTGCCGGGTTGCTCCACTCAGTGCCCCGTTCTGTGGGCGGGGCTGGCAGAGTCCTGGCTTGGGGCTTTTCCCAGCCCTCTTGCCCTTCAGCTGCAACCTTTGCTCTGGTATCTTAAGTTCGAGCCCTCCGTTTGCCCTGGGGCGTTCAAGCCCGGTTCTCCCTCTAAGCGCCGCCGCCAGTTCTCCCTCTAAGCGCACAGCCATTCTCCCTCTAAGCGCCGCTGGTTCTCCCTCTAAGCGCCGCTGCCGGCGCCTCCCTGCCCAGCCCCCGCCTGCTAGTGGGGGACGCGGGCGTCTGCGCCCCTTCTCCGCTGAGTGTTTCCTCTGGGCACTTAGGGAGTTTTAATTATTTATGTCCTTTGTCTCCCAGTTATGCGGCCCTCTGAGGTTCCACTCGCCAGTGTTTCCAGGTGTTTGGAAACTTTTTTTTTTTTTTTTTTTAAGCCTCCCTTCCCGGGATGGAGCTCCGTCCCTCCCTCTTTTGTCTCTCTTTTTATCTTTTTATCTATTTCCTACCTCCTTTTGTGGACTATGGGCTGCTTTTCTGAGTGCCTGATGTCCTCTGCCGGTATTCAGAAGTTTTTTTGTGGGATTTACTCAGCGTTCAAATGTTCTTTTATTGATTTTGTGGGGGAGAAAGTGGCCGCCCCGTCCTATTCCTCCGCCATCTTCCCGTGCTCCTAGTTTTCTAGGCAGGTTCTAATTCAAGATAATATAAGAATGAGACACCAACAAAAGCTATTATTTCATTAAGCAGGTGTGGACTTTAAAAAATATTCACAATCTAGAAGTTGAGAGTTATATTTTATTCAAATTTTTAGGACTTAAAGCCGGGGAAGCAGCACTTCAAGTAATCCCAACAGAACTGCTCCAAGGAGGAGAGGAAGGGGAGCCAGGTTATATAGCAGTTTTGCAACAGGGCAGGTAACATGCATGTCAAAAAAAATTACTGTTAATTAAAGGAAAAATAGGTATTTCAAGGAATTTAGCACTTTTCTATGTATGGGAAGATGCAGGAGTCTGGGCTCACTGAAATCATTCTTTTGATATGCACCTTACTTATCTAAGGCCAGTATCCTATATTTTCAAATCCTGAGTTTCCTCAGGTCTCACTGGCTCATGTTGGAGGGCTGCAATCACTGATGATTGTTACATCTTTGTTTACTGAGATGGTAGGAAATATGCCATTTCTTAGAAAGTTTTGAAAGTCATCTGCCTATTATACCAAATCCACCCAGGTATAACTGTTCAATTTCTCTTCTACTTCCTAAAATCAGATCCCAGTTTCCTAGAACATGAAGTGTTGGTTTTTATCTCCTAAATTCCCATGAAAGGTCCAGAGTTCTCAGAACACCTCACAGCCACATGAGGTGGCTAAAAGGCAAAAAGTAGTTTCTTCCTCTGTATTTCTCAAGTTCTATAGGAAAAAAATTGCAAGTTCTAAAGACAAGGAAAGCAGCCCTAAAGCGAATGTTCACAAAGGGAACCCATGCATGTTGCTTACCTGGCAGGACTCCCCTGGAAAGAGCCTTCAGATCCAGTTTGTATGTGCGCTGAAGAAGCAGCAGGGCCTTAGCAGCCCCAATCATATCCTCCTCTGTAGGGAAAAACCTGTGCAATGATGTAAGCCTGGAAGTAAACACTTCCACACACCAGAGAGGCAGAAAGTTAAAGGAGAAAGAAAAAAAGATCACATGAAATTACTGATAAAAGGAAATGATCCAGTAAAGAACAGACTGCAACTTGTGGGTTCGATTCCTGCCAGGAAGATCCCCTGGAGAAGGAAATGGCAACTCACTCCAGCATTCTTGCCTGGGAAATTCCATGGACAGAGAAGCCTGGTGGGTGACAGTCCATGGGGCTGCGAAAGAATCAGACATGACTTAGTGACTAAACAACAACAAAGAACAGACCAGAGCATACTATCAGACCTCAATACTTTATACAAAATTGAATAGTGGGAATGCGGGTGCTGGGGCAATGACTTTCTAAAGCTATCCTCCAACACAGTAACTACTGGCTACATGTGGCTATTAAAGTGTAAATTTATTTAAATTAAATAAAATTTAAAATTCAGTCCCTCAATCATACTAATTAAATCACATTTCAAAGGCTCAGTAGCCAGATATGGCTAATAACTACCATGTTGGATAGTGCAGATACAGAACACTTTCATCATGAACAGTTTTACTGCACACGCAGTGCTCAGTTGCTAAGTCATATTCGACTCTTTGTGACCTCCTGGATGTAGCCCGTCAGGCTCCTCTGTCCATGAGATTTCCCAGGCAAGAATACTGGAGTGAGTTGCTGTTTCCTTCTCCAGGGGATCTTCCTGACCCAGGGATCGAACACACACTTCCTGCATTGGTAGGCAAATTCTTTACCACTGAGCCACAGAAATGCTCTAAAATAACTCCTGGAATTGAAAACAACAGATAAGATTAATAAATCATTGGTAGTGCTGCAAGGTAGCTTATTAATGCGAATGAAAATTGTTTCTAGAGGAACTCATTTTCAAGCATATTTCAAAGAATAATTTCCGCAAAAAGAAGTCCAAGGAAAGCAAATATTAATAGCTCTCAGGAGGAAAAAAAAAAAGCAGAAACAATCCAAAAATTTTTTAAAATTCAGAATTATATGACATGTAATATGAAAGAATATATTTAATATATCTGATGAAATGGAATAGGGACTTGAAATACGATAAAACTGCAAGAAGGTGACAAACACTATCCAAACCGAAATACATAAAAATTGAATTAAAAGTTCAATAGATTTGGGACTTCTGGTTTTGGCCATGATAAAGCAGCTTACAGTGAAGTAACTTTCCCACAAAAAACAAATATAAAATATGAACAGAATCAATAAAACAATTATTTGAAGGCATTGGATAGCAATTAATGTAAACTGACTTGGAGGCTATACTCGTTAAGAGAAGGAAGATACTAGAGGTAAGCTCTGCTAAATTTTCCAAAAGCCATTTAACTGTACACTTAAAATGAATGAATTTTATGGCATGCAAATAGCTCCTAAACAAAGTTGTTTTAAAAAGTCAGAGTGTTCTTCTATACGGAATTGAGTATCCCCATGAAAAGAGGGGATAACCAGCACCCTCCCCAACAGCTAACCCAAATTCTACCAATATAAACATTCTGCTTACATTTTCAGTATTTTCAGAGGTTTTAAGTTTTCTCCTTCAACTTAACCTCTCTGATACCAACCCTCTCTGATATGAACAAATGATTTTTAAAAATTCACCAAGTATATAATGAAACCCTCCAACATCAGAATCCATGATAATACAAAAATGGAGAAAAAGGGTTCCTGGATAAGCACATAATAATGGGAACAGATAAAAATTTCCTTAAAACTGATAAATAACACTTAAGAGATATGTAAGTTGATAGACAATACATCCAAAACACAAATGCAAAACATTTTGTAAAAAGAACAACAATCATAAAATAAAAAAGATTTTAGAAGTTCAAAATGACTGTCAAAAATTAAATTCAAAGTAAAACTGCCAGTTCTAGAAGTATAAAAAACAGGCAAAGAAATGAAAAATATGAGAAAAACAGGATCAATGCAGGAGATCCCTCATCTAAGTAACGTAAGCTCCAGAAAGAAAGAAGAGAGGAAACAGAAGAAATTATGAGAAATATAATTTTTCAGAACTAAAGAAAAACACAATCTCTTGTATTGAATGTACTCACCAAGTGTCAATCTGAAAAAATGAAACTAAAAAACAAAAATCTCCCAAAGTACCATTGTGAAATCTTAGCCCAAGAATAAAGATAAGACCTTGCAAGAGAGGAAAAAAAAATAGGTATTCTACAAAGAAGGGAGAATCAGACTGGTATCAGTCTATCCATTAGTTACACTGGACACTAAACAACAAAAGTTCTGAGGAAAAAGTCCTTCAATTTTTAGCATGCTTGAAATAGGGCTAAAAAATGAATAAATTCTATTAGGAACAGGAAAATAAATGTTTTCAGAAAGATATCTTTAAAGAAACTCATAATAACTCATTTTACTAGACTTAGAAAATCAAAATAATAATATTCTGACTTCTGCTTCTGCCCACAAATATTAAATGCTACAAGACTGTTCTCGCTCACCATAAGCAGCTAGAAAACTGGACAAAATAAATCAAATTGGGCAAAAAGCAGAGCAGAGCAGGACCAATCCTTAAGAACAGTAAAAGAGACAATGAGAACCCTATGATAGCCCCATATTTCTGCCTGGAGACAAATTTTAAACATCACTGTTGGGGATGACAAGGTGGTAAGAAACTGCAGAACAGAGTATCAAAGAAGAGGGAAAAACATACACATAATGTCCTGAAATCTAAAAATGGGTCTCCTCTATTCTTTGGCTGTAACACTATTCTATACTTGCATTAGGCAAAAATCCAAAAACCTAGACAAAGAAATACTGTAGAGGAAAAATAACAATCAAGAATTTTAGATCTAAAGAATTCTCATCATTTATACAAGGCAGGAAATCATTTGACTTCCCACTATCAAAATGGGGAAACTATGCTGAATATTGACTATGCCAAAGCCTTTGACTGTGTGGATCACAATAAACTGTGGAAAATTCTGAAAGAAATGGGAATACCAGAGCACCTGAGCTGCCTCTTGAGAAACCTGTATGCAGGTCAGGAAGCAACAGTTAGAACTGGACATGGAACAACAGACTGGTTCCAAATAAGAAAAGGAGTACGTCAAGGTTGTATATTGTCACCCTGCTTATTTAACTTATATGCAGAGTACATCATGAGGAACACTGGGATGGAAGAAGCACAATCTGGAATCAAGATTGCCGGGAGAAATATCAATAACCTCAGATATGCAGATGACACTATCCTTATGGCAGAAAGTGAAGAGGAACTCAAAAGCCTCTTGATGAAAGTGAAAGAGGAGAGTGAAAAAGTTGGCTTGAAGCTCAACATTCAGAAAACGAAGATCATGGCATCTGGTCCCATCACTTCATGGGAAATAGATGGGGAACAGTGGAAACAGTGTCAGACTTTATTTTTGGGGGGCTCCAAAATCACTGCAGATGCTGATTGCAGCCAGGAAATTAAAAGACGCTTACTCCTTGGAAGGAAAGTTATGACCAACCTAGATAGCATAGTAAAAAGCAGAGACATTACTTTGCCAACAAAGGTCCACCTAGTCAAGGCTATGGTTTTTCCCATGGTCATGTATGGATGTGAGAGTTGGACTGTGAAGAAAGCTGATCGCCGAAGAATTGATGCTTTTGAACTGTGGTGCTGGAGAAGACTCTTGAGAGTCCCTTGGACTGCAAGGAGATCCAACCAGTCCATTCTAAAGGAGATCAATCCTGGGTGTCCTTTGGAAGGACTGATGCTAAAGCTGAAACTCCAATACTTTGGCCACCTCATGCGACGAGTTGACTCACTGGAAAAGACTCTGATGCTAGGAGGGATTGGGGGTGGAAGGAGACGGGGACGACAGAAAATGAGATGGTTGGATGGCATCATCGACTCGATGGACATGAGTTTGAGTGAACTCCGGGAGTCGGTGATGGACAGGGAGGCCTGGCGTGCTGTGATTCATGGGGTCGCGGAGAGTCGGACACGACTGAGCAACTGAACTGAACTGAACTGATGCTGAATATACAGAGCACTCACTAGAAATCCCACCCAAAATGGGTCTTGCAGGAGGAGTTAATCCACAGAATACAAACCACTCTAGATTCACCTTAACAAAAATTAAAAGCAAGCTTCAAAGGGATAAAACTAATCTGTATTTAAATGTTTGCTAGAATAAAAACACTCTATAAAGAATATCACAAAATGCAAGGTAAAATTCATAACCCTGGCACTCAGTAAAAACTACCAGACCTGTTCAGACAGGAAGTGGACCAGGCACAACCTTTAAATGAATAATGCAGCCCGAGAACATGGCATAAACTGATTAGAGCCAAAAAGGTCCAAGTCCACATCCACTAGATCTTGAGCTTCAGTACACAGTTCATTATAATAACACATCAGCAGGCTAAATGACATATCCATAGGCACCATGACAGTTCCAAGGCCAACTATAAAAGTCAAAAAGTGGGTGGTGGTCCAAATCCTGAAAATGCCCATCCCTTGCCACAAAAAAAGAAAACTACAGGCCAATATCACTGATGAACATAGATGCAAAAATTCTTAACAAAATTCGAGCAAACAGAATCCAACAACTTATTAAAAACACCATACATCATGACCAAGTGGGCTTTATCCCAGGAATGCAAGGATTCTTTAATATCCACAAATCAATCAATGTGATACATCATATTAATAAACAGAAAGATAAAAACCATATGATTACCTCAAGAGATGCAGAGAAAGCCTTTGACAAAATTCAACATCCATTTATGATAAAAACCCTCCAGAAAGCAGGCAAAGAAGGAACATACCTCAACATTATAAAAGCCATATATGACAAACCCACAGCAAGCATTATCCTCAATAGTGAAAAATTGAAAGCATTTCCTCTAAAGTCAGGAACAAGACAAGGGTGCCCACTCTCACCACTAATATTCAACATAGTTTTGGAAGTTTTAGCCACAGCAATCAGAGAAAAAAAGAAATAAAAGGAATCCAGATTGGAAAAGAAGAGGTAAAACTCTCACTGTTTGCAGATGACATGATCCTCTACACAGAAAACCCTAAAGATTCCACCAGAAAATTACTAGAGCTAATCAATGAAAATAGTAAAGCTGCAGGATATAAAATTAACACACAGAAATCCCTTGCATTCCTATACACTAACAATGAGAAAACAGAAAGAGAAATTGAGGAAACAATTCCATTCACCATTGCAATGAAAAGAATAAAACACTTAGGAATATATCTACCTAAAGAAACAAAAGACCTATATAAAGAAAACTATAAAACACTGATAAAGAAATCAAAGATGACACAAATAGATGGAGAAATATACCATGTTCATGGATCAGAAGAATCAATATAGTGAAAATGAGTATACTATCCAAAGCAATCTATAGATTCAATGCAATCTCTATCAAGCTACAAATGGTATTTTTTAGAGAACTAGAATGAATAATTTCACAATGTGTATGGAAATACAAAAAACCTCGAATAGCCAAAGCAATCTTGAGAAAGAAGAATGGAACTGGAGGAATCAACCTGCCTGACTTCAGGATATACTACAAAGCTACAGTCATCAAGACAGTATGGAACAGGAACAAAGACAGAACTATAGATCAATGGAACAAAATAGAAAGCCCAGAGATAAATCCACGCACCTATGGACACCTTATCTTTGACAAAGGAGGCAAGAATATACAATGGAGAAAAGACAATCTCTTTAACAAGTGGTTCTGGTCAACCACTTGTAAAAGAGTGAATCTAGAATACTTTCTAACAACATACACAAAAATAAACTCAAATGGATTAAAGATCTAAACCTAAGACCAGAAACTATAAAACTCCTAGAGGAAAACATAGGCAAAACACTGACATAAATCACAGCTTGATCCTCTATGACCCACCTCCCAGAATATTGGAAATAAAAGCAAAAATAAACAAATGGGACCTAATTAAACTTAAAAGCTTTTGCACAACAAAGGAAACTATACTCAAGGTGAAAAGACAACCTTCAGAATGGGAGAAAATAATAGCAAATGAAGCAACTGACAAAGGATTAATCTCCAAAATATACAAGCAGCTCCTGCAGCTCAATTCCAGAAAAATAAATGACCCAATCAAAAAATGGGCCAAAGAACTAAACAGACATTTCTCCAAAGAAGACATACGGATGGCTAACAAACACAAGAAAAGATGCTCAACATCACTCATTATCAGAGAAATGCAAATCAAAACCACAGTGAGGTACCATCTCACATCAGCCAGAATGGCTGCTATCAAAAAGTCTACCAACAATGAATGCTGAAAAGGGTGTGGAGAAAAGGGAAGCCTCTTACACTGTTGGCGGGAATGCAAACTAGTACAACCACTATGGAGAACAGTGTGGAGATTCCTTAAAAAACTGCAAGTAGAACTGCCAAATGACCTAGCAATACCACTGCTAGGCATACACACCGAGGAAACCTGAATTGAAAGAAACACGTGTACCCCAATGTTCATCGCAGCACTGCTTACAATAGCCAGGACATGGAAGCAACCTAGATGTCCATCGGCAGACGAATGGATAAGAAAGCTGTGGTACATATACACAATGGAATATTGCTCAGCCATCAAAAAGAATGCATTTGAATAGTTCTAATGAGGTGGATGAAACTGGAGCCTATTATACAGAGTGAAGTAAGTCAGAAAGAAAAACACCAATACAGTATACTAATGCATATATATGGAATTTAGAAAGATGGTAACAATGACCCTATATGTGAGACAACAAAAGAGACACAGATATAAAGAACAGTCTTTTGGACTCTGGGAAAGGGCAAGGGTGGGATGATTTGAGAGGATAGCATTGAAACATGTATATTATCAAATGTGAAAGAGATTGCCAGTCCAGGTTTGATGCATGAGACAGGGTGCTCAGGGGTGGTGCACTGGGATGACCCTGAGGGATGGGATGGGGAGGAAGATGAGAGGGGTGTTCAGGATGGGGAACACATGGACACTCATGGCTGATTCATGTCAATGTATGGCAAAACCCACTACAATATTGTAAAGTAATTAGCCTCCAATTAAAATTAATTAATTAATTAAATTGAAAAATAAAATAAAAACTAAAATAAAAGAAGAAAATGCCCCAAATAGCTGGAATATTCCTCCCATTCATTAGCCAAAGAAACGACCTACCTACCCCTATAAAAACTGACAACCCCATACCCTGGTGCCTTTCTCACCTTCTGAGATGGCCCACACTCTGTTTATGGAGTGTATATATCCCTGAATAAACCTTTCACTTTACTATGCTCACCCTTGAATTCTTTCCTGAGCTGAACCAAGAACCCACACTTGATGGCCATCCTATTTTGCCGGGAGCCAGCGAGGGAAATCCTACCCATGGCAAAGGTCAATTGGGGAAGAGGCCTGACGGGCAAAGGCTAATCAGGGCTCGAGGAACTCCCTGAACTTACCTGAGCATCTACCCCAAAGAAAACCGGAATCTGACTGCTTTACTATCTTACGCCTCTTACCAAGTCCTCTAATACTTACAGGGGCTTCCCCCCAATCACCTTTCTCTGAAAACATTAATTCAGAGCTGTAGTTTAAAAGTTCTCCTCGGCTTAATAGGAGTGTTCCAATCCAAGCCCCTCTGATAGCATTCTAACTTGCATGACAAGTTTGTCTGGGCTCTTACAACTATGAGTGTGACTGTTTATAGCCTCCCAGCCATGCAAGGACAGAAAGTCTGATATTCTAAAATACAGAAATCTGTTGAAGAAGTTAAAATCATTAGAATAGTACTAAAAGAGATTTCATTGTTGAATCAATGCTTGCTGCAAAGTTTCCTGTATCTGTTGTATCCTTGGAAATATATTAATCACATATAGAGAATATAAGTAGTAGCCTTTGATTTAACCACATCAGATCTTAAGTTAATAAATTCCTTTCTTGTAGCTCACTACACCTGTACCTTATAGGAATGTAACCTTGTCATGTGTATAGCACCTGACTTTAGGAAAATCAACTTAAAAGAATATAAGCCTTTTTCTAGCTAACTAACCTTTGTTAGGAGAGAGGGCCATAAACTGTTAGCAGGCCACCTGGCCAGAAGATGAGGTAAACCACCCAAAACTTTTGTATATCACGAGACATACAAAAATGAGCCCTGATCCTGATAAGGGTCAAGACTGCTGACCCCGCGTGATTTTGGCGTGACTCTATACCTCTCTTTCTCTGTTTTTTTATGTGCACAACTTAGGGTATAAAAGCAGCACTGGAAAATAAAGTTTTGGGCCTTGCTCACTGAAGCTTGGTCTCCCCGTGTCGTTCTTTTTCTTTTTCCATCCTTTTCTCTATTCTCCTTTTTCTGGTTGAGATCCTTGGAGCGCTGGGCGCTCTGAGTTTACTTATCTGCCTGGGCTTCTAAGACCCACTCGAGGGGGTGCCCTGGTGGGGTGCCTCAAGTGATTCGAGAGGGCGCCTGCGGCCTACGTAAACAGAGCAAGCCCCGTGCTGGGGTTTTATTGGTTTCCAGCGTAAACCAAGGAATCATCAGCCCCTGTCTCTCTCTCTTTCTCTCTCTCTCTCTCTAACGCCGACGCCGTTCATCCCGAGGATACCCTGGGTCATATCGGGGCTGGACCCCGATACTATTTAATCCATTTTATCTGCACCATTGGTTTATTAGCTGTCATTTTAAAAAAATTTTGTAATGGTGGCTATGGAGTTCACAATATGCATATTTAACTTACTGTAAAAGGCCTTTATATATTATTATGTCTCCTTACTAAATGTAAATACTTTATAACACTATGCCTCCACTTTCTGAGAGCTGGGTCATGACCATCCTCTCTGGCCCCACTTTCTTTCCTGTAACAATGTGAAGATATCAGGAAAATATAAACCATAACCAGGGAAAAATCAAGCAACAGAAAAGGACCCAAAAACAATATATTATAAACTACTAAAACAAGAACTTTTAGATAGTTATTATAATTATTATGAATAAGCACAAAGATATAAAGAAAAACTTGAACATAATGAGAAGCAAATATTATTTAAAAAGAACTAAGCAGGGACTTCCCTGGTGGTCTGTTGTTCAGTCGCTCAGTCATGACCAACTCTTTGTGACCCCATGGACTCTAGCACACCAGGCTTCCCTATCCTTCACTATCTTCCTGAGTTTGCTCAAACTTATGTCCATTGAGTCGACCATCCAGCCATCTTATCCTCTGTCACCCCCTTCTTCTCCTGCCCTCAATCTTTCCCAACATCAGGGCAGTCTGTCATTTAATTGGTGAACTTTTTCTTCTGATCTAAAGGCTTATTTCCTTTTTGAATAGTTTTATTTTATTATTTATTTAGATGTGTG
This sequence comes from Moschus berezovskii, assembly GCF_049115385.1. Classification (NCBI taxonomy): domain Eukaryota; kingdom Metazoa; phylum Chordata; class Mammalia; order Artiodactyla; family Moschidae; genus Moschus; species Moschus berezovskii. The sequence continues at coordinate 91,027,918 of NC_142467.1, forward strand.
ACGTCTTAGCGGCATCATGCGGGGATCTTTTGTTGCACTGCACAGATTTTTCATTGCAGTGCACACACTCTCTAGTTGTGGTGCTTAGACTCAGTAGCTCTGCAGCATGTGGGATTTTAATCCCATGACCAGGGACTGAACCCAGTCCTCTGCACTGCAAGACAAATTCTTAAACACTAGACCACCAGGGAAGTCCCTAATTGGAGAATTTTGACCATTCACATTTAAAGTAATTATTAATATAACTGGTTTCAGTTCAGTTCAATTCAATCGTTCAGTCGTGTCCAATTCTTCACAACCCCATGGACCACACTGCATGCTAGGCCTCCCTGTCCATCACCAACTCCTGGAATTTACTCAAACTCATCTACATTGAGTCGGTGATGCCATCCAACCATCTCATTCTCTGTCATCCCCTTCTCCTCCTGCCTTCAATCTTTCCCAGCATCACGGTTTTTTCAAATGAGTCAGCTCTTCACATCAGGTGACCAAAGTATCAAAGTTTCAGCTTCAGCATCAGTTTTTCCAATGAACACTCAGGACTGATCTCCTTTAGGATGGACTGGTTGGTTCTCCTTGCTGTCCAAGGGACTCTCAAAAGTCTTCTTCAACACCACAGTTCAAAAGGATCAATTCTTCAGTGCTCAGCTTTCTTTATAGTCCAACTCTCACATCCATACAGGACTACTGGAAAAACTGTTACCTTGATGAGATGGACCTTTGTTGGCAAAGTAATGTCTCTGCTTTTTAGTATGCTGTCTAGGTTGGTCATAGCTTTTCTTCAAAGGAGCAAGCATCTTTTAATTTCATGGCTGCAGTCACTATCTGCAGCGATTTTGGAGCCCCCAAAAATAAAGTCTGACACTGTTTCCACTGTTTCCCCATCTATTTGCCATGAAATGATGGGACCAGATACCATGATCTTAGTTTTCTGAATGTTGGGCTTTAAGCCAACTTTTTCACTCTCCTCTTTCACTTTCATCAAGAGGCTTTTAGTTCTTCACTTTCTGCCATAAGAGTGGTGCCATCTGCATATCTGAGGATATTGATATTTCTCCTGGCAAGCTTGATTCCAGCTTGTGCTTCATCAGCCCAGCGTTTCTCATGATGTACTCTGCATATAAGTTAAATAAGCAAGGTAATAACATATAGCCTTCACATACTCCTTTTCCTATTTGGAACCAGTCTGTTGTTCCATGTCCAGTTCTGACTGTTGCTTCTTGACCTGCATACAGACTTCTCAAGAGGCAGGTCAGGTGGTCTGGTATTCCCATCTCTTTCAGAATTTTCCAGTTTATTGTGATCCACACAATCAAAGGCTTTGGCAAAGTCAATAAAGCAGAAATAGATGCTTTTCTGGCACTCTCTTGCTTTTTCCATGATCCAACGGATGTTGGCAATTTGATCTCTGGTTCCTTTGCTTTTTCTAAAACCAGCTTGAACATCTGGAAGTTCACAGTTCATATATTGTTGAAGTCTGACTTGGAGAATTTTGAGCATGACTTTACTAGCATGTGAGATGAGTGTAACTGTGTGGTAGTTTGAGCATTCTTTGGCATTGCCTTTCTTTGGGATTGAAATGAAAATCGACCTTTTCCAGTCCTGTGGCCACTGCTGAGTTTTCCAAATTTGCTGGCATATTGAGTGCAGCACTTTCACAGCATCATCTTTTAGGAACTGAAATTGCTCAACTGGAATTCCATCACCTCCACTAGCTTTGTTCGTAGTGATGCTTCCTAAAGCCTACTTGACTTCACATTCCAGGATGTCTGGCTCTAGGTGAGTGATTATCTGATTCACCATCACCATCGTGATTATCTTCATCGTGAAGATCTTTTTTGTACAGTTCTTCTGTGTATTCTTGCCACCTCTTCTTAATATCCTCTGCTTCTGTTAGGTCCAACCATTTCTGTCCTTTATTGAGCCCATCTTTGCATGAAATGTTCCCTTGGTATCTCTAATTTTCTTGAAGAGATCTCTAGTCTTTCCCATTCTATTGTTTTCCTCTATTTCTTGCCACTGATCACTAAGGAAGGCTTTCTTATCTCTCCTTGCTATTCTTTGGAACTCTGCATTCAAATGGGTATATCTTGCCTTTTCTCCTTTGCTTTTCACTTCTCTTCACAGCTATTTGTAAGGCCTCCTCAGACAGCCATTTTGCTTTTTTGCATTTCTTTTTCTTGGGGATGGTCTTGCTCCTTGTCTACTGTACAATGTCACAAACCGCTGTCCATAGTTCATCAGGCACTCTGTCTATCAGACCTAGTCCCTTAAATCTATTTCCCACTTCCACTGTATAATCGTAAGGGATTTGATAGCTAGATTAAGATGTATCATATTTGTTATTCTACTCATTGCCCTTGTTTCTTTGTCCACTACTCTTTCTTCCTTCTCTGGTTTTAATTAAGAATTTTATATAATTTTCTATTCCATAATTAGAATATCAACTTCTTAAAAACTTACAGTAGTTGCCCTAGAGTTTTCAATATGTTTACTTGCATATTAACACTGTACTGCTTCTTGGGTATTGCATATACCTTATAACAGAGTATTCTCAATTTTTCCTCCTATTCCTTATAACACTGTTCTCACTCATTTGATTTGTATGTGACTATAATCATTTAATATATTTTTTCCATTATTATTGAACAAACTAATATCTTCCTTATTATTTATTGAACTCTTCCTTTATATACAGACCCAAGTTTCTGACACATACCATTTTACTTCTCTCTGAACAATTCCTTTTAATATTTCTTCCAAGGTAGGTCTACCAGCAACAAATTCCCTCAATTTATATCTAAAACAAGTCTTTATTTTACTTCCCTTTGGAAGGTTAACTTCACTCGATACAGAATTATAGGTCAATGGGTTTTTTTTCTTTTCAACACTTTGAATATTTCACAATTATCTTCTTACTTGCATGACTCTGAACAAAGGCCTGATATAACTCTTATCCTTGTTCTTCAACAAGTAAAATAGTGTTTTCCTTCAAAATTTTTATCTGTTTCTTTGATTTTGTGCAGTTTGGTGTAGACTTTAGGGTATTTTTCCTGCATCATGTACTCTGAGTTTGTTGGATCTGTGGTTTGGTATTTGTCACTAATTTTGGAAAATTCTAAGCCATGCTTACCTTAAATATTTCTTCTATTCCTTTCTCTCTTTTCCTTTTGGTATTTCCATTATACATATGATACCTCTTTTGTAATTTTCTCATAATTCTTGGCTATCCTGTTCTAACATTATTTTTCTCTTCTTTTCAGCCTAAGAAGTTTCTGTTAACATATCTTCAGGTTCACTGTTTCTTTTCTCATTCCTGTCCAGCTGATAAGCCCATCAAAGGTAGTCTTCATTTCTGTTACAGAAGTTTTAAAATTTTTAACATTTCCTTTATTTGAATTAATTTTTATTGGAGTATAGCTGATTTACAGTGTTGTGCTAGTTTCTGCTGTACAGCAAAGTGAATCAACTATACATATACATATATCCACTATTTTTTAGATGTTATCAACCATATAGAGTATTGAGCAGAGTTCCTGTGCTATTCAGTAGGTTAGTTATCTACTTTTTATATAGTAGTGTGTATATATCAATCCCAATCTCCAAATTTATCTCCTCCCCTCAAGCATTTCCTTTTAAATCTTAGGGTTTTCATCCCTCTGCTTACATTACCCATCTGTTCCTTCATGTTGTCCACTTTCCCATCAGAGCCCTTAGCATAAAGGAAAAACTGGAGAATAAGATGTCCACAGAGAGCTCTGAAAAGATCTGACACAATTTTAGGACTCTAGAATGCCGCTCACGTGTACAGTGCACTGTACATTCCTAAGAAAGACCTAAGAAGGCCCTAATCTCTCATTTCCCTCTGTCCTTGAGTCTCTGTACCAGCAGGATATGAAAGATAAGGCAGAGCTGTAAACGTTCTGCCTGAGTATTGAAAGTATGCCCTGACATCCACACAGAGTCCCTCAACAAACGCTGAGAAACTTTTGTGGCAAGATAACTAAGAAAATCTTTGTTCAAAAATTAGCTGACCAATTAACAAAACAGAGACATAAGAGGCAACACAAAGAACATATACACTACAGAACAAAATCATAGTGTATAAGTCATTAAACAAACAGGATCAACAACAACAAAACCTGGGAGTAAGATGAAGGGGAATCTGATTTCCAGAGTTCCCATGTTATATTACTAAAATGTCCAGTTTTCATATCTCAAAAATACAAGACATGCAAAGAAACAGGAAAGTACAGTTTTTATACAGAAGAAAAGTAATCTGGAAACCCATACATTGGACTTATTAAGTAAGACTTTAAATCAACTATTATAAATATTTTCCAAGAATTAAGGACAATTATGTCTAAAAAATATTAAAGAATAATCATGATGTCTCATCAAAGAGAGAATACTATAAAGAGAGTAAAGTATAAAAAAGAACCAAATGGAAATTCTGGGCTTGAAAAACACAAGAAATGTAACACAAAATTTACTAGAAGGGCTCACCAACAGATGTGAACTGGCAGAAAAAAAGAATCATTGAACTTGAAGGTAGGTCAAATGAGGTTACTTAGTGTGAGGAACAGAGAGGAAAAAAGAATGAAACAAAACAAACAGAGCCTGGAGTGGTATCAGGGAATACAGCAGGGTAAGTGAAACTCCAATACTTCGGCCACCTCATGCGACGAGTTGACTCACTGGAAAAGAGTCTGATGCTAGAAGGGATTGGGGGTGGGAGGAGACGGGGACGACAGAGAATGAGATGGCTGGATGGCATCACCAACTCAATGGACGTGAGTTTGAGTGAACTCCGGGAGTTGGTGATGGACAGGGAGGCCTGGCGTGCTGTGATTCATGGGGTCGCAAAGTAGGTCACGACTGATCGACTGAACTAAACTGAAGAAGAGCCAGGAATCTCTCTCTCTGTAGCTAGACAATACTTGTAGCATCAAAAAATGTCTAAACTGACTGTTATGGAACTCCAGAGCACACTTGAAAGTTTGCAGCTTCTAAGGGAATGCTTGGCTGGTAAACTGAAGGTGATATCATTTGATTTCAGAACTCAACAGAATTCCAACTATTCATCCCTATGTCAGGTGGCAACAGGGATAGCAACCCACATTTCTGGCATGGCTGAAGCCACAGTGGATAATTAAAACCTTGCCTTCCAGGTACAGAGGCTAGCTGTCATTGTTCTAATCTCCACCAGCTAAAGCAGCTTCCAGGAGATTTAAAGGAACCACATCTATTTTTATGGACATCCAAAAACAATCACATATATGGTGGAATTTAGAAAGCCACTGTGAATGCCCAGGTAAAGATGTAGGCTGAGAAAAGACAATGAGAACTTAAGCTTTCATCTTAGGCTACTCCCCAGCAAAGAGATACCCTATAATAATAACAACAACAAAATCTGCTAACCCTAGGGAAAAGGGAGAATACTATATCCAGAATTACCAAATTATAAAATTCAAATATCCAGTTTTGAGCAAGGGAAAAAAATTACAAAGCATACAAAGAAACAAGAAAGTATAGCCCATACAAAAGAACAAAATAAATCAACAGATATTATACCTGAGTAAATCCAGATATCAGACTCACTAGACTAAAATGCTTTAATACGCTTAAAGAGCTAAAAGTAAGACATGAACAAAATAAGAAATGATGTATGAACAAAAAGAGAGAAACAATAGAGATAGATGTTATACAAAGGAGCCAAAAAGAAATTATGGAGTTGAAAAGTACAATAGCTGAAATTTAAAAAGTATACTATAAGGGTTAAAAACAGACTTAAGCAAGCAGAAAAAAAATAGACTTTAAATCCAAAAAGGTTAGAACAGACTAACAAGGATATTATATATAATAAAATGATCAATACAGCAAGAAGATATAACAATTATAAACTTTTACACACACCATAAAGAAGGCTGAGCACCGAAGTATTGGCGCTTCTGAACTGTGGTGCTGGGGACTTTTGAAAGTCGCTTGGATTGCAAGGTGATCAAAGCAATCAATCCTAAAGGAAATCAAGTTTGAATATTCATTGGAAGCACTGATGCTGAAACCAAAGCTCCAATACTTTGGCCACCTGATGCAAAGAACTGACTCACTGGAAAAGACCCTGATGCTGGGAAAGATTGAGGGTAGGAGGAAAAGGTGGTGACAGGGGATGAGATTATTGGATGGCATCATCAATTCAATCGACATGAGTTTGAGCAAACTCTGGAAGATAGTAAAGGACAGGGAAGCCTAGCATGCTGCAGCAGTCCATGGACTGCAAGAGTCAGACATGACTGAGCAACTAAACAAAAACACACACCTTATAACAGATTCTCAAAATACAGGAAGTAAAAACTCACAAAACAGAAGGGCAAAATACATACTTCTACAGAAACAGTTGGAGATTTCAATACTCTACTTTCAATAATGAATAGATCAACCAGACAAAAGATGAATAAGGAAACAGAGCATTTGAGAAACACAATAAATCAACTAGACCTAAGAGATATATGAAGAACAATCCATCCAACAACAAAATATTTTTTTCAAGTGCATATCTTCTCAAGTGTACATTGGACATTCTCTAAGCTACCTCATATGCTAGGCCACAAAATAAGTCACAACATATTTTAAAAGATATATATCATACAAAGCATCTTGTCTGACTAGAAGTTGAGGCTCACAATTATGGAGAAATTAACAACAAAGTATTAACCAACTGGTTAAGAACAAATCAAAAGAGAAATTAGAAAATACTTAGTGACAAATGAAAATAAAAATACAACATACCAAAACTTGTGGGATTCAGTGAAAGCAGTGGTAAGAAGGAAATTTTATAGCTGTAAATGCTTACATAAGAAAAAGAAGAAAGATTTCAAATTAACTTTACAACTTAAGGAACTAGAAAAAAAAGAACAAACTAAATCCAAAGATGGTAGAAAGAAGGAACTAATAAAGATAGACCAGGGATAGACAAAACAGATAACAGAAAAACAAAAGAGAAAATTAATAAAACCAAAATTGGCTCTTTGAAATGATTAACAGAACTGACAAATCTTCAGATAGGTTGACAATGAAAATAAGAGATAGCAGACAAAGTACCAAATTCAGAAATGAATGTGGGGACATCACTACAAACTTTCAGCAATAAGAACATAAGAGGATTCTATGACCAACTGTATACCAACAAATTAGATAGCTTAGAAGAAAGGGACAAATATATAAATTAACTAAACTGACTCAAGAAGAAATAGAAAATCTCAGCAGATCAATAACAAGAAAAAGACTGAAAGAGTAATCAAAAACCTTCCAAAGAACTGAAGTCCTGGACCAAATAGCTTCACTGGTGAATTTTACCAAATATTTTAAAAAGCATTAATACTAATTCTTTTCAACTTTGTCCAAAAAGTTGAAAGGAAGGGAACAGTTCCTATCTCATTCTACAAAGCCATTGCCCTGGCAAGTACTGCCTAAAACCAAAGTCAGATAAAAACATTACAAGAGGAAAATTAAAGACCAATATCCCTTATAAATGTAAAAAACTCAACAAAATATTAGCAAATAAAATCCAACAGCATATTAAAAGAATTACGCACCATGACCAAGTGGGATTTAGCCCCTGAACGCAAATGTAGTTCAACCTAAGAAAGTGGATCAATGCAATATATTACATTAATAGAGCAAAGGGGGAAAAAATACTTGATCATCTTGATACAGGATTCTTATTAGACATAATCCAATACCCTTTTATGATAAAAAAAAAATCTCATAAAGCTAGGAATAGAGGGGAAATTCCTCAACACAATAAAGAGTATTCATGAAAAACTCACAGTTAACATAATACTCACTGGCAAAAGACTGAAAGCTTTCCCCTGAAGATCAGAAAAAGACAAGGATTTCCACTGTGACCACTACTATTCAACGCTGTTACTGAAAGTGCTAGCCAGAACCACTAGACAACAAAAGAAATAAAAAGGCATTCATATAGGAAAGGAAGAAGTAAAATGGTCTCCACTCACAGATAACATGAGTCTATACAAAGAAAATCTCAAAAAATCCACAAGAAAGCTACTTGTGCTCACAAACCAACCCCAAAGTTGCTGGGTACAGTATAAACACACAAAAAGCTGTGTTTCTGTATACCAGCAATGAACAATCAGCAAAGAATATTAATAAAGCAATTCCTTTTATAATAGCATATAAAAGAATTAAATACTTAGGTATAAATCTAGCCAAGGAGATGAAAGACTTGTACAACAAAAACTACAAAGAATTGCTAAAAGAAATTTTAAAAGATCTAAAGAAATGGAAACGATAGAAAGACTTAAGTCACTGGTCATCTGTTAATACTACCCAAAACAATTTATAGATTAAATGCAATTCCATCAAAATTCCTAGAGCCTTTTTGACTGAAATGGAAAAGTTGATGCTCAGATTCATCTAGAAGTGTAGAGGATCCCAAACAGCTAAACAATCTTGAAAAGAAGAATAAAGTTGGGAGGACTCACATTCTCTGACTTCAAAACTTACTACAAAGCCACTACAGCAATTAAAGAGTATGAATGAACAACAGCCAAAAAACCTAAGCCTTAAAAATGAGCAAAGGATTTGAACAGACATTTGCCCAAAGAAGATATGCAAATAGCTAATAAGCAGATGAAAAGATGCTCAATATCACTAATTACTAAGGAAATGCAAACCAAAACCACAATGAGATACCACCTTATACCCATTAGGATGGCTGCTATCAAAAAAGCAAAACCAAAAATCTAGTGATGATGAGTACTCGTGTACTGTTGGGAGAATGTAAAATAGTGTAATAAATATGGAAAAGAGGACAGAAGTTCTAAAAAATTAAAAAATAGAATTGCCATATGACCCAGCAAGTCCAATTCTGGATATATATACCCTAACGAACTGAAGGCAGGGTCTTGAAGATTTATTTGTACACTTAAATTCATAGCAGCATTAATCACAGAAGTCAAAAGTTAGAAGCAATCCAAGTAGTCAAAGACAGGTGAATGAATAAACACAATATCCATATGATATGTTATATAAATACGATATAATATTATTCAGCTTTAGAAAAGATGGAAATTTTGACATATGCTACAATGTGAATGAACTTTGAGGACAACTGCTAAGCAAAATAAGCCAGTTAACAAAAAAGGCTAATAAATTCACAGAGACCTAAAGTAAAAGAATGATTGCTAGGGGAAAGTGGGAAATAGAAGTTAGAGTTTCATTTTTACAAAACAAACATATTACTAGAGATTGGTGGCACAGATGTGAAATGTATGTAACACTATTGAACTGTATGTTAAAAAAAATGGTTAGATGGTAAAATATTTTATATTATATGTATTTAAACACTATTTAAAAAATTTTAAGTATGTAAGTGGCCTCAAGACATATATAAACCAAGAGAATAGTATAGAAAGCCCAAAAATAAACTGAATTGTACACTCACAAGTGGTTAAAATGATAAATATCATGTTATGCATATTTTACTACATTAAAGAACAGAAAAAATAAAACCAAACCTGATTCTTTAAAAATATTTTATATAGTCAAAATGGTCAAGAACAAAAGATATAAGTTAAACAGTGAGATAAGAATAAAAATAATTCACAATGCAAAAGATATCTAATATTATAAAAGAATATGGCAGTTCTATTTCCAGTTTTTTGAGGAATCTCCACACTGTTCTCCATAGTGGCTGTACTAGTTTGCATTCCCACCAACAGTGTAAGAGGCTTCCCTTCTCTCCACACCCTCTCCAGCATTTATTGCATGTAGACTTTTGGATAGCAGCCATTCTGACTGGTGTGAAATGGTATCTCATTGTGGTTTTGATTTGCATTTCTCTGATTATGAGGGATGTTGAGCATTTTTTCATGTGTTTGTTAGCCATCTTTATGTCTTCTTTGGAGAAATGTCTGTTTAGTTCTTTGGCCCATTTTTTGATTGGGCCATTTATTTTTCTGGAATTGAGCTGCAGGAGCTGCTTGTATATTTTGGAGATTAATTCTTTGTCAGTTGTTTCATTTGCTATTATTTTCTCCCATTCTGAAGGCTGTCTTTTCACCTTGCTTATAGTTTCCTTTGCTGTGCAGAAGCTTTTGATTTTAATTAGGTCCCATTTGTTTATTTTTGCTTTTATTTCCAATATTCTGGGAGGTGGGTCTTAGAGGACAGTGTGGAGATTCCTCAAAAAACTGGAAATAGAACTGCCATATGATCCAGCAATAGCACTCCTGGGTGTACACACCGAGGAAACCAGAATTGAAAGAGACACGTACTCCAATGTTCATTGCAGCACTGATTATAATAGCGAGGACATGGAAGCAACCTAGATGTCCATCTGCAGACGAATGGATAAGAAAGCTTTGGTACATATACACAATGGAGTATTTTTCAGCCATCAAAAAGAATGCATTTGACTCAGTTCTAATGAGGTCGATGAAATTAGAGCCTATTATACAGAGTGAAGTAAGCCAGAAAGAAAAACATCAATACAGTATACTAACGCATATATATGGAATTTAGAAAGATGGTAATGATAACCCTGTATATGAGACAGCAAAAGAGACACAGGTGTATAGAACAGTCTTTGGGACTCTGTGGGACAGGGTGAAGGTGGGATGATTTGGGAGAATGGCATTGAAGCATGTATATTATCATATGTGAAACAAATCACCAGTTCAGGTTCGACGCATGATACAGGATGCTTGGGGCTGGTGCATGAGGATGACCTGGAGGGAGGATACGGGGAGGAGGGAGGTGGGAGGGGGATTCAAGAAGGGGAACGCATGTACACCCGGGGAGGATTCATGTCAATGTATGGCAAAACCAACCAATATATTATTGTAAAGTAATTAGCCTCCAATAAAAATAATAATAATAATAAAATAAAATAAATTTTTTTAAAGAATAAATATGAATAAATATAGACCAATAAATTCTAAAACCTAGAAAAGACAAAATGATAAAAGTGGGTACAAGAAGGATTACAAAGGCTAAATAGACCAATAAACATTTAAGAAATAAAAATACATCAAATACTTGTCTGTAAAATATTCCTCAGGTTTTAATAGTTTTATTTGTAAGACCGATTAAACTTTCAAGGCACACACTCTCAAGTACTCTCACAAGCTCAGAAAGAGATTCAGAAATATGAGAAAAAGCTCACGGACATATAGATATATACCCACATGTGCACATGCACGTGTAACACACACAAAAGTAGCTTACCAGTGGACGGGTCCTGAAGGATGAAGTTCTCCACTAATGACCAATCTTTATTTAGATGCTTCAGTACCTTGTACACATCCACTAATTTTTCCAAATCTTCCTTATCGTCAGGGATTACAAGGTTCAGTGCATCTCTTTTCTTAGCCCAGCTATAGGATTTATTGGGTGGAAAAATGAGAAGATAAGAATACTGAATCAAAATTAGGAGATTTATCTTAACAAGTTTAAAATGCATCTCTCAAACACTATGACTTTACTATGTACCGGGTCCCAGAATAAAGAATTAAAAAATTAACTCCACTAAAAAGGTGTACGTCAAGGTTGTATATTGTCACCTTGCTTATTTAACTTATATGCAGAGTACATCATGAGGAACGCTGGGCTGGAAGAAGCACAAGCTGGAATCAAGATTGCTGGGAGAAATATCAATAACCTCAGATATGCAGATGACACCACCCTTATGGCAGAAAGTGAAGAGGAACTCAAAAGCCTCTTGATGAAAGTGAAATAGGAGAATGAAAAGGTTGGCTTGAAGCTCAACATTCAGAAAACAAAGATCATGGCATCTGGTCCCATCACTTCATGGGAAATAGATGGGGAAACAGTGGAAACAGTGTCAGACTTTATTTTTTTGGGCTCCAAAATCACTGCAGATGCTGACTGCAGCCATGAAATTAAAAGACGCTTACTCCTTGGCAGGAAAGTTATGACCAACCTTGATAGTATATTAAAAAGCAGAGACATTACTTTGCCAACCAAGGTCCGTCTAGTCAAGGCTATGGTTTTTCCCGTGGTCATGTATGGATGTGAGAGTTGGACTGTGAAGAAAGCTGATCGCCGAAGAATCGATGCTTTTGAACTGTGGTGTTGGAGAAGACTCTTGAGAGTCCCTTATACTGCAAGGAGATCCAACCAGTCCATTCTAAAGGAGATCAATCCTGGATGTTCATTGGAGGGACTAATGCTAAAGCTGAAACTGCAATACTTTGGCCACCTCATGCGACGAGTTGACTCACTGGAAAGGACTCTGATGCTGGGAAAGGTTGGAGGTGGGAGGAGAAGGGGACGACAGAGAATGAGATGGCTGGATGGCATCACCGACTCTGTGGACATGAGTTTGAGTGTACTCCGGGAGTTGGTGATGGACAGGGAGGCCTGGCGTGCTGTGATTCATGGGGTCGCGGAGAGTTGGACACGACTGAGCGACTGAACTGAACTGAACTGAACTGAATCTTTCCAACTGTCCCATATATCAAGTATTAACACCTCCCCTACCCAAAGATAGATAAAACCAGCTCAGAAAAGTTAAGTTATATGATTTCCTAAAGTCATACAATTGATAAATTATTAACAGAGTCAAGATATAAGCCCAGATAGGTGTAACTCCCAAACCAATGCTTTTAATCACTAAGCTATAACTGCCTCACAGATCAACAAACATACCAGTAGTATCTGGCTGAACAGGTTAGGAATGATGCTAAATACATCCACAGTCAATTCGATATAATCTTTCTGAAGGACAATCCTACAAGTCTAGGATTCAGCAATTCCATTTGTATGACAATACAATGAGGAAGTGTGCAAAGATAGAATAACAAGCACTGAAGTGCTTTTCCAGGTATTGAACATTTCAAAATGTTCAAAAGGAAGAACACTGTTAAATTAATTATGATGCAGCTGCAAAATATTATAGAATAGAGCACCATTAAAATGATAATAAAATCCATATTTACTAATAGAAACACATTAGCTAGCAAACCATGTTATAACATAAATATCATGATCCATATTGGTTAAAAGTTAACTAAATTTGGTTAGAAGAATTACAGGCATACCTTATTTTATTGTGTTTTGCTTTCCTTCATTCAACTGTTTTTGCAAATTTAAAGTTTGTGGCAACTCTGTTGTCATGATGGTTAACACTTTTCGGCAATAAAGTATTTTTTCATTAAGGTATGTACTTTTTTAGATATAATGCCATTGTGTACTTGGCGCTTCCCCCTGTGGCTCAGCGGTAAAGAATCTGCCTAGAAGGTAGGAGACACCAGGTTCGATCCCTGGGTCAGGAAGATCCCCTGAAGGAGGGCATGGCAATTCACTCCAGTATTCTTGCCTGGAGAATCCCACAGACAGAGAAGCCTGGAGGTCTACAGAGGTTGCAAAGAGTTGGACATGGCTGAAGTGACTGAGCATGCACGCACGCATATACTGCATACTTAATAGTCTACAGTATAGTGTAAACATAACTTGTATATGTACTAGAATACCAAAAAATTCATGTGACTCACTTTATTGCAATATTTGCTTCACTGCAGTGGTCTGGAACTAAACCCACTATCTCGAACCCAGGTCTCCCACATCGCAGGTGGATTCTTTACCATCTGAACCACAAGGGAAGCCCATCTCTGAACTACACCTATAAAAATTTTTATGCCAGTGTACTTCAGTTCAGTCGCTCAGTCATGTCCAACTCTTTGCAACCCCATGAACCACAGCACAACAGGCCTCCTTGTCCATCACCAACTCCCGGAGTCCACCCAAACCCATGTCCATTGAGTTGGTGATGCCATCCAACCATCTCATCCTCTGTCATCCCCTTCTCCTCCTGCCTTCAATCTTTCCCAGCATCAGGGTCTTTTCAAATGAGTCAGCTCTTCACACCAGGTGGCCAAAGTATTGGAGTTTCAGTTTCAATATCAGTCCTTCCAATGAACAATCAGGACTGATCTCCTTTAGGATGGACTGGTTGGATCTCCTTGCAGTCCAAGGGACTCTCAAGAGTCTTCTTCAACAACACAGTTCAAAAGCATCAATTCCTTGGCACTCAGATTTCTTTATAATCCAACTCTCACATCCATACATGACCAGTGGAAAAACCACAGACTTGACTAAATGGACCTTTGTTGACAAAGTAATGTCTCTGCTTTTCAATATGCTGTCTAGGTTGGTCATAACTTTCCTTTCAAGGAGTAAGAGTATTTAAGGAGGGAAAAAAAGCCTGTAAACGTACAGACATCATGGATATTTTATCAGGTAGATTAGAGGTGGATTTTACTTCTTTATTACTACAAGTGTCATGGTGATTGCCAACTCTGCTGTCATGTTGATAATCTTCTAGATTCCCATGAAAATAACTCTGTTATTTTCAGGTATCCAACCCCCGCCACATAGAAAAATGCTTCAAGGAAAGCTAGGGGCATCTACTGATCATGCACTGACTAGTCTAAGTTAATCACATAAGTCCTGTTCCCCTTGTTAGTGATCTGCCTCAACAAGGGCAACTAATGCAATTTAAGCTAAGACATAAGTTTAGTGGGAGACATCAGAAAAAATTTATTCAGTGTTATATTAATAAATAAAAGTAAGAAACAGCTCTTTAGCCAGTTATTGTGCTGTCTCTAAATATGATACCTAAAACTATTAGCCATTTTAATAAGAGAAAGCTAAACTGAGGAGAAGCAGATACATTAGCAGAAGAGACGAAAAGAATCTGAGTTCATAACATGGTTGAGCCTCTCAATCAAGCAGTCCTAAAACTGCCTGATCTTGGGAGGATTTCTTTTTATATATAACATTACATTTTCCTCATTGTTTAAGCTATTATTATCTGCCAAAAGTATCTCTAATTAAATTTTTTGTATAATCTTAATTTTGTTTATAACGTTAATGTATGATTTTGACATCCCTACTTAGAAGCATAATAAGTGTTAAGTAAGTGTTAGTCGCTCACTCATGCCCAACTCTTTGCGACCGCATGGACTGCAACCCACCAGACTCCTCTCTCCGTGAGATTTTCCAGGCAAGGATATTGGAGTGGGTTGCCATTTCCTTCTCCAGGGGATCTTCCCAACCCAGGGATTGAACCCAGGTCTCCTGCACTGCAGGCAGATTCTTTACCTACTGAGCTACAAGGGAAGCCCCAGAACCATAATAGATAACTCAAATGTAACTGCTGATCTTAGCCCTCAAACATGCTCCACCCACTCACTTCCCCACGTCAGTTAACAACTCTATTTTTCTTAAGGCTAAATTCCAGATTTACTCTCATTTTCTGTCTTTCTTTCCTTCTCTACTCCACCATGAAATAACAATGGTTCTACCTTCAAAATTACACTAGAGTGTGACATCGTTTCACCAACTCTGTCATGACCACTCTGGTCCAAGCTACCACATTTTCTGTTAAGATTTTTCCAATAACATTCCTAACAGAGAAATCTATTCCAAATATAAAGCTATAGAGATCCTTTCCAAATAAGAGCAGAAGGATGTGGAGAAAAGGGAACCCAACTGCATTGTTGGTAGGAATGTAAACTGGTACAGCCACTACGGAGAACAGTATGGAGATTCCTTAACAACCTAGGAATAAAACTACCATATGACCTAGTATACTAGGCATGTAGCATACTAGGCAAATACCTGAGAAAACCACAATTCAAAAAGACACATGCACCCCAATGTTCACTGCAGCACTATTTACAACAGCCAGGACGTGGAAGCAACCTAGATGTTCATTAACCTATGAATGGATAAATAAGTTGTACACATACACAATGGACTATTACTGAGCCATTAAAAGGAACCATATGAGTAATAATAGTGAGGTGGCTGAACCTGGAGTCTATTATACAGAATGAATTAAGTCAGAAATAGAAAAAAACAAGTATCTCATATTAACACATATATATGGAATCTAGAAAGATGGTACTGATTAACTTATTTGCAGGGCAGCGATGGAGACACAAAAGTAGAGAACAGTCTCATGGACACAGCAAGGTAAGGAGAGAGTAGGACAAATTGAGGATAGTAGCACTTACATATATTATACACACAAACACCCCCTATCAAGTATAAAACAGATAAAGAGCAAGAAGCCGCTTGTAACGCGCACACACACACACACACACACCACCCCACCCCACCCCCATCAAGTGTAAAACAGATAAAGAGCAGGAAAGAGCAGGAAACTGCTTGTAACACAGGGAGCCCAGCCTGGTGCTCTGGGACAATTTAGAGGGTGGAATATGGGGCAGTCGGACAACTTAGAGGGTGGAATATGGGGCAGTTGGTGGGGGGGGAGGCTACAGAGGAAGATGATATATATGTAATTATGACTGATTTGTATTGATATATGGTAGACTCCACCACAACACTGTAAAGCAATTATCATCCAGTAAAAAAAAAATTAAATAAGAGCAAACCATGCTACTCCTTAGGCTTCCCAGGTGGCTCAGTGGGTAAAGAAGCTGCCTGCAATGCAAGAGACACCAGAGACATGGGTTCAATTCCTGGGTTGCGAAGATCCCCTGGAGGAGGGCACGGCAACCCACTCTGGTAGTCTTGCCTGGAGAATCCCGTGGGCAGAGGAGCCTGGCAGGCTACAGTCCATAGGTCTCAGAGTCGGACATGACTGAAACAACTTAGCACGCATGCACATGCTACTCCTCTGATCAAAATCTTTCCCAAACTGCCAGTATCACTCAGTAAAAATTAGCCTCCATGGTTCACAAGGTCCTACATAATCTGGCCCTTCACTGTCTTGCTGACCTCATCTTCTACTACTCTCCCTCTTGCTCACTCTGCCTTCCTCATTCTGGCTTTCCACTACTCCTTAAACCCACCAAACTCCTCCTTTAGGACCTTCACTGTAGATGTTGCCATTTGGCTATCTTCCTCACATCACTGTATGGCTTAAATATCACTTCCCTGATGAGGATTATATTGACCATCCTACTTCAGTTCAGTTCAGTCACTCAGCTGTGTCTGTCTGACTCTTCCCAAACCCATGAACTGCAGCACGCCAGGCCTCCCTGTCCATCAACTCCCGGAGTCCACCCAAACCCATGTCCATTGAGTTGGTGATGCCATCCAACCATCTCATCCTCTGTCATCCCCTTCTCCCTTGCCCTCAATCTTTCCCAGCATCAGGGTCTTTTCAAATGAGTCAGCTCTTTGGCATCAGATGGCCAAAGTGTTGGAGTTTCAGCTTCAGCGTCAGTCCTTCCAATGATCACCCAGGATTGATCTCCTTTAGGATGGACAGGTTGGATCTCCTTGCAGTCCAAGGGACTCTCAAGAGTCTTCTCCAACACCACAGTTCAAAAGCATCAATTCTTTGGCACTCAGCTTTCTTTTAGTCCAACTCTCACATCCATACACGACCACTGGAAAAACCATAGCCTTGACTAGACGGACCTTTGTTGACAGTAGTCTCTGCTTTTTAATATGCTGTCTAGGTTGGTCATAACTTTCCTGCCAAGGAGTAAGCGTCTTTTAATTTCATGGCTGCAATCACCATCTGCAGTGATTTTGGAGCCCAAAAAAATAAAGTCAGCCACTGTTCCCACTGTTTCCCCATCTAGTTGCCATGAAGTGATGGAACAGGATGCCATGATCTCAGTTTTCTGAATGTTGAGCTTTAAGCCAACTTTTTCACTCTCCTCTTTCACTTTCATCAACAGGCTCTTTAGTTCTTCTTCACTTTCATCCATAAGGGTGGTGTCATCTGCATATCTGATTTAGTAGCACAAATAGCCCCTACTCCTAGAAGTCCAGATCCCCTTTACCCAGCTCTACTTTTCTTTTTTCCCATGATTTTTGACACTTTCTACAATATAATTTACTTATATGTTAAGTTTTTGGTCTCCCCACGCTTCTGGGGCTAGAATTACTTTTTGTTTGGTGGTGTTTTTTTTTTTCTTTATGGCTGTGCTGGGTCTCCATTGCTGTGCATGGGCTTTCTGTAGTTGCCATAAGTGGGGGCTACTCTCCAGTCGCGTTGTATAGGCTTCTCGTTGTGGTGGCTTCCCATTGTGGTGGCTTCTCTTACTGAACAGCACAGGCTCTAAGCACGTGGGCTTCAGTATTTGTGGGTTGCAGGCTTAGTTGCCCCACTGCATGTGGAATCTTTCTGGACCAGGGATCAAACCTGTGTCCCCTGCATTGTCAGGCAGATTCCCAACCACTAAACCACCAGAGAAGTCCTGTTTGCTGGTTTTTTACTGCTGTAGTCTAGCTCCAAAAATAATGTTTGGCACGTGATAATTACTCACTAAATATCTGTTACATGTTTAATACATGAGTAAATGGAGGAGAGGTGATGAAACCACTATCATCATTCCAAAAATACCTCTCAATCAATCTTATCTGAGAAACAAGAAACTTAAGATATCCAGGAAACTATTCATGTATCTTATTAAATCAGACAGCTGAGTATACAGTTCAGGAAGAGTGCTGTGAACTGGCCTTCCAGGGTATAATTAGAATCCTACAGAAGCAACAAGCAGACAGAGCCCAGAAGGGAGTGTGGTCATCTGCAGCTTAGCTGAAGAGGTGAGCATTCTTAACAGAGCAACCATCTCCTTCTCCTCCAATCTCAAGAACCCTGGATTCACACCCCAACTATCCAGGTGTCATCCAGGAGTAATATATCAAACAGGTGACAATACGTAAAGTCCAAAACAGGACAGGGCAAAATGAGCAATTTCAAAGTAAGCACGTGAAATATCAAATCCATACTTTTTGAGCATGAACCCTCAAGGGCCGGCTAGTAAGGACAGCCTCCTGGAGTCTTATCAAGTCTGTTGCTCAGCTAAGATTTTAAATGAACCCTAATGACTCACTGGAAAAGACTCTGATGCTGGGAAAGGTTGGGGGCGGGAGGAGAAGGGGACGACGGAGAATGAGATGGCTGGATGGCATCACCGACTCTGTGGACATGAGTTTGAGTGAACTCCGGGAGTTGGTGATGGACAGGGAGGCCTGGCGTGCTGTGATTCATGGGGTCGCGGAGAGTCGGACACGACTGAGCGACTGAACTGAACTGAATAATGGATAACAGGAAAAATAAAACGGAAACTTTCCAAAAGGAAACTATATCATTTCAAAATAGAGACTGAGGAAAGACTAAAGACATTAGACTAACTAAAGCAGAGGGTTGGTATAAGCAATGGGATTTAAAGCTCCAAGTAGCTAGGGGACACACAGAGAAGGAACACTGGCTCCAACGCACTGACCCACGAACTCTTCCTTCACTGCTCTTACTAGCAGAGATAAGAAGGGCTGAAAGAAGAATGTGGGAACCAAAGCAACAATGGTTTTATCTTTTGGGGCCAGTATTAAACTTCAGAATTAATGTCTTTAATAATCATAGGTCTACTCAGGTTTTCAGTTTTAGCAATTTATATTTTTCTAAGATACCGTCTACTTCATTTTAACTTTTCAAAATTATTAGCATACAGTTGTTCATAATCTTAAGATTAATATTAATTAAAAGTTTAAATTGTGTTAAAATACTTATAAAATTTACCTTCTTAACCATTAAAAAATTTTTTAATCTACTTATTTATTTTTGGCTGCACTGGGTCTTTGTTGCTTTTGCTCGGGCTTTCTCTAGTTGCAGCAAGTGGAGGGTTATTCTTCGTTGGGTGCACAGTCTTCTCACTATAGTGGCTTCTCTCGTTGCAGAGCACAGGTTCTAAGCACAAGGGCTTTGGAAGCTGCAGCACGCAGGCTCAGTGGTTGTGCACGAGCTTAGTTCCTCCATGGCATGTGGGATCTTCCCAGACCAGGGATCAAGTCCCCTGCATTGGCAGGTAGATTCATATCCACTGCACAACCAGGGAAGTTCACCATCTTAACCATTTTCAAGTGTACAGTTCAGCAATGTTAAATATATTCACACTGCTACACAACCAATGTCCAGAACTTCTACATCTTGCAAAACTTAAACTCTTTACCCACTAACCAACAACTCATTTTACCCTTTCCCTGCAGTCCCCATCAACCATCATTCTGCTTTCTGCTTCTGTGAATTTGACTACTGTAAAACTACCTAATATAAATGGAATCATACAGTATTAGTCTTTTTATGATTGGCTCACTTCACTTAGCACAATATTCTTAAGGTTCATCCATGCTATGTACCAGAATTTCCTTCTTCTTCAAGGCTGAATAAAATTCTGTTTATCCATTCACCTGTATATAAACATTTGGCTTCCTTCCACTTTTTGACTACTGTGAATAATATTGTTATAAACATAGATATACATATAAGTCCTGGAGACTCTGCCTCCAATTCTTTTGGGTATACCAGAAGTGGAATTACTAGACCATATGGTAACTCTATTTTAAATTTTTTGATGCATTATCATACTGTTTTTCACAGGGACAGCATCATTTTGCATTCCCAACAACAGTGCACAAGGATTCCAATTTCTTCACATTCTTGCCAATATTTGTTATTTTCTGGCTCTGTTTTTTTATAGTACCCATCCTAACAGATATGACATGGTATCTCATTGTGGTTTTGATTAGCATTTCCTTAATGACTTGTAATGCTGGGCACATCTTCAGATGTGAGTTGGCCATTTGAGTATCTTTTTCAGAGAAATGTCTATTCAACTCCTTTACCCATTTTTTAATCACATGACTCACACTGTGCATTTATTTTTAACCTCACTGTATGTATAGCTATGTCCCAGTTTTTACTTCTAATATTGCTTGTTTTCTTTTCTTTTTTACTTGACTATTCCAGTCAGAGGACTGATTATCTTGCTAACATTTCCAAATGTTACCAACTTCCAGTTTTGATGATTCTCTAAACTGCATCTTTTATTTTTCTGACTTCACTAATTTCTACTTTATCTGAATGGTTTCCATTCTTCAACTTTCTTGGGGTTTTCCCTGTCATTTTTCTAACTCTTTGACTGGCTCACTGTGGAAACAGAAAACTGTAAACCCTATAGTGGCTAACTCAATTTGTGTCACTTCAGTCACTCAGTCCTGTCCGACTCTGTGATCCCATGGACTGCAGCATGCCAGGCCTCCCTGTCCATCACCAACTCCTGGAGTTTACCCAAACTCATGTCCATTGAGTCAGTGATGCCATCCAACCATCTCATCCTCTGTTGTTCCCTTCTTCTCCTGCCTTCAATATTTCCCAGCATCAGGGCCTTTTCCAATGAGTCAGCTCTTTGCATCAGGTGGCCAAAGTATTGGAGTTTCAGCTTCAGCATCAGTCCTTCCAATGAACACCCAGGATTGATCTCCTTTAGGATGGACTGGTTGGATCTCCTTGCAGTCCAAGGGACTCTCAAGAGTCTTCTCCAACAACACAGTTCAAAAACATTAATTCTTCAATGCTCAGCTTTCTTTACAGTCCAACTCTCACATCCATTCATGATTACTGGAAAAACCACAGCCTTGACTAGACAGAACTTTGTTGACAAAGTAATGTCTCTGCTTTTTAATATGCTGTCTAGGTTGGTCATAACTTCCTGCCAAGGAGTAAGCATCTTTTAATTTCATGGTTGCAGTCACCATCCGCAGTGATTTTGGAGCCCCAAAAATGAAGTTCTCTCACCATTTCCACTATTTCCGCATCTATTAGCCATGAAGTGATGGGACCGGATGCCATCTTATTTTTCTGAATGTTGAGCTTTAAGCAAACTTTTTCACTCTCCTCTTTCACTTTCATCAACAGGCTCTTTAGTTCTTCTTCACTTTCTGCCATAATGGTGGTGTCATCTGCATATCTGAGGTTATTGATATTTCTCCCGGCAAGCTTGATTCCAGCTTGTGCTTCATCCAGCCCACCGTTTCTCATGATGTACTCTGCATATAAGTTAAATAAGCAGGGTGACAATATACAGCCTTGACGTACTCCTTTCCTGATTTGGAACCAGTCTGTTGTTCCATGTCCAGTTCTAACTGTTGCTTTCTGACCTGCATACAGATTTCTCAAGAGGCAGGTCAGGTGGTCTGGTATTCCCATCTCTCTCAGAATTCTCCACAGTTAATTGTGATCCATACAGTCAAAGGCTTTGGCATAGTCAATAAAGCAGAAATAGATGTTTTTCTGGAATTCTCTTGCTTTGTCAATGATCCAGCGGATGTTGGCAATTTGATCTCTGTTTCCTCTGCCTTTTCTAAAACCAGCTTGAATATCTGGAAGTTCATAGTTTACATATTGCTGAAGCCTGGCTTGGAGAATTTTGAGCATGACTTTACTAGCGTGTGAAATGAGTGCAACTGTGTGGTAGTTTGAGCATTCTTTGGCATTGCCTTTCTTTGGGATTGGAATGAAAACTGACCTTTTCCAGTCCTGTGGCCACTGCTGAGTTTTCCAAATTTGTGTAGGAAAGTTTAAATGGAGTCAGGGGTTGGCAACCTACAGTTCTGAACAAACTTTGAAAGCACAGGAGACTCTTAAAGGTATTCTGAAAATATGAGTCATGTTACAATCATAACTAGTTTAATCAACAATGAAAAGGTTTACCAAATCTTTAATGTCTATTCTTATGAAATTTAACTTACATGTATACTTATTATTTATCTTGTCATTACATATTGAAAGGTTTGTTTCAATAATTCCAAAGTATGTTTAATTTATAACTTTGGGACTATAAGGGTTTGCTATAGGAAATGAAGATTTTTAAAATAATTGCTGTAGATAGGGTATATGCTCATTAAAGATGTAAACTATAATTGTTAGACATTGGCTATCTTCCTGATAATCAAGGCATTATGTCTTCATATGCTAATCAACATGTGATAATCAACAAAACTATTTAAAAGAATATAAAGATTCTCGTAACATTCAGAACATAGATGAGACTTTCATTCTTGTAAAACCAGTTTTACAATTAAAAAATAAAATGACTGCAGTTTCTGAACCTTAAAATACAATGCAGAATTTTCATTTACTTTAATAAAACTTACCTTATTAATTTCAGCCGTTCTCCCTTTGGAATTTAGGCTATAAATATCCCTCCAAGACAATATAGATGCATCCCTCAAGATTTGATACATTTTTATTAGTTATTCCACTCCAAATGCTTTCTAATTTCTATAATGATATCATTACTGATTCATTACACATATATATATATATATATACACACACACATATATATCTTTTTAAACATGAACTTTTAAAAGTTATTTTTGTTGCTTTCTAACTTCATGGAGTGGTGATTGGAAAATAGTCTGTCAATACATATTCTTAAAGGTGAAGTATGACCTAGTGTGTATGGAGTTTTTTTTAATGTTCTATATGCACTTGAAATGAGCAAGCTTCTACATGCAACTAGTGAGTTCACATGCCACAATTACTGAAGTCTGCATGCCCTAGAGTCTGTGCTCTGCAATAAGAGAAGGAACTGCAATAAGAAACCTGTGTACCACAACTAGAGAAAGCTCACGCACAGCAACAAATACCCAGTACAGCCAAAAATAAATAAATAAATACAAATTTAAAAACAATTGCCTGGAGTATATTTTAAAATTCTTTTACTATTCAACCTTTCTGTATTCTTTAGTTTTCTGTCTCTTTTGTAAACATGATATAGCTAAATTTTTTTTCTGAATATGAGAATGTATCAGTTAAACTGCAGCAACCTTCAGGCTTGTTTACCTTATTCTAGTTTTCTTTTTTTATAGCACTTGTTAATATTTTAACATACTATATAACATACTTAATCAGTATATTGTATTGCTTCTTTTCCTCAGCTAGAATGTTAGTTTCTGAGAATGGGAATTTTTGTCTATTTTACTCATTGATGTCCTAAGTGTTTACAATACAGCCTGGCATAAAGTTTTATGCACTCTGTGAATATCTGATAAGTAAGTGACTATTTCTCTTTTAACTGCTAAGTTTAATGCATTTTCATTTCTTGTGATTACTAGTATATTCAGATTCATTTCTATAATATTATTTTTAATGTATATTTAAAACAGTACAGTACAGCATCTAAGGTAAATTTCTGGAAAAAAAAAAGGCTTTTTCTTGCTTGCCAAGCAGTTCTATCCTGACCAGGAAATTCAAGACTCAATGGAATCTTTCATTGAAATGTTATTTTCTCAACATATTTGCCTTGATGAAGTAAACAGTCTCTCTCATTCACCCTAATTGGGAATCTTTTATCTTATATGTAAACCTGAGTGAACTCACTTTTTAAAATAACAGATTTATTGACATATAATTTACATACCAGAAAATTAATCCTTTAATGTGTATGACTGAGTAGTTTTTAGTATACTCAAAGAATTGTACATTACCATGAACTGCAGAACATGTTCATTTCCCCATGGTGAAAAGTGAAAGTGAAGTCGCTCAGTCGTGTCCAACCCTTAGCGACCCCATGGACTGCAGCCTATCAGGCTCCTCCATCCATGGGATTTTCTAGGCAACAGTACTGGAATGGCTTGCCATTGACTTCATCTCCAAATAAAGAAATGCTATACCCATTAGAAGTCACTCCCCACTCCCCTTCCTTCTGCCCAGCCCTAGGCAACCACTAATTTGATATCTGTCTCAATGTATTTGCCTAGTCTAAGCATTTCATATAAATGCAATCATACAGTATGTGGCCTTTTATGTCTGGTTGACTTCTCCAGGCAAACCTCTGGGATATCTATTCTTCCTTTAGCTGGCCTAGTCTGCTGTGTATCTGTTGTGGAACACACCACTGAATCAAAGAGAACTCACTATAGGAAATGAAAAGGCAGAAAAGGAACACTGAAATAATATAGTGATAGTAACTGCAGAAGCAGCTCCCACCCCTACAACTAGGGGAACAAGGAAAAAGGTATAAGTAGGACTCTGCTTTAAACCCAGGGACCATGCAAAACTATAACACTGACTTCTGAAGAAGACGATGCTGTCTGACTATTCCTGGAGCTGAAGAGGGAGGCACCAAAGGTCTGGGACTCAAGCCTTTGAAGTAAGAGCACTGACTTGATGAAACTGCCATCAATGAACACAAACTATGACTGCTTCTAGAAGACTGAGAAAAAGACGGGGAACACCTATTAATGCTGAAGTTTACAACTACTGATGGATTGACATTCATGGAATGGCAAGAAACACAGGAAAACTACAGGTCACTTCTTTTTCCTGTTGCATTTCATTCTACTTTTAGTGACCTCCAGTTGGGAGAAACTGACAGGAAGCCAACTAATAAAACAGAAATGAAGTTTGCCAACTCTCATCTCCAAGACCAAAGCAGAATACATTAATAGAAGGGTTAAGTCTGAATCCAAGATGTCTCTTGGGTAGCTTAGTAAACAGTACATGTTATTTAACCCATCCAGTGAGCCTTCAATTTCAAGAACTGTTTTTAACTTTTAGAACATATATTCGGTTCTTTTCAAATCTGCATGGTCTTCTGATGAATTCTGTTATTTCTTATGCTATTTTATTTTAAATATCTTATATGCCTCTATTATCTCAAGTTCTTGGGTGTCTAATTTCGTTTTCTATTACTTCTGCTGATGCAGTGAATAGGTTTTGAAATTTAGAATTGTGAACTCAGCAGCAGGGCCTATGTGAAAGTGAAAGTGTTAGTCACTCAGTCATGTCTAACTTTTTATGACTCCATGGATTGTAGCCTGCCAGGCTCCTCTGACAATGGAATTCTCCAGGCAAGAATACTGGAGTGGGTAGCCATTTCCTTCTCCAGGGGAGTCTTCCCGACCCAGGGATTGAACCTAGGTCTGCCACATTGCTGGGATTCCCTGGTAGCTCAGATGATAAAGAATCTGTCTGCAGTGAGGAGACCCCAGTTCAATTCCTGGGTTGAAAAGATCCTCTACAGAAGGGATAGGCTACCCACTCCAGTATTCTTGGGCTTCCATGGTGGCTCAGCTGGTAAAGAATACACCTGCAATGAGGGAGACCTGGGTTTGATCCCTGGGTTGGGAAGATTCCCTGGAGAAGGGAACAGCTACCCACTCCAATATTCTTGCCTGGAGAATTCCATGGGCTGTATAGTCCATGAGGTTGGGAAGAGTCAGATACAACTGAGCGACTTTCATTTTCACTTTCTCCCACACTGTAGGCAGATTCTTTGGGAAAGTACTAGGGCTTATGTGGCCTGGATTTAAAGTGTGTCCCTTCAAAGATTTGCATTTATTTCTGCTAGGCATGTTAGAGGACCATATTCATGTGAATTTCTACATTTGGAGAATAAGGGCAAGATCCTAGACTGTGGGAATAATGAATTATCTTTACCTTTTCATCACAGACAGTTTGGCTTCAACCAAAACAATGTATTCTTTCAGAGCCTGGACCAGTTCTTCTTCCACAGAAGTCAACTTAGCCATGCGCCCTACAAGGGGATAGAAGAAAGGGCCCGTCAGAACTGGACAAGCGGTCTCCCAGCTTGCTTCAATGGGACAAAAGCTCCAATGAAAGGTGGGTCCCTTGAACCAGAAGAGAGAAGCTCTTTCTGGATCACTCAGTTGAGGAGCTTAAGGAGATCTGATGATCACACTGTTCTAGCCTTTGGCTCCAAGACAGAAAGATACTCCCAGAGGGATGGTTCAACACTTGGCCCATACAGTGAACTCTGTCATCAGGGAAGGGCCTTTATCTCATCCTTTCACCATACAGCTAATCTTATCATATGGGGCATGGAAATCCTGGAGGATAAAACCACTTCAATACATAGCAATAAACTCTGAAGTTTCAGGTGAGGAAGAAAAGAGGAGACTAGATTCTCAAGTCATATAATGTATACCAGCTATAATCATTATGCATGTGTGCTCAAACATGGATGACTCTGTGAGACCCCATGGACTGCTGCCTGCCAGGCTCTTCTGTCCATGGAATTTTCCAGGCAAGAATACTGGAGTGGCTTGCCATTTCCTACTCCAGGGGATCTTTCTGACCCAGGGATCAAACCTGTGTCTCCTGCATTGGCAGGCAGATTCCTCACCACCGCACCACCTGGGAAACAATCACTAGTGTGGAATCACTTTTGTGACACTCCACAAAAAGTACCTGAGCATTCCTAAAAGGTTCTGAGAATATCTAGATCTCACAGAAAGGGTACACACCACAAATATGTGTTTCCCAGAAAAAAAATCTTTGGGCAATGTGCGGTCAGTTAGAGTGCCTGATGAACTCTGGACGGAGGTTCGTGACATTGTACAGGAGACAGGGACCAAGACCATCCCCATGATAGAGAAATGCAAAAAAGCAAAATAGCTGTCTGAGGAGGCCTTACAAATAGCTGTGAAAAGAAGAGAAGCGAAAAGCAAAGGAGAAAAGGAAAGATGCAAGCATCTGAATGCAGAGTTCCAAAGAATAGCAAGGAGAGATAAGAAAGCCTTCCTCAGCGATCAATGTAAAGAAATAGAGGAAAACAACAGAATAGGAAAAATAAGGTATCTTTTTAAGAAAATTAGAGATTCCAAGGGGACATTTCATGCAAAGATGGGCTCGATAAAGGACAGAAATGGTATGGACATAACAGAAGCAGAAGATATTAAGAGGTGGCAAGAACACACAGAAGAACTGTACCAAAAAAATCTTCACGAAGAAGATAATCATGATGGCGTGATCACTCACCTGAGCCAGACATCTTGGAATGTAAGTCAAGTGGGCCTTAGAGAGCATCACTACAAACAAAGCTAGTGGAGGTGATGGAATTCCAACTGAGCTATTTCAAATCCTGAAAGATGATGCTGTGAAAGTGCTGCACTCAATATGCCAGCAAATTTGGAAAACTCAGCAGTGGCCACAGGACTGGAAAAGGTCAGTCTTCATTCCAATTCCAAAGAAAGGCAATGCCAAAGAATGCTCAAACTACTGCACAATTGCACTCATCTCCCACACTAGTAAAGTCATGCTCAAAATTCTCCAAGCCAGGCTTTAGCAATATGTGAACCGTGAACTTCCAGATGTTCAACAGGTTTTAGAAAAGGCAGAGGCACCAGAGATCAAATTGCCAACATCCACTGAATCATGAAGAAAGCAAGAGAGTTCCAGAAAAACATCTATTTCTGCTTCATTGACTATGCCAAAGCCTTTGACTGTGTGGATCACAATAAACTGTGGAATATTTGAAAGAGATGGGAATACCAGACCACCTGATCTGCCTCTTGAGAAACCTGTATGCAGGTCAGGAAGCAACAGTTAGAACTGGACATGGAACAACAGACTGGTTCCAAATAGGAAAAGGAATATGTCAAGGTTGTATATTGTCACCCTGCTTATATAACTTATATGCAGAGTACATCATGAGGAATGCTGGGCTGGAAGAAGCACAAGCTGGAATCAAGATTGCCGGGAGAAATATCAATAACCTCAGATATGCAGATGACACCACCCTTACGGCAGAAAGTGAAGAAGAACTAAAAAGCCTCTTGATGAAAGTGAAAGAGGAGAGTGAAAAGGTTGGCTTGAAGCTCAACATTCAGAAAACAAAGATCATGGCATCTGGTCCCATCACTTCATTGGAAATAGATGGGGAACAGTGGAAACAGTGTCAGACTTTATTTTTGGGGGCTCCAAAATCACTGCAGATGCTGATTGCAGCCATGAAATTAAAAGACGCTTACTCCTTGGAAGGAAAGTTATGACCAACCTAGATAGTATATTAAAAAGCAAAGACATTACTTTGCCAACAAAGGTCTGTCTAGTCAAGGGTATGGTTTTTCCACTGGTCACGTATGGATGTGAGAGTTGGACTGTGAAGAAAGCTGAGCGCCGAAGAATTGATGCTTTTGAACTGTGGTGCTGGAGAAGACTCTTGAGAGTCCCTTGGACTGCAAGGAGATCCAACCAGTCCATTCTAAAGGAGATCAATCCTGGGTGTTCATTGGAAGGACTGATGCTAAAGCTGAAACTCCAATACTTTGGCTACCTCATGCGAAGAGCTGACTCACTGGAAAAGATTCTGATGCTGGGAGGGATTGGGGGCGGGAGGAGAAGGGGACGACAGAGGATGAGATGGCTGGATGGCATCACCGTCTCAATGGAGATGAGTTTGAGTGAACTCCGGGAGTTGGTGATGGACAGGGAGGCGTGGCGTGCTGTGATTCATGGGGTCGCAAAGGGTTGGACACGACTGAGTGACTGAACTGAGCGAAAGGAAAAAGACAAAAGTCTAGTTAAGAGAACTGAATACTATACTTACATGAAGCACCTCTAAGAAAGAATGAGGCCTCAGAAATGATGGTTCTATGGTACACCAAAGAGTACTAGGATTCTCAGTCACAGATTCCTGAATCCTAGTGTGGCACAAAAACAGAAAATTGTCATTGTTTAAGGAAACACTGTGAAGGTCAACAAACATCCATATACTATTAGCAATGATGAGGACAAAGTCAAAGTTAGAAGGCTTCCTTCTATTTTCTGTGGATCTTATTGGGCTGCTACACTTTTATGGAAACTTTGCAAAGGAAAGAGTTCCCCATAGTGATTGACAGTAAGTTTCTCACCAGCACGGCAGGAAAGAAACTCTATCATATCGAATTTAAATTAATGACCTCCTCTTTTCTCCAGGAAAGCAGGAGATAAAACTCCTCCATGAGAGATGTCCTCTATATACCAGGAAGAAAGCAACTTTCTAATTCCAAGAGACTGGGAATAGAGGCCAAGAGAAATCTGTACAAATAAATCTTGTTAAAATAACTCTTAACTTCCTTTAGTCTCCCCATATACTTCATTCACTTTTTCATATTTTCTACTCTTTGTTCAACCTGGTACATAAACACTTGGACCTATCCATTTTGGGATCTTCATTTTCCTATGGGCACCCCCAAGTACATTTAAAATTCTGTATGTTTTTCTTCTGTTTATATTAATTTGATTTTCAGGCCCACACAGAGGCCCCAAGAGAGCAGATATAAAGTTTTGCTTCTCTTACACTATTAACCAACTCAACCTGGTATCTAGAGAATACTCTACCAAACAACAGCAGAACACATATACCTTTCAAGTTCACACAAAACATTCTTCAGGATAGATCATATGCTAGGTAATAAGTTTCACTAAATTTTTAAAGGTTTAAATCATATATTCTCCAATAAAATGGAATAAATTAAAAATTGTACAAAATCCTAGACTTCTTCAAATATTTGGAAACTGAACAACATAACCTATAGGTCAAAGAAGAATTTGAAGTGAAATTAGAACATATTTTGATCTGAATAAAAACAAAATCACAATATATCAAAATATATGGCGTTTATTTGCTCAGTCGTGTCTGACTCTCTGTGATCCTTTGGACTATAGTCTGCCAGGCTCCTCAGTCCATGGGAATTCTCCAGGCAAGAATACTGGGGTGCATTGCCATGCCCTCCTCCAGGGGATCTTTCCAACGCAGGAATAAAACCTGTGTCTCTGGTGTCTCCTGCACTGCAAGTGGATTCTTGACCTGCTGAGGCATCAAGGAACCCCTCAAAATCTATAGGGTATAGCTTAAAGCAATATACAGAAGGAAACATACATCTTTAAATGCCTATACCAGAAAACAAGGTCTCAAATCAGTAACCTAAGCATTCACCTTAAGAAACTGAAAAAAAAGGAGGGGGCAAATTAATCAAAGCAAGTAGAAGGAATGAAATAATAAGGATAAGAACAGAAAGGCATGAAATAGAAACCAGAAAAACAATAGATAAGATACAGGAAGTTCCAAATACTGTTTAGTTGAAAAGATGAACAAAATTAACAAACTTTTAGTTCAAATGACAAGGAAAAAGAAAATTTTTAAATAGACAAATAAAGGAATAAAGTAATGAAACAAAGAAGAGCAGTATAAACCCTACAGAAACTTTAAGGATTATAAGGGAATATTATAAACATCTTTATGCCAACAAACCAAACAACTTAGATGAAAGAAAAACTCCTAGAAAGGTACAATTGCCAAAACAAACTCAAGAAGGTATAAAAAATCTAAATAGATCTATAACAATTAAAGATATTAATAATTTAATATATTACCAAAGAGAAATATCCAGGCCCAGATGGTGAAATCTGGTGAATTCTATCATTTAATTGAAAAATAATAATAATCCTTCACAAACCCTCTCAAAAAACAGAGAACGCATCCAGCTAAATATATAATGTCAATACTACCCAGATACCAAAGCCACACAAAGACATCATATGAAAAGAAAAGAAACTACAGAAGCCTCAAGTAAATTCTAAATTATCAGCAAACCAAATATAGTATGCAAAAAGGATTAAATATGTAAAATGTGTAAAAAGGATTTAATGGTATTCAATTTAATATCCAGCAATATGTAAAAAGGATCTAAACATCATGATTAAGTGAGATTTATCCCAAGAATATAAGGTTGGTTTAACATTCAATTAATGTACAATACTATGTAGAATAAAGGACAAAAAACACAAATACTCAATAGATACAGAAAAATCATTTGACAAAATTCAATACTCATTCGTGACTTACAAAAAAATACAAAACCTCAACAAAACAAATGGAAAATAATTTCTTTAACCTGATAAAGACATGTGTGAGACTCATAGCTAACGCACTATTTAATGGTGAAAGAACAAATGTTTT
The DNA here is from genome assembly GCF_049115385.1 of Moschus berezovskii. Taxonomy (NCBI): domain Eukaryota; kingdom Metazoa; phylum Chordata; class Mammalia; order Artiodactyla; family Moschidae; genus Moschus; species Moschus berezovskii. The sequence goes on from NC_142467.1 coordinate 91,059,486, forward strand.
CCTGCTAAGAACAGGGACAAAGTAAGGAAGGCTACTACTGCCACTTCTGTTCTAGCGAGAGCAATAAGATAATTTTTAAAAATCAGAAAAAGTCATAAAACTGTCATATACAGAATACAGGTAGAAATTCAAGGAATTTACAAGAAAACTACTAGAATTAATGGAAAAGTTTAGCAGGGTGAAAGTTGCTCAGTCGTGTCCAACTCTGCAACCCCATGAACTGTAGTCCATGGAATTCTCCAGGCCAGAATACTAGAGTGGGTAGCCTTTCCCTTCTCCAGGGGATCTTCCCAACCCAGGGATCGAACCCAGGTCTCCCATACTGCAGGCAGATTCTTTACCAGCTGAGCCACAAGGAAAGCCCAAGAATATTGAAGTGGGTAGTCTATTCCTTCTCCAGGGGATCTTCCTGACCTAGGAATCAAACCAGCATCTCCTGTATTGCAGGCGGATTCTTTACCTGAGTTATCAGTGAAGCCCAGATGACAGGGTATAAAATCAATATATCAAAATCTATTGTATTTTTATATATTAACAATGGCATACACTACAATATTGTAAAGTAATTAGCCTCCAGTTAAAATAAATTAATTTTAAAAAATGGCATAACAAAATGGAATTAAGAAAATGATTCCATTAACAATAGCATCAAAAAGAATATACTATATAGAATCAAATTTAACAAAAGTATAAGACTTATACACTGAAAACTACAACTGCTGAGAGAAATTTTTAAAACTCTAAATATGAAAAAGACATTCCTTGTTTGTGGACTGGAAGGCTTATATTAAGCTGGTAATACTTCCCAAATTGATTCAAAGATTCAATACAATCTCTATTGAAATCTCAGCTGGCATTTTTGCAGAAATTGACAAGCTGATTCTAAAATTCATATGGAAACACAAGGGACCCAGAGTCAACCCAGACAAACCATAGGAGGCAATAATAAAGCAAAAAGCATTTATTTTATATCAAAGAATTGCAATAGGGGGCACACAGACTGGGTAGCAACTGAGTGTCCCATTAGGCAGTAACTGGAGATTTTAAAGTTTGAGAAAGGAGTTCTCACTACAAAGTATTGTAACTGGAGTTGGAGGCAGAAGTTAGTCTTGGCTAAATATGATTGAGTGCTAAGGCTAACACTGCTGCTGCTGCTAAGGAAGTAAAAGTTCAGGTAGTCTTGCAGAGTCCTTGAAATAGGTGTGGTTTGGCCCACTACAAAAGTTCAGTTCCACCTGGTGAAGACATAGGTAAGGTTCACTTCCTTAATGACCTCCTTCCTCCATTAAACAATTATTTAACATAAGTTACTCCAGTTTGTTTCACGTTTCACTCCAGAATAACCAAAATTTTGAAAGTTTTGGAGAAATCTTGAAAAGAATGAAGTTGAAGGACTTATATTTCCTCAAAAACCAGGGATGTCCTCCCTAAAGGACACCTATGCTTAGCTCCCGGAAATAATGGATAGACCACTCATTTCCCTTTCAGCAACCTGAGGTCAGACTCATGAATCCATCCTCATCCACATCGATCCCCAAGAAAAACTTCAAGAAGAACATCTAACCAGGGGTAAGAGACTGTCTTTATGAGGTGATGCTGTAATTTCATCTAGAACTCTACAGTTCTTAGAACTCTCCCCCTTGAGCTGACCAATTAGAAAAACTAAATCATGTTTAGTTCTTTTTTAAAAAAATAATTTCTCTCAATTGTTTTATCTAAACAATATACTACTTGTAACAGCACAGTTATGGAATTGATATATGATCCAACTTTTATAGTGAAGGAAATAAATGCACAGCATCATTAAGTTAACTTGCCTAAGTCACACAGATAAGTAACGGACTCAGGTTATCTTACTGTCTAACCAGGATATGTAGCACTTTAAAAGTGACTAATCATGTTCTAAGTATTAACTAGCACTGATAGAGCATCCAGTAAACTCTATAAGGCAGATAAGACAGATCTTTCCTACTGTCTGGAAGAACCCAGTGCTCTAAACACTTAAGTGATATGTCCATGTATAGACACTTGTTGACAATTTACTGGTGGCTATGAACTCCGGGAGTTGGTGATGGACAGGGAGGCCTGGCGTGCTGTGATTCATGGGGTCGCGGAGAGTCAGACACGACTGAGTGACTGAACTGAACTGAAATGATCTTCAAACTTGGAATACAATGTAAGGGAACAGAGAAGGCTTAACTAATTTTTACACAGACCATCATTTACAGAAATATTTTTCTTTTAACAGATTATATTTCACAGTGAAACTGAACAACTAAACTCACTTAAACTAAAAGTAGTTTCTGATTGTTATTTTAAGATTGCTTGGTATTTCTTTTCCAAAAAGCAAAAAAGTCACCATTAAGAGAGAGAGAAAAGAAGAGCCACTAAAACAGGAGAATATTTTTATAGCATAACTACCAATAAAAAGCCTGTATCCAGAATACATAAAGAATCCCTACAAATGAGTAAAAAACTCAATAGTAAGTGTGCTAGAGACTCAAAAAGAACTCATAACAGAAGATATGCATGTGGCCAACAGAAATATGAAAGGTATTCAGTATCACGCATAATCAGAGAAACACAAAACACAACTACCATCAGAAAGTCTGAAATTTAAGAGTCTGAAATTTAAGATACAAAATATCATTAAGAACTGCAGCGCAATGGGTACTCTTATATATAGCTGGTGAAGTGAAAATACAACTGTTCTGATAAAGTAGCATAATCTAATTTCAATAATCCAGTAATTCCACTCTCATGAAATAAATAGTAATTTCACTCGCATGAAATGAATAGAAATGTGTGTACCATAAGCAAGTACAATAAACAAGTCCCTCTAAAAACAGAAGGACTTCCCTGGTAGTACAGTGGTTAAGACTCTGCATGCCCACTGCATGCAGGTTTGATCCCTGATCAGAGAATGAGGATCCCACTTGCCATAGAGGGCAGTCAAAACAAAAAAAGAAACAAATAAAAAAGCCAAAACTTAGAAACAGAGCTACCATATGATCCAGCAATCCCACTCTTAGGCATATATCCAGAGAAAACCATTAATTCAAAAAGATACATGCACCCCAATATTCATAACAGCATTATTTACAATAACCAAAAATAGAAGCAATCCATCGACAGAGGAATGGATAAAGAAAATGTGAGATACATATGCATGCGTGCACACACACACACACACAAACATGGAATTATCAGTTCAGTTCAGTTCAGTCGCTCAGTCATGTCCGACTCTTTGCGACCCCATGAATCACAGCATGCCAGGCCTCCCTGTCCATCACCAACTCCCGGAGTTCACTCAAACTCATGTCCATCGAGTTGGTGATGCCATCCATCCATCTCATCCTCTGTCGTCCCTGTCTCCTCCCGCCCCCAATCCCTCCCAGCATCAGAGTCTTTTCCAGTGAGTCAACTCATCGCATGAGGTGGCCAAAGTACTGGAGTTTCATTACTTAGCCATAAAAAAGAATGAAGTAATGCTATTTAAAGCAACATGGACAGACCTAGAGATTAACATATTAAGTGAAGCAAGTCAAAAATAAATATCATATAATATCACTTATATGTGTAATCTAAACAATGATACAAATGAACTTATTTACAAAACAGAAACAGACTCAGAGATACAGAAAACAAACCTACGGTTACCAAAGGGGATAGGCTGTGGGGGAATAAATTAGGAGTTTGGGATTCATATATACACACTACTATATATAAAATAGATAACCAACAGGAATCTACTGTATAGCACAGGAAGCTCTACTCAATATTCTGTAATAACCTATGTGGAAGAAGAATTTGAAAAAGAATGCATATACGTACATGTATAACTGAATCACTCTGCTGCACACCTGAAACTAACACAACACTATACATCAACTATATTCCAACATAAAATAAAAATTAAAATTTCAAAAAGAACTTCCTTTTTAAAAAAATATTCACACCAGAGTTTACTGTATTCCCAAAGTAGAAGAAACTCAAATGTCTATCAACAGTGGAACACATAAAGAAACCATGTTATACCAGTTTCTACCCAATTAAGTACCATGGAGTACTTTGGAATGAACTATACAAACTACAGAAGATACACAAAAATTACATTGATATATCTTAAAAACAAAGCACTGAATAAAATAAACTAGACCAAATAGAACACATAGTATATAAGTTCATGAATATAAACTTTTAAAATTAAAGTATATTGCTAAATTATAAAATTGAACTATCTCACAAAACCACATTTAAAAATATAGTTCTATATACTAAGAACAGAAAAATCTTCAAGATATACTATTAACAAAAGTAACCTGTAGAACTATATGTTTAATATGATCTTATTCATGTAAAACAGATAACTTAGGGACTTTCCTGGTAGTCTAGAAGCTAAGCATTTGGGCTCCCCACGCAAGGGGCCCAAGTTTGATCTCTGGTCAGAGAACTAGATTCTATATGCCGCAACTAACAGTTTGTATGCTACAGCTCAAGATTTCACATGCTGCAACTAAAAGATCCCATATGCTGTGACAAAGACCCCAAGTACTGCAACTAAGACCCAGTGCAGCCAAATAAAAAAAAAATTTTAAGATAACTTATTTGCATGATATATATCTGAGACACTGTTCAGTAAAACTTATTGCAATAATGAAAATTTCTAAAATCTACTGTTTAATTCAGTAGGTAAGTGGCTGTTGAACACTTAAAATGTAGTTAATACAACTGAGGACCTGAATTTTTAGTTTAATTTGAATTATTTTCAATTTAATAATTGTGGCTAGTGTCTACAGTTTGGACAGTGCCTATGCTCACTCAGTTGTGCCCGACTCTTTGCAGCCCCTTGGACTGTAGCCAGCCAGGTTCCTCTGTTCCTGGGGCTTTTCGCTAGGCTCTTCTGTTCATGGGAGTTTTCAGACAAGAATACTGGAGTGGGTTGCCATTTCCTTCTTCAGGGTCTTCATCCCAACCCAGGGATCATACCCACATTTCCTAAGGCTCCTGCATTGCAGGTGGTTCCTTACCTGTGGAGTCATTAGGGAAACCCCACTGTTTTAAATTTTAAAAATTAATTTAAATTAGTATTATAAAGCAGAGACATTACTTTGTCAACAAAGGTCTGCCTAGTCAAGGCTATGGTTTTTCCAGTAGTCATGTATGACGTGAGAGTCGGACTATAAGGAAAGCTGAGCACCAAAGAATTGATGCTTTTGAACTATATCATTGGAGAAGACTCTTGAGAGTCCCTTGGACTGCAAGGAGATCCAACCAGTCCATTCTAAAGGAGATCAGTCCTGGGTGTTCATTGGAAGGACTGATGCTAAAGCTGAAACTCCAAAACTCCCTGATGCGAGGAGCTGACTCATTGGAAAAGGATCTGATGCTGGGAAAGATTGAGGAAAGGAGGAGAAGGGAATGACAGAGGATGAGATGGTTGGATTGCATCACCGACTCGATGGACATGAGTTTGGGTAAACTCAAGGAGCTGGTGATGGACAGGGAGGCCTTGGGTGCTGCGGTTCACAGGGTTGCAAAGAGTCGGACACGACTGAGTGACTGAACTCTGGAAAGGAGTACGTCAAGGTTGTATATTGTCACCCTGCTTATTTAACTTATATGCAGAGTACATCATGAGGAACACTGGGATGGAAGAAGCACAAGCTGGAATCAAGATTGCCGGGAGAAATACCAATAACCTCAGATATGCAGATGACACCACCCTTATGGCAGAAACTGAAGAGGAACTCAAAAGCCTCTTGATGAAAGTGAAAGAGGAGAGTGAAAAGGTTGGCTTGAAGCTCAACATTCAGAAAATAAAGATCATGGCATCTGGTCCCATCACTTCATGGGAAATAGATGGGGAAACAGTGGAAACAGTGTCAGACTTTATTTGGGGGGGGGCTCCAAAATCACTGTGGATGTTGACTGCAGCCATGAAATTAAAAGACGCTTACTCCTTGGAAGGAAAGTTATGACCAACCTAGATAGCATATTGAAAAGCAGAGACATTATTTTGCCAGGTCCGTCTAGTCAAGGCTATGGTTTTTCCCGTGGTCATGTACGGATATGAGAGTTGGACTGTGAAGAAAGCTGAGCGCCGAAGAATTGATGCTTCTGAACTGTGGTGCTGGAGAAGACTCTTGAGAGTCCCTTGGACTGCAAGGAGATCTAACCAGTCCATTCTAAAGGAGATCAATCCTGGGTGTTCATTGGAAGGACTGATGCTAAAGCTGAAACTCCAATACTTTGGCCACCTCATGTGACGAGTTGACTCACTGGAAAAGACTCTGATGCTGGGAGGGATTGGGGGCAGGGGGAGAAGGGGACGACAGAGAAAGAGATGGCTGGATGGCATCACCGACTCGATGGACATAAGGTTGGGTGAACTCCAGGAGTTGGTGATGGACAAGAAGGCCTGATGTGCTGTGACTGATTCATGGGGTCGCAAAGAGTCGGACACGACTGAGCGACTGAACTGAACTGAATGTACATGATCTTTATATAATTAATAATGTAAAAACTAAGGCTCTTTTTCTCATGGGTAAAGTGAGAAGTACATTTTACTTCTCCTTACTACTAAGAATAAAAAGGAAACAAATCATCAATTTCCTAGTGCATTAAGGAAAAAAACAATGGGAAAAAAAGTTCACATTAGTTACAAATAATAGTGGAGAGAAGCTGGAATATGGGATCACACAGGAGTTTGTAGCTGGAAGAAATGATCAATTACATTTGCCATTCACAAAGACTGCCAAAACAAAAACAGGAACCACTTAAGGAAAGTATAATGAATCCAATTTGGGATATATTAACATGGAAGAACCTGTGGGCATTGTAAGCAAAGCTATAGCTGCTAGCCAGAGAGTAATAAAAGCTGGAATGAAAGATTTAAGAGTTGTCAATACATAGGCAGTATTTGGAAATCATAAGTCTTCAGGAAAGGCAAAATGGTTACAGAGCAATTCTGAGCCATAACTGAGAATTGACAAAGAAGGAAAAGGGGAGTCAAAAAGAAGAAAAACCAGTAGACAATTGGTTTGGCCTCTCATGGAAGAGAAAGTTTTGTTTTTAAGTCACTAATGTTTCCTTAGGTTTCATTTCTACTAAAAAACAAAGCAAAACAAAACACAATGTACATTGGGACTTCCCTGGAGGTCCAGTGGTTGAGGTGTCACCCTGTCAAGGCAGGGGCCCAGGTTTAATGCCTGGTCAGGGAACTAAGATTCTGCATGTGTTGAGCAGCATGGCCAAAGACAAGAACAGAAGAAATAACTAGATCTAAATCAGGAGTGTGATCAATCTCAAAGTAGCCCTCACTGACCATCAAGGGAGTAACTCTGGAAATGAGAAATCACTGATCACTGGACCTGCAAACCATCAAAGAAGGAAGGTTCTGCTAAAACAACAAACATGAACCCTCACTCACGTCTATCATTCTTGTCTCCTTACTCAGGGCTTTTACCAAGCACCTGGCCTCAGACCTGTTCTGAAGAGGAGAAGAGCAGGCTACACTCTCACTCATAAGCACTTTCTGAAAGGTCTACATCAGACCCTGATCTCTGACCAGGCTAAGGTAGATCTCATGTGGACTGTGACACACAAAAATCTACACGGTTAATCAGAAATCATCTTCTTTGGATTCCAGGTTTATCATTTTTGATTCTACTTCTAAAGACCAAGTCTCTATAAGTAAGTCTGGTGGTGGACTGATTTACTTGTCAACGGAAACTGGAATACAATGCAATCCCACAGAAAAGCTGTAAATCTGATGCATATCTATGAAAACACACTTTTTCATTTTATCATTTGAGAAAATCCTAACTCAAAATCTGAATTGTTGAACTGCAGCAGGTCTGGGAAACTTAGAAACCACAGGTAAAAATTAGTGTGCACCTTTTAAGGGAGAAAGTCCTTAATTTTGTAAGATTCACAAGAGGGTCTGTCACCCCAAAGGTTAACAGCCACAATAAATTTTTTTTTCACCTCAGGCCCTATTTATGATCATTCATTGAATACTTTGTGACACCCATTCCAGAGTTATGTGCAAGTTCCAAGTAGATATGTTCACTAGGAAGCTGGACCTAAGAGTCTAGAACAAAACTCAAGACAGAGTTGTGAGTGAAGTTTAAGAAATCACAAGCACATAAATGATCGTTACAGCACTGAGAGTAAGCAAGAGCCTTCCTTTTAAAGCATAGTACTGTGAAAAGGAAACATGGACATAAACAGGAGAAATGTGGGCCAACGAAGAAAAGTTAGCAAGAGAAGCAGGGAAAGAAAGAAAAATCAAATCATGAAGTTATTTTTCCTTCATTGGATGAGAAAAAGTCAAAAGTGTCTACTACCGAGTATGACCACTAGGAGGACCCTAACACCTCACCAGACAATTTCAGGGAATCAGTTATGGTAGATTTACCATGTCAAAAAATAAAGAATGCGAAGTGAGAGGACAATAAATATAGTAGAAAGTTTCAAGTAGCTTGCCAGTGAAATCAAAACAGACAAGAGGACAGCTGTGGGCCCATCAGGGGGGTTGTTATGATTTCAGCGAAGCCTGTGCTGTGCTCAGTCGCTAAAGGCTGCAAATTCATGAAGCAAGGGAAAGAAACAGGCTGTCTTTTCAAAGAGAGTATTATCAGTAACAAGAGACCACCTCATGGGTTGCTAATATTATAAAACCACTTTCAGAAACACACCGGAAAAGTCCTTTAAAATACTAAACTTCGGGTTTGCCAAATACCCGTGACCTCCTCACTTAATCTCTTAACCCCCAAACATTTCACACAGAAAAAAAGTTTTCCCCGAGTTTAGAGAAATAAAAAATATTCACAAAAGTTTAAAAACCTCTTCTAAATGCCCTCAGCCTTGGAAATGACGTCCCAGACAGTGCTGGACACACTCCCCGACCCTCCCTCAGGGCGCCACCTCCATGCCACCGGTGCTCTGAGCGCTTCTCACGGGGACCCAGTGCCTGGGGCACACGCACCAAGCCGGCCCTTGCACGGTCAAGACTGGCCTAAACGGAGAGGCGGGCTAGAAGCCCTAAAGAACAGCGGCAACGGAGACCGCATATCCCCCAAGGCCAACAGCACCAAGCCTCACCTCCTCAACTGTGGAACACGCGCCTCAGCATCAAGGCGTTTCCAGAAACCTCTGGCCCCACCCTTTCCGCAAAAGCCCCGCCCCTTTCCTGAGACTGCCCACAGGACCCGCCCCATCCGGGTACTTAGGTCGACGGAAGACCCGCTGGTAGGAAAGCGGGTAGAGACGTGGGAAAATAAATTTCCTTCCCTCAGGGGGCTTCCGTTCAAGGCGAGTCAAAACCTAATACGCAAATAAGAATGTCATGTTACAGTGGCTGTGTGTGCTAGGAAGAAAGAAGAGCAGAGGCCGGGAATGAGGATGCAGATGTTCAAGGAAGTTTTGAAAGGCCAGTATAATGGGGTGTCTTAAGATGGGGCTTGGTCAGACTGAACGGAATGAGGATAAAAACTCTCTGATCCCGTTGGGGAAGAACTTTTCAGGCAGAGGGACCAGCAAGCACAAACGCCTGAGTAGGCCAGTGTGCTGGAGCGAAGGCTGCGGGGAGGGGTGTGGGAACCGAAAGGTGCTCTCAGTCGTCCCCAGCCGTTCGCCATACCGGGAAGGATTGGACATGCTCACAGGCTGCTCAGCCAGACTCGAAGCCACGCGACTGCGCCTAGGAGCCGCCGTCACCTCTGCATAACCAGCGGCCAGGGTGTCGAGACAGGCTTAGTGGACCCAGGAGCAGGCAGGCAGCTTTCTCCCCCGTGTGAAATAATGATGTTTAGGTTTGGAAGATAATATACAGGATGCCCAGTTAAATTTGAAGTTCACATGGGCAACGAATAATTTTGTAGTATCTCTCGTGCAAAATTATTGGTTGTTCATCTGAAATTAAAGTTTAACTGGGTGCCATGTATTTTTGTTTGTTAAATCTGGCAACTCTAATTTAGAGTTCAGATGCTAGGTTTGAAAACAAGACCTGTGGTATGCCAAGCCATATTAGAGACTGAGGCAGAAGGAATCCTGTGCTGCTAATATGTCTTTGTGTATTTTTTGTTAGTGTTCCCAAGGTAGTAAAATTAGTTGAAAATATTGCAAAATTGAAAAGATTGGTATATTAAAATTCACATTATTTTTCAGTCAGTTCAGTTCAGTCGCTCAGTCGTGTCCGACTCTTTGCGACCCCATGAATCACAGCAGGCCAGGCCTCCTTGTCCATCACCAACTCCTGGAGTTCACTCAAACTCATGTCCATCGAGTCGGTGATGCCATCCGGCCATCTCATTCTCTGTTGTCCCCTTCTCCTCCTGCCCCCAATCCCTCCCAGCATCAGTCTTTTCCAGTGAGTCAACTCGTCGCATGAGGTGGCCAAAGTATTGGAGTTTCAGCTTTAGCATCAGTCCTCATACTAAGAAAATACGTGAATCAGTTTCAGATGATTCAAATACAATGCCGATTTTATATTACAAGTCATTGCTATTGTATGCTGCTTAAAATTACTTTAGGTGAAACTGCCATGGGATTTAAGTTATCAGACTTAAAAGGATGCTTTTTATAACAGATGTAGTCACAGAAAATAACTTTTCTCCATGTAAAAATTCAAAATATCTGAAGACACTTCACTTGATAAGTCCATATCTAGGATATCTATAATCTCTTTGAATTTCTATTTGATAAACATTTTTCCTATAATAATTAATAGACTCATCCAATAATTTGTATATTTCCAATCTCTTCATTTTCAAATTCAGGAAGTATATTCATATCTCTCGCTAAAGTTTAACATTAGTTGGACATACTTTCAGTTACTTGCTCTCATTTGTTATAAACAAAATGCAACCTTTTAAAAACTTTTTCAGTTCAAAACATCATCCCAAACAGGTAAGTTGCAAAAAAAAATTGTATTTGCACCACAATGCAATGTTTTAGCATGTTGTCTGAGCATGTTTTATTTAGGTTTCAGGATGTTGTATTTTGTCAACTGATGTTATATCTTTTAACATTTAACAAACATCTTTAATTTGTGTGAAGTGCTGTGGTTAAATTTGATCTTAATGCCCCTCAGGATTACTATTTGTGTTTTAATGTAGTTTTTAGACAGGCTTCCCAGGTAGCTCAGAGGTAAACAATTTGCCTGCCAATGCAGGAGACACAGGTTAGATCCCTGGGTCAGGAAGATCCCCTGGAGGAGGAAATGGCAACCTGACCCAGTATCCTTACCTGGAAAATCCCATGGACAGAGGAGCCTGGCGGGCTACAGTCCATGGAGTCACAAAGAGTCAGGAATGATCATAATTTTCAATGAATTTTATCTGTATCTATCAATATATCTATCTTCTCTACAGTACTAAAAAGATTATATTTGAAGTCATTGAAAGTAGTCTTTTTGCACATTAAAGTATGAGCTGAGAAAGGCAAAAATTTGGCATAATCATTTTGAGGGAAAAGAATAGCTTGTGTACCCTGCAGTATTGGTTCCATTAACATAACCCTTGCCTCAAAGATTTTTTATTAAGAATTTCATTTCATAAGATAGCTCATATTCCCTAATCTCTTCAATAAAATCAAAATTTCTCCTATTGTTATGACATTCTTAATGAAAACATACTTAATAATCTGACACACTTGCTTATAATGGGCTACATCTGGTATAGAGAATAAGGGAAAGAATTTTGCTTATTTTATTCCAAATAGTGTTCCAAATCTAATATGATTTCCTAGCAGCATTATGGGAGAAGGCAATGGCAACCCACTCCAGCACTCTTGCCTGGAAAATCCCATGGACGGAAGAGCCTGGTAGGCTGCAGTCCATGAGGTCGCTGAGTCGGACATGACTGAGCAGCAACTTCACTTTCACTTTTCACTTTCATGCATTGAAGAAGGAAATGGCAACCCACTTCAGTTCTTGCCTGGAGAATCCCAGGGATGGGGGAGCCTGGTGGGCTGCCGTCTATGGGGTCACACACAGTCAGACACAACTGAAGCGACTCAGCAGCAGCAACAGCAGCATTATGTATCTCCCAAAATTCATAAATTGAAATCTTGACCCCTAGTACCTTGAAATGCAACTGTATTTGGAATTAGGGTCTTAAAGAGATATTTAATATAAAATTAGGTCATATGGGTGGGCCCTCATCCAATATAACTGGTGTCCTTATAAGAGGAGATTTGGACACATCCAGGGGTGACCATGTGAGAAAGTGGCCATCTGGAAGCCAAGGAGAAAGGCCTCAGAAGAAACCAAACTTCCTGAAACCTCAATCTTGTACTTCTAGCCTCCAGGAACTGTGAGAAAATAAGTTTATTTTAAACCACCCAGTCTGTGATATTTTGACAGCCCTAGCAAACTAATACATGTTGTAAATTTGTTTTGAATTTTATTAGACAAATAAGGCACAGATTCCTTTTTATTATAGCTATATCAATATTACAATAATTATAAGTTCAATTAAATTAAGCTACATTCATAGTTTTTGGTTTTTCAACTTTTAAATTCAACTTATCCTGGATATTAAAACAAGCATCCAAAGAATAACTGACAGAAGTTGGGCAGTTAAAAGGACACGTGAAAGTTAATTTTATATGTTAACTAGGCTAGACTGTGGTGACCAGCTGCTTGGTAAAACACTAGATCTTCAGCTCACATAGTAAAATATCAGAGATGTTACCTTAGGCTTACAAAACAAAAAGGACGTTTGTGTTACCAGGCAAAGAAAGGACTATTAAAAAAAAGTGACAAAATGGAGAGGGAAGATGTAATAGAGGACAGTGAACAAAGCTAGATGATCATCTCTTAAATTTCTAAAGTGGAAAAATCAAGAGATAGCTTTGTAAATATATGATTATAGTCAGAAAAATTAGACAACTGAAAAAGGTTCCCTTAAGAATGGGGAATAGAGGAGGAGAGAATAGAGTAGGAAAGCATTATTCATGGTAAACTCTTCTGTTTCTTATTTTTAAAGCCATGTGCATGTATTTTAAACAGATTAGCAGACAAAAAAACAATTCCTACTTATTCTTCAAGAGCCAGATCTAACAATGTGGTGCCAACTCCTGGTTAAATGAGACCTCATTCTCCTGTGCTACTCAAGCACTAGGTTCTCTGTTATCAAGCCTCTCAAACTTCACACATCTATTTATGATCCTGGAGAAGGATGAATCTCAGGTAGGTGAGCCAAAAGTCTGGTTTCTTTTATCCTTTGATTACTTACTGATTCTACGCATGAGATAAGAGACTGGGAAACCAGATAAAGAACCCAAGTAACAGGTAACTGCTAAGAGAGAAACCAGCAGAGATGGTGGTCTCAAAGGGCACTGAAAGACAAAAAGTTAGATTGTAATTTTTTAGAATACTTAACAGAAGGGAGGAGTATAGAACTCAGTCAACCACTCACCCTGTTTACCCGTTAGGACATTTTGTAAATTCTGAAGCTGTACACAATGGAAAATTAAGCTAAGCAGAAAACCTCTGGGAGGCGGGGATTGTATTTGAGGAGCAGTGTCTAAATACTGAGGATACAAGGATTAGAATTACAGAACTGCCAGTGAGACAAATTCAGGAAACACTCTAGGCAGAGAAGTTGAAACTCTCTATTATTTCTCAGATTCCCTTACTCGCTGGCTTCTTGTTAGGTTCTGATGGTGGAAGGCACTAAAGGGAGATTGTATGGCAGTCTATAGGTAACAGTTGCCCTAGAACCAGTGATTTTTTTGCATGAGAGACAGTGTCATTAAGCCACTAAGATTTAGGGGTTATTTTATTACACTACCACAAGCTTAGTCTATCCTAATAAAATACGTAAAAAGAATCTCTTTAAGTATATCCTTGCACCTCATACCATATACAAAAATAAAACCTAGGTGTATTGTATTAAAGATATAAATGTAAAAGACATGACTATAATGCTTTTAGAAAAGAATATAAGAAATAGCTTCATGATCTTGGGATATAGAATTTTTTAAACAAGGCATAAAAGCATAAATCTAAAAGGAAAATCCTGATAAATTTGACACAGAAATTAAGAACTTTTGTTCAACAAAAGAACTAGGAATGAAAAGACAAAGTAGAAAAAAGATTTGCAAAACATCTAACCGACAAAAAGCTTGTGTCCATAGTATGTTAAAAATTGCGATGAATTAGTAAGAAAAAGATTTGAATAGACAAAAATAAAACCTAAAGACTAATAAACATACAAAAAGGTGTTCAATGTCATTAATAATCATGTTAAGACAGATAAAACTATCTAATAAGCCAGCTAAAATGAAAAAATGTGACAGTATCAGATATTGGAGAAGACTGGGAAACAAGAACTTTCTGGTGGCAATGTGCATAACCACTCTGGAATACATTATATTTAAGGTTGAAGACCCACCTACTGAGAGTCAGCATTTCCACTTCTAGGTATATATTCTAAAAAATGTGTTTATTTGCACCAGAAATCACATATAAAAATGCAACAGCAGCCTTATTAATAAAAGACTGAAATCAATTCAAATGTCTATCAACAATATATTAGTATATTATGGTACTGTCCTATGATAGATGCTAATAAAACTACACAAATTAACATAAACTACAGCTTCACAACAACATGAATGAATCCTACAAAAAACTATCAAATAAAAAAAGCCAAACACCCCCTAAAATATACTCTTGATTCAACTACAAAAAGTTCAAAATCAAGGAAAACAAAATAACTACTATTTATTTAGGGATATAGACCTGGATAGTAAAACTACGAAGAAAAGCAAAGGCATGACTACCACAGATCACTTGACAGTGATTACCACTGAGGTACTGGGGGCAGGTCAGGGATGTGATCAGAGGGCCTCACAGGGGCCCCTGAGGTATAAGTCTGAAAATCATCTCTTCTGTAACCCAGGTGACGGTGACATGGGTCTTCATGCTCTCCCTCATAGTCTTTCAGTTCAGTTCAGTTTTATGTATCACAACCAACTCTGTGTGTATGTCTGAAGATTTTAAAGTAAGAAATTTCAAATTATAACAGCATCACAACCATGGATATACATGGTCTCTATGTTCTCTGAGATGCAAGGAGACTGTCTCTGTCACTTTCCAGAAAGAACACTGAAGCTTAGAAGAAAAATAATTGTTGAAACCTGATCTGGAACATCCGGGTTTGCCTCTCAAGTATTCATTATCCAGATTCATTATCCAAATGGTGAACTTGGTAAAAGCTCCCCACCTTAAAAAAAAAAAATACTCCAAATAAGGCTCTTTAAGGCTTCTGGCAGGGACATTTTATTTTTGGTTAAAGCCACATTAATAGAAATTCCATAAAAACAAGCATGTAAACAAGGTATCAGAACTTTGGTTCACTGAAATATCTCACACCTAAAGCATCTGAGGTACAAAAGCACCTTGCTAGGTGCAGACCGCCTGACTCTACTCCAACCCTACCCGAGCGTCCAGAGATAGCATAGGCTGGTCAGAGAGGCTGGGACCCAGGTCATCCAGGACCTTCCCTAGTCCACTCCATAAAAAACATTCACGCCTCCAGAGATCCGCCTGATGGGACTGGAACATAGACAGGAGTCTGTCACATTGAACTTGAAGACAACACGGACTGTGGGGCCAGGAAGGCGAAGGGTAGAAAATGATGTCAGTCAACTTCTGTCGATCCACACGGCCTCAAGAATTCCTGTCCTCGTTCATGGAACCACTTATTGGAGACTGTGAACAGACAGAAAGTATGTTACAATCCTGTTGGTTAGTTCAGCAGCCAAAATTAATGATTCCTTCGTGATGACTCCTACACTGGGCCTGGGAATCAGACATGAGTAAGACTTGGTTTCAGTCATCAAGTTGCTTATGAGCTGGTAAGGAAAACAGACAATTGTACAAAAGTCTGTCAGTGACACAAGATATATGTGTGTAGGTTGCCACAGAAACAGAGCTAAAGAGCGTCTAACCATGTTGGGGAAGAGGAAACCCTAGAGCTGGAACAGAAAGCTGAACAGGAGTTATCCAGGGAAGAAAATGGACAGCAGTTGGTTCTTATACCAAAGGGGTCTGGGAAGTGAGAACAGGATGAGAAAGAGAGCAAGGCACGATCCACGCTGGTATGTGTGTCAAGGACCCCAACAAGCTTGGCACTACTGGAATGTGGTGGGTGGGAAGTGAGATGGAAGAGACGAGGAAGCCTGTCAGGACCGTGGCAGGCCTGGAGTCGACCTCAGGGGCTCTGGGCCAGCAGATCAACCCTGTGTGTTGTGGGTAGCAGGGAAGCAGAGCTGCTGCTAGCACTATCACCTGAAGTTGTGTCTTAAATGCTCACAAACCACGGTTTTCATTTCAGACTCATAATGAATACAGAATTGCTTTTAATGTATGAATGAAGTCATCGTACTTTTAAAATACACTTTGTGATAATTAAATAATGCATGTACTTAGCTGAACAAATCAAATTGTTCTACAAGGTTTATAATGATAAATAGCAATCTCCTACCTATCCTGTCCCACCACCAATCCCCACTTCCACTGAACATTTAACTCCTTTGTCTCTTCTGATCAGTTCAGTTCAGTCGCTCAGTCGTGTCCGACTCTTTGCGACCCCATGAATCACAGCACGCCAGGCCTCCCTGTCCATCACCAACTCCCAGAGTTCACTCAAACTCATGTCCATCGAGTCGGTGATGCCATCCAGCCATCTCATTCTCTGTCGTCCCCCACTCCTCCCACCCCCAATCCTTCCTAGCATCAGACTTTTCCAGTGAGTCAACTCTTCACATGAGGTGGCCAAAGTATTGGAGTTTCAGCTTTAGCATCAGTCCTTCCAATGAACACCCAGGATTGATCTCCTTTAGAATGGACTGGCTGGATCTCCTTGCAGTCCAAGGGACTCTCAAGAGTCTTCTCCAGCACCACAGTTCAAAAGCATCAATTCTTCGGCGGTCAGCTTTCTTCACAGTCCAACTCTCACATCCAAACATGACCACGGGAAAAACCATAGCCTTGACTAGACGGACCTTTATTGGCAAAGTAACGTCTCTGCTTTTTAATATGCTATCTAGGTTGGTCATAACTTTCCTTCCAAGGAGTAAGCGTCTTTTAATTTCCTGGCTGCAATCAGCATCTGCAGTGATTTATCCTCATTTTTCTAAGTAACATACTCAAAATGTAATTTCTTGACTTTCAACTTTAGATCTTATATGTTGATAGTTTACCATGGAAGATGGGAGCTTTGGAATTTTTTATACCACTCTTAAAATACATATTTCCCCTTCCTATCCCCCAATACAGTTATATCACAAGTTCTAGTTAAATTAATATTCAGTATTTACATTATTATGTCATGTAAATATTACTCACACTTGAGCTACCTAATAGACTATACAGCTGACCCTTGAACAACACATTTGAACTGGGCAAGTCCACTTATATACATGGGTTTTTTAAAAGATTTATCACTTTATTTTTAAATTTATTTTTTGCTGCACTGGGTCTTCACTGCTGTGCGTGGGCTTTCTCTAGTTGTGGCAAGGGGGGTGCTGCTCTCCAGTTGTGGTGTGTGGGTTTCTCACTGCGGTGGCTTCTCTTGTTGAGGAGCACAGACTCTAGGTACATGGGCTTTAGCAGCTGTAGCATGTGGAATCTTCCTGGACCAGGGATCAAACCTGGGTCTCCCGCACTGGCAGCCAGACTCGTAACCACTGGACCAGCAGGGAAGTCCTATTTTCTTCAATAGTAAATACTACAGTACTACATGATCCACAATTGTATGAATCTGTAAAGGTAGAACCTTGGATGTGGAGGAACCGCAAATATGGAGGGCCAACTACAAATTACACGTGGATTTTCAACTGTGTAGAGGGTCAGCACCCCTACCTAACCCCTGCTTTATTCAAGGGTCAACTGTACTTCCTTTCTGGTACAACTTTTTCTTATTTTCTTTCTCATTTACTTAATTTTCTGTGAACCTATCACTGTTTATCCCCATAACTCTCCAAGGGGGCTACAAATTCATCTCTTTGTGATCACTTCCTGTCACATCCTGTTTCAAGCCTCTCCATGACTCACCACAGCTGCTTCCAAAACAAAGTTCAACTTTCAGCCTCCACAGTTTGTTTTCAGCCTCAAGCCTCAACTCTCAGTCTCCATGCCACAAGCCTCCCTTTGTGCAAGAGACAAAGGCAGCTGGTCCCCACACCTATGTATGATGTTTTAGCCTGAGCCTTGTTCCACGTGGGCTTTGCTTGCCTGAGACACCTTTTCCACTTCTCCCCACTGTGAGCTCCAAACCCTTGCCAGAGTCCACTCTTCTGGGAGCCATCCTGGACCTAGGATGCCTGTACAGCTATTCTTCCTTGGGGCTTCCTTAGCTCTCTAGGCATCTCTGAAAGTGTTCCCAACCAAAGTCTTAGCACATAACCAGCTGAGTGGACAGCTAACATGGCTGGATGGGACTACTGGTTATCAAGGAAAAATAAACACGAAACCCCAAAATCTCCAAAAGGGAGACGGTTTTGACTCTATGAAAATTCAGCAGCAAGTATCTCTCAGTTCAGAGTCTCAGGCTGACCACCAGAGCCCGGAGGCCACCACCACAACTTAAGCCACTCACCCCACTTGCAGCCCACAAGCACGGGGCAGGCAGCATGTCTTGTTCGGTAGTCACCTTCCCCACTCCGCAGGAGGTTGTACCAAAATACAGCTGTGCCCTGGAAAGAGAAAGCCTATCATACAATGCCCTTAGATACTGGGCTCAAGGATCTGATGGTGAGTACCACAGAGCCCCCTCTGAGCAGAAACATTCTCACTGTCCTGTGTTCAGGGGCACAGGACTCTGGGACTCCAGCCTAGAGAAGTTCCCCAAAAAGCTCCTACCCTTCATGGTGGAGTAGATATTGAGAATCTCACCTGGCCCTCAAGGAATCCCTCTCCATTCCATCTCCCAAGGTGAAGGCCTAGACCACAGGTCAGGGTTCAGGCAGGAAAGGGCTAAAGTCCCTCAAAGTGATAGTCAAGCAAGCCAGGGAACTGGACTAGGAGACAGGAATGAGGTCTGGGCCCTGCACTTCAACTTTTGACCCCCAAGAACCAGGACTTACCTTCTTAGGCCAAATTGCAGCCCCCAGATCAGGAAAGACGGTGGCACCACCAGCTTCTACATCACTCATCTGGGAATACAAGACACAGAGCTTGGCCCTTCTACTCAATACTCAGAGAAACAGAGCCACAAAGGACATGATAGTCTGTGGATTGTCCTCCTCTGAGCATCAGTAGCTCCACCACCAGCCCTCTGGCCAGAAAGGCTCTTCCCACACCCTGCCCCTCCCTAAACCCTGCTTAATCTGAGTGGTTCATCAGGACAGTCTCATGCCATGGAGAGATGTAGGCCTAAGGAGACCCATACCCTGGCTGTCCTCAAATGGGAAAAATCTGAGTCTGCACTGGGAAAATGCCTGACTGACCCCCACCCCCTTTATCAAGCTGGCCCTTACCTAAGCCAGTGTGCCCTGTGAGCTGCCCTGACCAGGAGCTCCCTGTGGCTTCTATCACCATTGGCGGTCCCAACTCTGCACTGTTTCTCTGGCTTGAGTAACTTGCAGCTTCTAGTCAGACCCTCACCTTCCCACAACAGCCACCCTCCCAGGGCCAGCTAGGGTACTCTGTCTCCAGAGGGCCTGCTTCTCCTGCACTAAAACCTCAAACTAAATGGAACACAATTTCCATAGCAGCAAGGCTGCACTCATGCCCACAGAGCTCAGCTCATGCCCAAAGCACTACTTCTTTCTCATCTGGCTCTCTTAATTCAAGTTTTTTGACTGTAAGGTAATAAAACGTGGAGCTAAAATATTTCCACAGGACACATACCAGACAGACTGAAGGGCACCCAACAGACAAATAGTAAATGAGGAAAATGAAAACCCCTAATGGCTTCCTACCGGAGCGAGGATCAAATCCAGGCTCTTTTCTAAAACCTGAAGGCCCTGGCAGTCTCACTACCCTCTCCCTTTAGCCACCCCACACTATCTCTGAGACACACCACCCTTTTTTCTCTTTTTCCAACATCCCAAGTTCCTTCCCTTTTCCAGGCCTCCACACATTCTCCTCTCTACCAGAAATCATGTTATACCAACAAATTTCCACTCAACCTTTAAGTCTCAACTGACATGTTACTTCTCAAGGGAGGCTTTCTCAGAACCTCCACTCTGCATTACTTCTTCAAAGCACTTATCACTATGTTAACCAAACAATTACCTCTCCAATGTCTAAAGTCTTTCATATTAGAAACCATAAGCCCATGAGAAACCACACATGTCCTGCTCACCAGCATGTTCATAGCAGTCCCCAGCACATCATAACCACACAAAACGAGACACCAAAGGGGAAAATGGACACAGTCTCTAAGTTACTTCTGTGCCTCTGTAGGGCAACCTCTTTCAGCCAAGGGGAGAGGAAACTTCCTGATGTGAGAGGTAAACCTAACCCTGGCTGGAGGACAGGCAGCAGCGGGGAGGCAGGCAGGCCACTGAGCTCTGGGGAGATGAAGGCAGCTTCATCTAAGAGCACTTCCAGGCCACCTCCTCATTCAGACGCAAGCAGAGACCTCTCCAGGACACCCATCCCCAAAGTCCTGACTAGCACTGGGCCCATCAAAAAGGAGCCAGGGATGTAAATCACAGGAGTTGGGAGAAACACAGATGGAAACACAGGGCAACTCTATGCCAGGGAAGAAGGGTGCTGAGGGCCAGGAGGACCCAGCCATTGAGCAACAGCTAGTGGTATCGGCTCTGATGGGAGCATATTTAAGAGAGCACTCTGGACCCAGGCTCCCCTTAAGCCCACTCATTGCAGGCATCATACTTACGTAGTTTAAGAACGTGGCCACACGATTCCCCGTCCCTAAACGCTTGAAAGCATC
The DNA here is from genome assembly GCF_049115385.1 of Moschus berezovskii. Taxonomy (NCBI): domain Eukaryota; kingdom Metazoa; phylum Chordata; class Mammalia; order Artiodactyla; family Moschidae; genus Moschus; species Moschus berezovskii. The sequence continues at coordinate 91,080,407 of NC_142467.1, forward strand.
TTGCTCATCTTTCTATAAAATTAAGTGAGAGCACACAGGTGGGCCTGTACCCAATACTTACATAGTTAAGAAACGTCGCTAACCTATTCCCCTCCGTTTTGAGGCCGCTGTCAAAAGGTCGCTGCAATAGACAACAACTTTCACCCAAGTTTGCAACTGACTTCCCCCGCCACCCACACGACTGGGGTCAAAAAGGTCAATGGAAGGTACTAAGGGGAGATTCCATACATGGGCCTGGACCAGGGGACAAAGTTGCAAAGGAAATCCTGGCTGGGCATGGAGGAGAAGGGGCAGGGAAGAGTTCACAGAGACCTAGTGATATTCTCTGCTTCAGAGTCGGCAAAGGATGGCAGGGTTGGGTCAGGGGGACCACTCCGAATATCACAGGGGAAACAGCCGGGCTGCCCTTGGCTCTGGACTTGGGCTTCTTCGGTAACAACAAGTGGGCCCTGGTGAGGTGGGGGGGCTAAGGTGAAGGCTACAGCCTTCTCAAATCAGCTAGAGCAGGGCCTTTGAAAAAACCTGAATGGGGTCTTACCCTGGAGAAGTCAAAATGTGGCTCGTACTGTCCTCCCATTCCATAATTAGCAACCTGGTAGGAAATAACAGCATTGGACTTTGTCAGCAGCATGAACCACCTTGAAGCAGCCCGTCTCCCCAGGTAACAACCAGAACCCTAAGGAGCAGCCTCTCTGAGGAGGGTGGCTATGCCCTGCCGGTTTGGGCAGAACAAATGCTGCAAACAGGTCTATAGTTGTGTCCAAGAGGAACGGTGCAGCACAAATGTGGTTTCCCAGAAAGGACACGATGGGCAAGCCGCAGAGGGCCACTGTGGACAAGCTCCAGCCCTTGAGGGACACATGAATGGCAGCAGAGGGAGCCCTCCTTCAGGCACGCCATGATTATTTGCAAGATAATGAAGTGATAATCCATAAGAATGCCAACAATAAATTCAGAACTGGTTTGTGTCGGGGAGGGTTGTTCTTTTTTTAATACTAGTTTGGAAGCTACTCAGTGCCTGGCCATGCTCCTGCCACCTCTGTCACCAGGCCCCAGAAACTCATCTTGGTCAGGCTGAACAGGACAAACAAATCCCACCCCATCTCATAATGGTCCACTGCATGGAATACTTCTGCACCCAAGTGCAGCAGCAGGGCCTGGGCGGCTGGCTGCAGGGAGTCCAAAACTGCTGCTCTATCTCAGTGCCCCCAAGTGAAGCCTGAACCCAGACCAGGGCCTGAGCCACCTCAGGTATCACTAATTGGATCAGAAGTCACAAACACCTTTGTGAACAGTTTACCAGCACAGTGTAAGTTCTAAGTCACAATGGTTATTTTAGCTTCAGTTCAGCTAGATGAGAGACAAAGTTCAAGATGAAGTGCAGAATCTGACATGAAAGCTGATGTACCAAATGGTACCACCAATGTCCATCTGGGAACACTTGGCTACTGTGTCTTAATGAAACCATAAACACTTTGAGGATTCAACTATTAGTCCTCAGAAAATTGGTTTCATATAAACTTTTTGCTGATTCTGAGTCAAGAGAGATGCTGCAAAACTGGCAATAATGGCCATCTATGAACAGGATGGAGAGAGAGGGAGGATGGGCTTCACGAGAGAGAAAACCCTCCCTTTGGAGTATAAAACAGTATTTATTGAATGTGATGAACTGCAGATTTGGGGCAGAATGATTTTTTCAATGTCCATAAAAATAAAAACACATGAGAATCAGAATCAGTGGAAGAAAACATCCTGTCACAGACTACTTCGGCCTTCGAGTGTCCCACACCAAGAACACTATCGACGGTGCAAGGAGGCCTAGCTCAGCAGGTGACCCTGAGACTGAAGACGCATGCAAGCAAGGAGAGACATGCTAGGGAAGCTGATGAGGTGACATCACAAATGCTTTCTCTTTGGATCCACAATAGCCAAGAACTTGAAGAAAACTTTAAACATGACTGTAATCAGTTTGCCAGTGCATTCAGGAAAGTTCACTCGCTGCTTGTTGCTGGAGGTGCAAGGTACGACTGCATTTTCCAGCACTCCCATTTGTTGGATGGAGTGCTTAAACTTTCACTACCTGGGGATAATGAAAGAAGCGGCATTGTTACAGGTGGCTCATCTTTTAGCAGTTTTGAGAATCATAGTGATTCTCACATTTGATCATGCTGTTCAGGCTACTATACCTGTAATATTTAATACCATACCCAAATGGTATAAGTGCCACTGGAACTTCTGGATGTGCAGCCATCAGAATCACCATCTGGGAAACTCCAGGCCCCAGACTCATACCTTACATAACAAGAAGCTGTACATCAAAACTGATTCCTGAGAGGAGGTATTCATTTGTCACGAAAGTATTAAGAGTCAGTCCTTTAAAGATGTGGGTATTTACGATACTGAGGTCAGAGTGAAGGAAAAATGGTTAGAAGTCACTTTTTTGGTGAGACTGAGGCATCAGCAGAATCTTTTCAATCTTCAGGAATTCTGGCAATACAGAATCTCTTCCACTCTCAGACAGGCCCTCATCCAATTCAAAAGAAAGCCTCAATTGCCCTCTCTTCCAAATGATCTAAAGCAAACACATCAACTACAGATGAGAGTGTCAACAGACAGTAGAAGAACCAGCTCCTTTCCAGAAGCCTATAATGCTCCCATGGGGACCCAGGTGGGAAGGCTCTCGCTGGTGCCCAGGCATGTATCACACTATGTGGAATGAATGCTAGGAGACAGGTTCTGAAACCTAGTTTCCTATCCCCTGTCTGTGTAGGATCAAAGCCTTGAACAACACTGGCTGGCAAAGAAAATGCCAGGACATTTCCTAGAGAATGAAAGCAAACAAAAATGGGTTTTCCAGAAGACCGTGACCATAAAATAAGACCATACACTGGGAGCTGCGGCATTCAAAGCCCATATATCAACTGAGTTACAACATTACAAGAGGTCAGTTAAGATGAAACCAGACCAAGGACAAAGCTGCTGTCTTCTGGGGTTGCATGTGAGATAGGGTACAGCCTGGAAATCATCCAGGAGAGCAACAGGGGTGCAGGCCTTGTACACTCTTTTCAGCCTCTTGGTCCAGGGTATGGAGTCAGCAATCAAATGGAACATCATCCTTAATAAGGGCCATGATGGTCCTAACACTGGCTCTGATTTGCAAGAAGCAATGGTAGATGTCTTAACAACAACACAAAACCTGTTCCAGGAAGGTATGAATCACAACTACATCAACAGGAATGCACTTGGGGCATGGAGACCCTTTCGCTCTTGAAAGGGGTGTGCTCTCCCACGTAACAGGGGAGTGGGAGATGTGGCAGAAGTCCTCACTCGATGCGCTTGTCTGCAGATCTTACCTAAAAATTAGACTTACAAACTCAACACTAAGCTCAGTGGAACTGAAAAAATTACATAAAATGTTCACAAGACAGTAAGATAATCGGCATGCTTAAAAAAATAAAAAACTCTGGTAGACTTCACACAAATCCATAAAGACAACCTTCAAAATTGGTTTTGGTTGCTGACCCAGCTATGGAGTAGGGAATGAGTGCTGATTTGCTTGGATGTGTCCAGGCAAAAGTTCAAAGAATATTTTCCAAGTGTTCTCAGTTCAATATTCTACTGAGAGCAATGGTTGATAAGTTAAAATGTGAGATCCTTAAATACACAGAACCTCTGGCCAAACAGATCGAGGAGAATCAAGAAAAATGCCAGTGAAACTTTTCTGGCAGTGTCTCAGGGCATCACTTTACAACAGAATTCAGAATCTGGGATGTTCAGAAGGGAGCATGCCCAGTGCTGATTTGAACTCAATAGAACAGAGGACACATTAGTAGGAGCTCTGCCCATAATGTTCAGTATGGTGCTGCTATGTGTCTTCACCTTTGAAATAAAAAGCAGGAAGCCAGGGTCCCACAGAATTACTTAAAAAGGAGTATTTCCTCTTCACCATCCAACCAATCTAGGCCTCTCACTGCTAAAGTATTATAGAACATTTTACCTCCAAGTGCACTTGAGTAAGACTCGGAACCATACCTCTGAATATATTCACAGCTTTTAGAGGTGTCCCTGGAACAATTCAGGATTTTAGCTTCTGCAGTCAAGATGATGTAAATGGGCCTGCCACACCCACCAATGATCCCTAGCACCTAGTGTGATACTTGGGCTCAGAGAAGATATTCAGTTGACATTTGTGAACACTAACTGCTGAATGCCAGTGGGCATACTTAATTCTGGCTTCCCAATAGGAAGCCACTCCATACTCGTGGCATCCTGTAGTCATACATTTTTTTGGGCAAGCTGCCCTAGGCCTAGCCCTGAGCACCCTGGGAAATGATCTAGCTAGAAACACTCCCTTCCCAACTAAAGGGTCCCAGGAACAAGCCGTACCTGCAACAATTCTGCAGTCTTCACTGTTAGCCCTGTGATGTGTTGCATCCGCAGATTCACCCGAGCCACAACAGGGTCATCGTCCTCCTCCAACCAGGAGCTACACCAAAGAGGGAGAGAAAAGAAGAAGGGCAAAGCAGGCTTAGACGAGGTCCTACACTCTCCCCAGCCTCAGGGCCAGCACTGAAGGCAGCACAGAGTGAAAGCTCCCCAGAGGCAGGTGCGGGCACCAGCAGGGAGGACAACCACCCAAGCCACCCATCCTCAGTAGGAACTGGGAGGCCCCGGAGTTGGGGCTTGAGTTGAGTAGCCATCCCTCCACCATCATCACCTTTGCTAACCTTTTGGAAACCCTGTAGCTGGCGACAGTGAGCACACCTGTCTTGGGATCACGAACAGTGGCTCGTGCAAGCTGGAAGGGAGGAAGAAAGGGCACACTTATCATTCTTCGCCTTGCGTGTTTTCCTGGAGAGACTGGGACCTGATCTGCCAATCAGACCAGGAAAGGAAGGAGCTCTGCAGGTAGTGGCTCTAGCCAAGGCCCCTTGATCCTGCAAGCCAGGCCAGGGCAGTGGTCTCCAAAGTCCTGTTCTGCTGTCACAGCCTGGCCACTGTCCACCCCTGCTCCCTCCCAGGTCCATGCTGTCTGCAGAATTATGCCTATGGAGTCTGTTTAGTCTATTCACCCTTCTGCCTGGATAGCCCCTTTCTCGCCAGGCCCACACACCACACCTGCCCACGCCTGAGTCTCCGTCTTGCATGCTCCTCTCAACACGGTCAAGTCCATGGTCCTTCTGAACCTCAGCAACCTCCTCTGCCCAGAAACCTACCCAAACACATTCCTATTGCACAGCCCCTGCTGGCCGCCTACTGCACAAGGAACAAAAACAGAAAGCACAGTTTTCACTCCCTTGGGAGCTTTGCAAGGTCAGAAGATAGAGTCAGGAAAGCAATCTACAAGCAGCAGTAAGTGAACAGCTGCTGGAAGCCACCCACCTCCACATGCTCACTCATAATAACACGTACACACCTCACCTATCTCATATCCCGCGGTTTCCACAGACTGGTGCAGTGATACTCCCTGGAAGGGGCTGCTGCCTGGAGCCAGCCCCCGACGCTCCAGCTGTGGGCTGTCTTAACTAGTGCTTACTCATGTGCCTAGCACGATGTCGGGTGACCGAGACATGGCCGCTATCCTCATACAACTCAGTCAGGAGGGAAGGCAGAAAACTAGCTGGGTAGTCACAGCACAGCATGTAGAAGCTGGGAAGGGGGAAGCTCAGGGTCTGGGGGAGCGCAGTCTACAGGGTCGAGACTGGTTTCTTAAGGGGGTGATGGGGGAACCACCTAGCTGAAATGTGAATGGTAAGCAGGAGTTAGCCAGGCAGGAGAACATTACAGGAACAGGGCAGGAACAGCAACGCAGGGACCCAGAGGTCAAAATGGATGTGGCATATGACTGTGGATTAGAAGTGAGAGGGAAGAGATGAGAACAGGCTGAGGAGGTAAGAGGGGGTTGAGCTGGATGTAGCCTGTGACCCGTGAGAAGCAGGGGAGGGACACACACCACAACCTGAGTGCAAGCAGGATCACTGCGGACACATCAGAGAGGGCTGACTGAGGAAGGGCCAGAGCAGGAGCAAGGAGGCCAGTGAGGAGGTCAGAGAGAGGTCAGGGCAAGAGGCAGCAGACAGGAGGGAGGGGGTGGATGGACCAGAAGGCTGGCCAGCCCGGACAGGTGCCACTCCAGCACATTCGGGTAAGACCCACTGCACCCAGAACAGAGGGCTTCCCTGAGATCCCACCTATGGTTCTTTCCTGATGACAACTGTAGCTGTGGCTAGATCCCATCCAAACAAGTGAACTACGGCACTGGCCTGATGCCCACAGGGAGGCTCTGGGCAGCTGTGCTCGGCTCCCAGGGACAAACAGAGCTATTTTGAAAGCAGGCCAGAGACCAGCAGGCAGCTGCCAGGCATTCCCCACAGGCTAAGTTAAGCTCATGGGCCCTACTTCAAAGCCAGGCTAGCATCTGTCCCTCACAGGCTCCGGAAAGGAGAGGTCCGCCTGTAATAGCCAACATGTTTGGCCCTTCGCGGGGCTTCTATTCAAAGACTAGCTTTCCCAGCTGCTCTCCTCTCAGCCACGCCCACATGCACACAGGCACCCAACGTGAACACACAAACACACACACACGCAGAGCAATGTTTCTGCCTTGGTCAGAGAGACAAGAGAGGACTCTCTCAGGAGGGTCTGGCACCACAGTGCCTCCCTCACCTGACAGCCAAGAATGCAGTTTTCTTTTCTTTCCCGCAGGAATTTGGAGCTGGTCCAGGGAATGGAAGAGAGTGGGGGTCTGTGGTCCCCATTCTCCACACACACTGGCTAGACCCTCCCTCAGCAATATCAGGGACACTAACAACTGGCTCTGAGCCCTGGAGGTCCTAGTACCTCAAAGCAAGGTTGTTCCAAGATGCAGTCCAGGGCCCAAGATGGGAACCTATCTTAGGTCTCTCCAGGAGCGCTGGCCTCCTGGCCTCGACAGTTCTCTTAGAAGCAGAGCAATAGCAGATCTCCAGCTAGCTCCTCACTCCTGATCACCAGAGACAGGAGAAGGGTGGGGACATGGCAGCAAGCAGTTCTCTTTGAAAGATGTCAAATGGGAGAAAAATCTCTTATGAACTAGAAATAGAAGAATAATTTTGTAACGTGATGACGTATATATAAAACCAACAGGCAATTTGCACACTTACCAGTGAAATACCAAAGGCATTTCTAGGAAATTCAGGAACAAGACAAAGATTCCTATTATAAAAACGCTCCAGAAGCTCTGGACAATTCAACAAGATAACAGAAACACAACTAAAATGACTAGGAAGGAGAAAGCAAAATGTTTCTAATTTGCAGGTTCTGGCACTATATGGACAACCTAAGATAATTAGCTAAAAACCAAAAGAATAAGAAATGAGTTCAACCACTAGCTGTGATCCGCACTGGGTCTAATTCCTTGTGGGTAAAATGAAGATGATGTCAGGGCCTGCTGAACAGACACAGCAGTTAACACATGTTAAGGACTTAGAATAGGGCCTGCCATACTTCAGAACTCAGTACACACTAGCTATTATGATAAAATATATTTTTACAATCAACAGTTTAGCTTGTGATTGTAAGCTAATTTAATAATGTAACCAGTAAAATCATGATGATGAAAGAAACAAAGTGAAGTTACAATAATAATAATAACAACAACTGCCTAGGAATAAATTAAACAAGAGAAGTGCCGGGCTTATGTGAAGAAAATATTTAAAGGTGTGAATAAACAGAGAGACCCAGTGTGCTGCTAGATAAGACACTCCTGCAGAGGTACTCACGCTCCTCCAAGTCAATCACTTCTTCACAGTCCTAATCAGGAGCTCCACAGGACCCAGCCTGGCAGTACCCCACGGCATACTTCCTAAACACTCACCCACACACCAGCCACCAACCTGCCCAGGGTGCCCTTATTTCCCACCCTTATCTGTCCACATTGGTTCCCTCTGTGGACCATGGCTCCTCAAGGTCAAATCGAGTCTGCAGTACCTTAGTACCCGACAGTGGACTCATGCAAGACATCAGCAGAGGCCAGCTGGGTGAGCAACCAAACTGCCCCATGGCACCTGGACTAAGTGGCCTGAGAAGGAACGGTGGAGACACCTACTTTGGGTTTCGCAATCTCCTTGATCCTCTCGATTTCCTCGTCAGACATGACGTCATAGTACCTGACGATGTGCGGGCTGTCCCACTCATCCTCCTCTTTGAAGGGGGCGATGAGCAGCTGTGGCGCCCTGTTGCCATGGTGATACCTACAGAAGAGCCTCTTCTGCCTTCGGGGGGTCTGGGGAACACAGAAAAACAGGCCCTGAACCGAGGGAGTCCTAACCCTCAGTCCCAGACTAGCTAGCTGCAGCCACTGGTCTCAAACCCCATGTCTAGCAGTCGCTCCCTCCCACCTCACCAGACAAGAAAACAAAAGCCCCCCAGCTTGGCTGGCATGAAATGATCGCCACAAATCATGCAGAGGTTCTCCTCTCCCAAGAATACCTCATTTGACAAGTCCTGTGGCAGGGTGTAATTCCTGACCCTTCTCACAGAGACATGAGTAGGTGAGGAGGGCTGGGGCAGGGGAGACGTCTTTCTAGACAGAAGAGCCAGCGGGAGCAAGCAGACACTGGCATGGAGAAGGTCAACAGACTAACTCACATCTGAGCCTCTGTGAGGAAGCACCAGGGTCCCAGGGCTGTCCTAGGCCAGTGATACCTCATACAAAGCTCTAGCAACTGTCTTGTCTTTGCTAGAGATCACGACTTCCGTTGGGGCCCAAGGCACATCAAGTCCCACGGGTTTTCTTAGAACAGTGAGTCAAGCAGAAGCTGGCCTCCTGGGATGGGGAGGGGTGCTCAGCAACAACTCAGAGGACTGAAACTCTGCCTGGAACCTCAGGGAAGACAAGTCTCCTATCCTGTACCTCGGAGAACATCCACATGTCAACCTCAGCAGATACTACCAAGAATTGAGAAAACCACCAACAGAGAAACATCTTCCTCGCATCCGTCTGTCCAGAGCTGAAATCTAGGCCCACTGCCTGTGCCCTGACCCATCCACGTGTCTCACCAGTTTGACACCCTCCCCACGGCAGAGGCTCTCGTAGACATCCCTCTCGGGCAGGTAGTCCACAGGCCTCTCGTATATGCCTTGCTGGGCTGCGAGCTCAGCTTCTGTGTGATTCGATAACATTTTTTCTCTTTCTTCTTCCAACAACCGTTCAAAGTAGTGCAGATTCCCTCCAGCTCGTTCATGGCTCGGGTCTACAAAAAGGAAAGAACATGAAGGAAAAGGAAACCACAAACATCTGTTAGGTCATTTAGAGAAATTATTCTGTAAGCGATTTTCTCTCCCAGCAGCTCACTTGCACGCAGCATTCTGGCTTCCACGGCTCCTAAGCGGGGTTTGCTGGTCATAGAGGAAAAGCCAACAGAGGTTCTCTCCACTCTGGTCAGAGATGAGAAAGAAGCAACAAAGCAGGGGGGTGGAGGGGACGCTGCGCCTCTGATGCAGATCTCCTCTCAGACTTCCCTGGAAATGCTGAGGACATGGGTCCAGAGAAGCAGTCCAGAGTTCTGCCTCCTTCTCCCAACTTGGCTGTGCGCTAGCTTCGTCCGTGCCCTAGAGTCCATCTGTTCCACTACTGGTGAGCGCATCGCGCCCTGGCCACAGCGAGAAGGCAGGCTGAAACATCAACAACAACAGCCACATGCCACTCCCACGGCTTTTCCTATGGGCCTCACAACATGAAAGAGCGAGCCTGGCAGGATTACTGAGCCACCCCTCAAATGAGGAAACTGAAGCCCCAAGATGTGAGGAAATCAACATGAGGTTATTCGGAGGAGGAATCCAGGTGACCCAACTGCCTGTCCAAGGCTCTTACTAACATGACAGAGTCTACAAAGCTCTCTTCCCACATCCGTCTAACAGACATCTCTAGCTGGCCTCAGACGCAGGACCCATGAAAAGCAGTAGCAAAAGGAAGTCTTTGCTGGCCAGTGAAATCCCAAACTATGCTATCCCAAATATTAATAAGAAGAGGAACAAATAGGTTCTTGAGATACAGTGCTTCTGATCTCCTTCAGTCTAACATCACAAGACACTTAAATGACCAAAGCCATGGCAAGTCCATCAGTTAGACCTCAGACCTCTAATAACAGGTCAGGCCACTGTCATTGCAGCAACCCTGAAATACAGCTTGCCTCTAAGAGAGCTATTGTGGGGGTAATAAAGGCTCCACCCTACAAAGCAGAAGATACACTGCAACCCTGGATTCCCATTTATAAATGGAATAGAAATCTATGTGCAGGCCTGAGTGTATCCATCAGTGACTGGGCAAGGGTTAAGGCATAACTAAGGTAGGTAAAGGCACCTAGCCTGGGCCTGAAGGCAGCAAAGGATTGGTCACCAGCTAGGCAACTGGTCAGACTGGCTTGGTCTCTGATAGCAGCCACCCCTGCCATCTCCCCATCTGCACCTGACCTTCCTCCACAGGCTCCTTACCAAGGGAGAGCAGGCGGCGGGTGAGCTCCACAGCACGGTGCAGGTCACCCAACTGGAAGACGGCGTAGCTCAGATAGTCCAGCACCTGGGCCTTGGATGTGGTGGCCTCCTCCCCAGCATCGAGCTGCTTTAGTACCTGTTCCATCCACAACACCGTGTGGTAATAGTCGCCTTCATTGTAGGCCGAGCGGCCCATCCCAAAGCAGTCGTCCACACTCAGCATGGCCTGGTACTTGGTTCCTGCAGCCGGAGAGGCATGTAGTCAGGCTCCAAAGGGTCTCTGGGTTAGGGAGAGAGATTTCCCCCCATTGCGGGAGCCTGGGCCCCTGGGAGGTGGAGGCGTCACCCCTGCAGAGGCCCACCAGGATTTCAGACCACACACCTCCAAGGGTCATGAGTACAGAAAGTACAGCCATGCTGGCCCTGCCTCTGGCTGGGGTGCACAGCCTATCTCCTAGCCTCAGACTCCCCTCTTTCCAAGGGGGAAGGGGCCTTTGTTATGGAGGAGCCCAGGACACCCAAGAAGTAGTGTTCAGGAGAGTATAAAGGTCCGGCGAGCCACACAGGAGATGTCTGAGAGATAGTTGGCCACTTGAGACTGGAAGTTTAGAAAAAATAACTTGGATATAAAAAACAGAACTGAGGTGGCAGGTAAAGCCATAGATGAAGATAAATGCTTCCAGAAGTAAGTGTCAGGAAAGAGAGACACAGTAGTTGAGGCCAGGGCCCCAGAGGCCACCTGTACAGAAACGATGGAGTGAATAACTGAGAAGTACCTAAAAGACAACGGAACAGGAATGGTGCGACAGATGCCAAGGGAGGTCAAGAAATAAGACTGCAATGCCAGCTTTGACCACTAAGCAGTGTGGCCCTTCAAAGTGAAAGTCACTCAGTCCTGTCCCACTGTTTGTAACTCCATGGACTGTAGCCACCAGGCTCCCCTGTCCACAGAATTCTCCAAGCAAGAATATTGGAGTGGGTAGCCATTTCCTTCTCCAGGGGGTTTTCCCAACCCAGGGATTGAACCCAGGTCTCTCACACTGCAGGCAGATTCTTTACTGTCTGAGCCACCAGGGTGGGCCCTTGGTAAAGGTCAATTCAGCAGGTCCTCTGACCAAAGGTCATCTGCTGTTGGTTCACACTGGAAGTGATCATGAAGAGAGTTTCAAGTCAAGAAGGAGATGTGGTGTGTAAGCTATGGGGAGATGCAGGGTTTAAGCTGTGACCCTCCTGGAAAGCAAAGGAACTCCCTACAAAACCATTAACAGTGAAGAATTGCCTCAGAGTGGACGCCTTCTGCCTGATATCCAAGATGTCCAGAATGAAACCCGTGCTGCCATGGGCTGGCTTCAGGGGCTGTTCACCAGGATGGCTCAGGAACAATGTAGGAAAGGATAGGAAAATAGGGGAAATAAACACCAGAGTTAGCAGGAAGACCGTAGATGGGAGAAGCCAGGCACCCTTGAGTCCTTGTTCACTCTCCATGAACCTCCATAGATCTCTGGCTCTGTGGTGCAGGAACTCAACACTGATGGAGGCGGCATAACACAGGTGAGTGCGCTGGACAAAGCAGGGCCTGTGTGGGCCTACCTGTGGCACCCAACAGCTGTGTGACTATGGGCAAGTTACTTAGCCTCTCTGATTCTTAGTCTGTTACCTCTAAAAGAGAGATAACACCAACAATCTTAGAGGACTTGGGCCAAGAATTCAAGAAGACGATGTCCCATGAAAATGTCTCCTGTGAGTCCTTTGAGTGTAATAAACAGTAGCTATTACCATATGTCTCACAGATACCAAGAATGGCTCCCAAACACTCAATATCTTTCCCAGAAACCAGTGTGAAAGTCTGCTCTCTGGAGAGTGCTCTCGGGAGAGTACCAGCTGAGCTGAATGCTGAAGGGCCATAAGGGTAAACCTGCAGAGTTTGTGGGGTGAACAAAGAAGCCAAGCAGTGGTGAAGCTGAGTACAACGGGCAAGGAGGCCAGGGAGACGGTACCACGCAGGACCGCAAAGACCACATGTTAAGAGGAATTTGGATTTAACCCTAAAAGTAAAGCACTGTGAACAGGCTCCCCTGGAGAAGGTGCTTAGAGAGACACCAGGTAGGAACAGCACCCTGGGGAACAACTCCCATCCACCCCTCACTGCCCCTCCAGGATACACATGGGGCTGTTACTGAATGTAAAGGGTCAATGCCTGGCTGTGGCTCCCTCTTCCCACCAACCACTCTCATAGCCATAGGGTGAATGGATCCTGCAGGTGCCCCAAGCCACCTTCTCTCTCTGGCCTCCCGGCCTTGATCCAAAATCTGACTGAGGATTAAGGAGACATCCCCAATCTTCCTGTTGGCTCCCTGGGCTTCCCGGTATCAAGGTTCCAGGCTCTCACTAGTCAACAACACAGTTCCTCCCTCTCCCACACACCATGATTCCCTCTGCTGTGCCTCCTACAGGGTCCCCACGGGTGAGGTAGCCTCCAAGATCCACCAAAGTCTAACTGAATCCCTGGGTTTATTGCCCTTTAATAGCCACCAAACCCCTGCATGTCTTCTTATAAACATACTGAGGCAGCCAGTTGAACTGAAACAGGGCCTGTAAAAGAAATGAGAGAGAGAAGTGCCAAAAGAGAAACAGCTGAGATCCGTGTCCCAGAATTCAAAGCAGGGGAGAATATCAGGAAGAATCAGGCAATTAATACGCTGAACGCTAGTGAAAAGCTAAAGAACATTTAGCCTGAAACCTGTCTACTGGCTTTACCATCCAAGTGGCCCCTGGTGATCTTGCAGGGGCAGGAGGAGGCCAGACTTTGTGTGTTCAGGAGGACTCAGGAACCAAGGAAACAGGAAAAGTGTGTAGATGACTATCCAGCTGCCTAACCAGGAGGGAGGAGAGATCGATCAGCAGCAGAGACTCAAAGGGGCCTGGGATCCTGAGGCAGGGGTAGGTAAGATGAGCAAGAACAGGGGTTTCTAAAATGAGCTCAGGGGGAAGCGTCCAGAGAGGTGGACACAGAAGAAACAGAGGCAGAGACTGTAACTGAGGGTACACAGGCCATGGGACAACGAGTTCCCAGATCAGTCCTGGGCAAGCGGACCCTGGGGGGTGGGAACGGAAGTGGGTCTGGATACAGACCTGAGTGGTACTCTGGAGACACAGGCCAAGGAGGCCCTGAGCTGAGAGAGGGGAGGCCTGGGCTGGAGGGAGGGGAGGGGAGGGGCTGAGGGGAGGCAGCTGTCACGGACTAGGGGACTGGCACCAACTGGAAGCAAAAGAGAGAACCACTGCCAGAGGTGACGGTGCCCCTGAGGGTAGAGACCATGAGTCAGCAGTGGCTCCAGCCCTGTCCAGACACCATAGTAGACACACACACTGGACAGGCTTTATCTGGAGTTACCTGGAAGTTCCCCTTTGGAGATTGTATCTGGGTCCAGTTTGTATGTGTCCTGAAGTCTCATCAAGGCCTTGGCGGCTCCTGTTTCATCTTCATCGGTGGGGAAGAACTGCCGCTGCACTGACAGGTTTGCAATAAAATCTTCCAAAGGAGAGAGTGAGAACAAAAGGTTACCTCCACCCAGGGACAGAATTTCACCGGGAACCAGACAGGCACCCAAAGGAGGGTCTCTGGCTAGGGCAATTCCTTGCCCCTTCTCATGAGGGCCATTTCCCCTTCTCCAGGAAGCCCTTCCTAGTGGCTACAGTTCAGGAAGACCTCTCCTTTCTTACTCCTCACTGTACCAACTGCCTGTGCTGCTCATCTGAACTGAACAGAACGCCCCCCTCATACTAATTAACACGTGGGAGTCTGAGAGTCTTGGATCCAAAGCACTCAGACAGACCTGGTGGAGACAGAAGGAGCAGAGAGGGTAACTGACGGGGACACAGGAAAAGACTACGGGAGGACTTGCTGACCACTCAGCAGAAAACAAATCTCACGGTAAACCTTGAACGAGGATTATTAGGCTGGCCAGGTAATCAGATTCCTGGCCCACATCTCAGATGGAGGAGCCCAAGGGACAGAAGGGAGCCCAGCTGGCCACTCATTACTGACCACCGGTCCTAATCATCCAGAAAGGTAATGATGACAGTCCTGGAGGTGTATGGTGCTATCCCCTCACCAAGATTAGGGACTGGAGGATCATCTGAGCAGGCCAAGCACTGAGGGGCCGCAGATGCCCTGTTGTGCATGATTCCCCTGCCAGGCCACACCGGCCAGCTCTGCTTACTAGAATAATTCCTGCCACTCCAACTCACATTGAGCTCAGGGCATGAGCTCCCTGACTGTGGTGCTCAAGACCACAGCCCGGAGTCTGGGAGAGCCCTAACCACAGAAGCAACCAAGGAAGCTATTCTGTGACTCCAAGACCCAGCTATAAAGCAAGATATACATCTCCTGCAATCTCAGGACTCCAAGTGGGGGCCAGGCTCTCCTATGCTGATTTAGGGGCTTCAACTGTGCTCAGGAGCTGAGAATTGGAAGGGGAACTCCAAGGCCATTTCTTTTCCAGCCTCTTCCCACAGCACCCACAACCTCAGGCACAAACATCCACTTCTAGCCATGCCTGAGGACCCAGGAGCCAAGATGCTGCAACCCTGTCTCCTTCATGGCTGCAAGGTCAGGGACACTAAGAGTTTACAATCCAGAGAGAAAAAATGCTTTCCAGAAAAAGCCACATTGTTAGTGTTATCTCCCTGCCTCCCCACTCCACACTTCAGGGGCAAGAACTCTAAAGAAAGAGGAAAAAACAACCTATTGCTCTCTGGGGCTGTCCTATCTCCCTCTGGGTAACTATAAAGTTTTCCAAAGGAACCAGATGTTGATGGTGGGGGCTGGGTATAGAGAACAAGACTTGAGAGCAGGAGATCATCTTGGCAGGCTTATCCTCCTGCGCTGCAGGCAGAACGGCTAGTTCTGAGCTACAGGCCCAGGCTGGGAGGCAGGGTCTGGGAAAGACAGCCGCAGCTTCTAGAGGCAGTGAGCTCACCGGGCACAGCTCCAGCCCGGCTGAGTTCACCAATCCCTCCCTAGAGGCCACTCTGCTCCCAGCCAAGCCCAGCCCAGCCCAGTCTGGCCACATGGGCTAAAATGCCTCAGCTTGAGAGACAACGAATCTGAAGTTAATCAGCACTTCCAACTCAGGGAGGAGAGGCAGTGAGTCCACGGGGGCTGGGCCCAAGGCTGGAAGGTCTACCTCCAGGCCTGCACCATCATCTGCTGCTGAGAGGAAAATATTAGAGCACTGAAAGTACTATCATAGTAAAAGCACTAAGCAGAGTTGAAGTTTTAAAAAAACAGTTCATACTCTGACCTGCAAATCCCACTTATGGGAATTGATCCTAAGAAAATAATCAGAGGTGGGCAGAAAGATAGGGGTAAGATTGCTGATAACTTGGGAACAATTCCATGTCCACTGACGACCATTTTTACACTATATCAGTGTGACATATCACTGCTGCTGCTGCTGCTAAGTCACTTCAGTTGTGTCCGACTCTGTGCGACCCCACAGATGGCAGCCCACCAGGCTCCCCCATCCCTAGGATTCTCCAGGCAAGAACAATGGAGTGGGTTGCCATTTCCTTCTCCAGTGCATGAAGGTGAAAAGTGAAAGTGAAGTCGCTCAGTCGTGTCCGACTCTTAGCGACCCCATGGACTGCAGCCCACCAGGCTCCTCCGTCCATGGGATTTTCCAGGCAAGAGTACTGGAGTGGGTTGACATATTACTGAGCCAGACATTAAAATCATGTGGCAGAAGAACATTTAAAAAACATACACAGCAGCTGAAAAATTCAGGAAAACAGTGTAAGCTTATGTCACAAATCTGCCAATGGATATGTCTTCTTTCTAAAAGATACGAATGGGAATGAATTTAGAGGAGGCCCACACCCCCATCACTTAGCCCACTTAACCTTTGTTAATTCGTTTGGTCTCTCAAACATTCCCTGGTACAATTCCATTTTATACACGTGTAAAAAAGACTAGAATTTTAATAGTGATTATCATCAAGCAGTTGGATTAAAAACTGTAATTTTCTTATATGATTGGTTTTGTTTTCCAACTTATCTAGAAAAATGCATTACTAAAGCATAATTAGAAAAAAGTCACTACCCCCCAACCCCAAAAGGGACACCAAAACACTAGAAAAAGGCAAGAACTGATTTTTTTTGGCCATGCTGTGTGACATGCAGGATCTTAGCTCCCTGACCAGGGATCAAATCCATGCCCCCTGCAGCAGACACACAGAATCCTAACCACTGGACCACCAGGGAATTTCCAAGAACTGATTATTATTAATATCACAATTGAAAGCAAGGACAGCCAACTGCCAGGTCCCCACAGAGATAAGAGCCACAGGACTGGCAGCGGCTGTTCACACACTGCACGCGCACACCAACATCCTGAGCCAGGACAGGCTCAGACCCACGCGCTGCAGGCGCAAGCCCAGGGACACACCAGCTCACACAGCCACCTGCTCACAGACCCTCACCTGCGGCCGAGTTCTGCAGGACAAGGTCCTCCAGCGCAGGCCAGTCCGTGTTTAGCCGCTTCACCAGTTTATAGGCATTCACAGGGTGGGCCAGGTAGCCCTCAGGGTCAGCAGCCGACTTGCTGGTCAGGGCTTCCATTTTGTCAGCCCAGCTGTGGAGCCACAGAAAAAGGTAGACTAACACACCCATTCACATGGATCTTGACCGATGGTAGTTTTCCTGGTGAGATTCAGGGGATCTCTATCCAGAAAGGAAAAAGCAGTGATCCTCAGCCCACATATTTAGCTACCCTGGGAGACTGGCATGAAGTAAACTCCAGGCCAGGCCCATACTGCCCCCTCAAGAGCTTCCTCTTATGGGCACCCTGGGTGGGTTCCTGGTGGGGGCTCCTGCCACCCTGGCTCAGGGTGGCTGTGGGGACTTAGGACATCAGACACCTCTTAATCTTGGAGAGCTTGGCTTCCTCCACCAGGATGTACTCCTTCAGGGACTGCACCAGGTCCTTCTCTGCATAAATCAGGTCTGTCATGTGTCCTGCAAGGGAGAGATAAAAGGGCCAGTAAGAAGTAGATGAGGGACATCCAGTTCCCAACCCTGAGGCAAAAAACATCAGCACAGACGCAAGCTGAGCCAGGCGCATGTCAGCTCTCTTGGGGTCACGGGGACCTAGGGTTAAAGGAGGCCTAGGCACTCATATGGTCCTGGCCCCCAGCTTTAGGAAGAGAGAGGCAGAGGCTCCAAGTGGATGGTAAGTGCACTGAGAACATCTTAAGGAAGAATCCCTGAATCTCACTCTCCCACTGTCACCCAGCTGGGTCATGTTCCTGGGACAAGGATGTCCCGGGGGCTTCTCTGCTCAGAACCATCCTCTAGTCCAGGAGAAAGTTGGACAGAAATGCCAGGCAGCCCAGGAGCAGCCTGCACTTTCCAGGGTGGAGACCCAGCTGAGACGGCCACCTACTAGGAAGGACATCCAGGTCATCAGGGGTCAGAGGCGGAAACAGCAGCTCTGCAAGCCTGACTCTCCCCAGATCTGGTCAAAACCAGTGGACGAGGCCACCCCACCCTGAAGGAGAACAGGCCTCGGGCAGTGCCATCCCCTGGCACTTGAGCCAAGGACTGCCCAGGCAGACGACAGTCCTGCTGGCACATACCAATAGAAGTGAAGAATTCAGCCTGCACGCAGCCCAGGACACCAAACCAGGCCACCAGCAATGTGGACTCCCAGGGTTTCATGGTCACGGAGGGCAGTGTCTGCAGGGCATTCAGAGATGGTCATTAGATCAACAACGGTAAAAAGCAGCTTAGGAGAGGACACACACACGTGCACATATACCAGACATTCAAACATGCTGAACTCTGACCCAGCACACAGAAGTTAAGGAAGATATTCAGGATCACCAGTGGAAAGACACCAGGGTGTAGAACCAGGGATGTGCACTTAATTCTGTCCCCTGCTCCGGGAGGCTGAGTGCCCATGGGAGAGACTCTGCCCTCTCAACTTCCGATGACCACTAACAACACGCAAAGGCTAAATGGCGAGGAGGGACAGTCACCCCTGGTTCTAAGGGTCTGTCAGTTCAAGATTCTGACCCAGACCTCGGCTCTGTTTGTCTTTCCTTCCAACACAAGTGCCAGGACTGTGCCAGGTGCTGAAGACCCAAATGTAACACACCACCCATGGGCAGAAAGAGAACTGGACACAACATGCCCCGGGGGGGCCACACCCAAAACAAGGTATACAGCAGATGGTCAGTCAGAAGAGAAATCAAACTGCTCCCTGCTGGTCTGCACCTGGCCATGGTGAGAGCAGGCTGGGCAGACACTGCTCTTCCTGTAGCGAGGCTGCTCGGCAGACACTGACCTCATGGAGAATCACCATTTGCAAATATTTACTATGCCAGGCACTGAGCTAGACACTTGGGATACAAAAATGAATCAGCCAAACAGGGCCAAAACCTTAGACTGGGCTGGACTGCTGACATAAGTAAGAGGCTGTCTTCCCATCAGCCTAGAAATAGCCAGACGCAGCTCTGAAGGCAGAAGGCACACCATGGGGCAAGTCCACTGGCAGTGGACCCAAGTAAGCTTCACACATCATCTCCCAGCTTGGCCACGCGGCCCAAAGCACGCAAGAGGAACATCTACCTGAACGCCAGTTCTGCCAGTCCCTCCTCTTCCTGCTCCACTTCAGCCAAGCCCCACTGGAAATTTACTGAGAGAAAACAAGGAAAACAAAGGAAATACAAAGGCTTTCCCTCCAAACTGCAAGCCTTATCTGACAGAATTCTAAGGCTGAGCTGACTAATGCCAGCTCATCAGTTTTTTGCCTGCGATGGTTGATTGGACGCAGAGTCACACCCATCATTCCTCACTTCACCCTTCCAGGAAAAATTCCAGTCCACTGTGGCTCCCGGTTAGGCTCAGTGAAGCCCAACCACGACCCTCAACCCCAAACTGGTTCCTGTATGACGAAGAAGAGGGGCTTCCCTGGTGGCTCAGCTTGTAAAGAATCCGCCTGCAATGCAGGAGACCTGGGTTCGATCCCTGGGTTTGGAAGGTCCCCTTGAGAAGGGAAAAGCTACCCCTTCTAGTATTCTGGCCTGGAGAATTCCATGGACTTTATATTCCATGGGGTCACAGAGAGTCGGACACAACTGAGCAACTTTCACATGAGGAAGGGGAGAGAATAAGCGAGTACCCCCCTTTCCCCTGCCAAATGTATGCAGAGCTGACATCATGCCCATCAGTGCCCTAGGTGTTAGGGGCCCAGAGATACACAGGACAGGACTATTCAGCCCAGAACCTGCTGCAGGGTAGGGAGGATGGACTAAGGGGCCCACTATAAAGTTAGGGCAGTCGAGGAAAGCAAGTCCCTGAGAAGAGGGGACAGGGCCCAGTCCAGCCCCAAGGGAGAGCCTAGATCCTCCTTTTTCTAGTCACAGATCTGCTCCCAGACCTCAGCACCCTGCATCCACCCCCAGGATTCTAGAAGGCCTGTCTTCTTGCTTACATAAGACCCTTTCTCAGGGAATGGGGTCTGCTCCTTGTACTTCAAGAGGTTTCATCAGCTTAAGAGAGCACCTTCTGTACACACGTAGGGCGGGAACAGTAAAAACCCAGAGCCAGGAGGCTGTGTCTGCAGACAATAAGGAATCAGCCAACTGCCTGTCAGGCTGGGGTGATGGGAGAATAGTGCCCAGGCAGGAGGCCAGACTACACACGGCTGGAAGTTGGGGGGCAAGGGTCACCGTTTGTCCCCTGTTCCATCACCAGTTGCAGTGGCATGCCTCCTCAGAGATCAGATAGCAAATTTAAGGAAGGGAGAAACCTCACTTTTTCTTTCAAATTGGTGATATTGGCCATGGTTCATGCTTTATAGCACTCAGGAAAAAACAGCCAGGTTCCTTCATTACATGAATACCAGCTGTCATTTCTCTGGAATGTGCTATCTGGCTTAGACTGAGACTATCCACGAATCCCAGTCTGGAGGCAGAGCCCAAAGAATCACAAATGGGTTTCTGGGTGACCAAGGCTTACAAAGTCCTCTTCTGATGGAGGAGGGGGCTGACAACCCTGCTGGCCCAGACAGCTAGGCACTCCCATGCAGCCCCCAGACCACTCACCCATTTCTCCTGAACACTAATTTGTATTAGGTGTACAAAAGGTCATCTAGTCAGGGTCAGGTTAGGAGGCAGCAGCCTCCAAGAAGGACTGCGTGTCCCAGGGCGGGAAAAACCAACCTCCTGCATGCCCCCCTCCCATCACATCCTATACTAGAGCTTGCTGACAACAGAGTGCTGCCAGAAGCCCTCCAGGGACCCTCAGAAATCCACGCTCAAGAGGCCTAGAAATGGGCAACACTGAGCCCCCTTTTATGAAAATAAAGTAGCACCAAGCCTGAGCAGAAAACCCATACTGAGTTTTATGTAAGCTGCATCCCGAGTTTTGAACAAATTCTGGCCCATATCTGGCACCCAACGAAAAGGAAAACCTCATCACAGATTTGTTTGTGCCAGGAAACTATAACATCAGAAGATGTTACATTTCTTCCATACAATGGATGGTTGTGGATTGTGTAGGAATGGATACTGTATGCTTTTTAACACCAAGAGAAGACCAAAGCATCTTGTTAAGTGAGAAAAATAGGCTCCCAAACAATATATACTGTATGCTTTCATTTTTATAAGAAATACTTTTTATATATGGAAATTAACATACCTGCAAATATATGTAAGCAGAGAGTCATAAATCTAGTTGGTATCTTGGTGAAATAATTCTATTTTTCTCTTTATGTTTATTTGTATTTCCTAATCTTTCCACAAGAAGTTCTATGGGAAACTTGAAATATACTTTATATAATATCTAACATGAGAAGAAAATAAAGCAAGCCCTCTCCAGTGAACTCCAAAGAGACCCAGCAGCCTGAGTTGGGACCCCCACAGGGAGGTCCCTCAAAGCTTGCCAACACCCCAGCGACAATAATTTGCCCACCAGGCAACCGGCACTATTTCTAAGCACAAGGCGGTTCCAAGACATACAATCACAGGCCCCAGCAAGCCGGCTCTTTGGACAGGATGTTCACAACGGGGCCAAATAGCCATGAAAAGATGTTTCCAACTGCAAACCAGCAGCGTCCTTAGCTTCTCCCCTTACCTCATCAGGCAAGAACCTATGCCAAGCTCCCAGCTGCAACCCAAATGCAACAGCTTGAGTTTTAACAATGTATTTAACAGCCTAGAGACAGAACATGGGTTTGCCAAGAACAAACAGGTCTCGTTTGGCTCCGAACAAGAGGATGCCTGCCTTCTGCGAAGGGGCAAGATCTGCCTGAACAGGGCTCCCTCCAGTGGCCTTGCCGCCTGGTAGTGTGGCCAACCCTGCACAGCACAGCCAAGAGGACCTGAGTGTTCAACCGAGTAAGAGTCGACAGAGGCTTCAGAGGCCCTACCACCTATGCACATGGATGTCCATTGAGGCCCATAAGCTACTCTCCCTGGCACCCCAGGGGAGGGATGAGAGGTGCCCAACTCTCTTCTGATATCATGCCTCAACTATCACCCTGATCTGAGCCTAAGTCCTTCTTACAGCCATACTGGCCCCGACCTGCACTGGTCTCCCATCTTTATGGCCTCCCTCCCACCTCTGCTCGACAAAGTAGCCAGCACAGCTTACTGCATCCCCTCATTTGGTCTTTCTCTCCCTAAGAACCCTCCAAAGGCTCTCCACTATTCTCAGAATAAAGTCCAAATTCCTTAGCACTTATTGACTCTGCATGACCTGGCCCTATTGCCCTCTCCAGCCCCATCTCATGACTCCAGTTTTCATACCTTCAACAATCACATCACATGAAAAACAGCCTCCTTCACTGAGAACCTAAAGAAGCCTAGATGTTCCTGCATACCTCTCCTTATGCAGCTGTCCCTTGGGATCCACAAGGGATTGGTTCCAGGAGACCCTACAGACACCAACATCCACGAATGCTCAAGTCCCTTACATACTAGGCATCGTACAGTCAGCCTTCTGCATCGATGGGTATCAAGTCTGTAGATAGGGAGGGCTGGCCGTAGTTTCTCTATCCAGCACCTTGACATGCTGACTTATACTACCCACGTGGGTACCCTCAAAACCACAAGGCTCCTGCTTCAGTAACTAGACAACGAAGTTGCAGAAAAGGCTGTACAAATCAACATGCAAAAGCCAGCTGGGTTTTCAATCAGAGTCTTGGCAAAGACTAGGCAGTCTAGGCAAGACTAACTTATAAGGAACTATGGGAAAGAAGAAGACCCACACACTGCTATACTGGATGCATCTACAGGACCACCTTGTACTCTCTTGGCCTCACCTGCCTCCTGGGCCACGTGCTCTACCTCAGACCCAGTGAAGGATACTGCACAGGCTCCAAATCTCACACTCTTCCTGCAACTTCTAAACTCCAGTCAAGTGCCTTGCTGGCCTCTCTGGGGACTGCTAGAGGGCCTGGGAGTGCAACTGAGGACTGAGCAGAGTTGTAGGGGGTGGGCGGAAATAACTCCTCCTTGGGCAACTGTGATCAATGAAGAACAGAAACAAGAGGACATCAGCAGATAAATCCCCTCTCCAGGCCTCCACTGAGAAGCAGCAGAGCTCACCCAGAGACGCCCTACACAGCTGAACAACTAGAGCACCTCTGTGCAGACTGGCCAGCTTGCTACAGCACCACCTTGGATTTGCTTCCCTTCCTTCTCAGCCGCACTTTTCTTTTCTCTTACACTTGCTACTCTGCAACTGTACCTTCTAACAAAGCATCAAGTACTTAAGCTCTGTTTTCTGGGAACTAGGCTAAGCTAACCACTATTCATGTTTCCAAAAATCTTTCACTTCTACCATCTAATCCTCACCAACACCTTGTAACCTAGATAGACTTTCATCCCCATTTCAGGTAAAGATATGTAAAATACATAACTGAAGCTGCTCAACTCACATGCTACAGCAAATCAATGGCAGAGCTCAGACTCAAAGCCAAAACATATATTCCACTATTTATTGCTGCCTTCAATCCTACTCAGTAACATCTACTGCCATATAGCATCCTAAGGACTTCCCAAAAGGAAGAGCCACACTTTGGCCTAGCAGAACAGGCTTGCCCAAGTCAAAGACTTTATTGTGGTTCACAAAGCAGCCTTATGATATCCATGGCTGGATCCCACCAGAAGGCAAACAGCAACATGGGCTCAGAAAGACAAAAAACATGGTGCCTCCAGTTCAAGTGGGCAGTCACTCCTGCCCAGACATCACAGCACTCACAGCTGGCCAAGTGGCCCAACTCAGGACAAGACAATACAATCAAGCAGGCAGGCACCCTGGAGTCAGATAGTCCCAGAGTTAAAGCTGGGACTACAGCTCCACAATCATTTCCAGATTTCAGAACCTTAGACAAGTTATAGTCTAAGGAGTTACAGTTCCAAGTTACAGTTTTGGAGCCTCAGTTTTCCCATCCACTTAACAGTGATAACATCTCATAGGGCTGTTCTGAAGACTGAATGCGATGACAAATGTCAGCAGGCAGCCTAGCACCAGGCACAACTTCCAGCAGTCATGAGCACCAAGGGTACTAGAGGAATGGCAACAGACCTGAAGCAGCTGACCCCTGGAGAGAAAGAAGGTCCAGTCTATGAGACAGTGAAGATGGAAATGAAACAGAAATCGGAGAACCTCCATGTCCCAAGAGTTTCAAAAGAGACTCAGGAGAGGGTAGAGTCAGGCCTACAGCAGCACACTGGCCATTGGGAAGTTAACTCTGAAAACTAGCCACTCACTGGCTCTTTCACCAAGGAAGGAACGTTCGCTGGCAAAAAACAGGTGACCAGACTTACACTCTGGAATCTCACCTATTTCTGTGTCTCTGACCTGCACACTCGGAGTTCCTACAAACACCAGGTCTCAGGATCATGGCCACACCCTGGGCCCTCAAGAGTGCCAGGTACAGAGCAGGGTATATTCTAGCAAACACTTCCTGAAACGTCTAGAGCAGATGCTGGTCTGTGATCAGAGTCACATCCAGTGAGCTGGAGAATTCACTACCCAAACATTTATAACCCTCTGCCCTACAATGACACCACTTAAACACATACTTTCTGCTAGTTCTCCAAGAAGTCTAATCCAGCCTTTCAGCCCCCT
Organism: Moschus berezovskii; assembly: GCF_049115385.1. NCBI lineage: Eukaryota > Metazoa > Chordata > Mammalia > Artiodactyla > Moschidae > Moschus > Moschus berezovskii. The sequence goes on from NC_142467.1 coordinate 91,105,019, forward strand.
CTGCTCCTTCTGAGAATAAAAACTATATCCCTCATTCCACATCCGCAGCTCAAACCCCAGCGACCACAGGGGCCACCAGCCCTCTCGGCTCAAGAACAGACACATGTCCCACCCTGGTGCACTTCAAAAGTCCAAAAAAATTGCTAGATTTTTCGAAGTTTAACTCTCACTCCAACACCCTCTCTGGGCTTGCACGTGCCTGCATCACAGCATTTCCTGCCAACTTCCATCTGCATAAAATTAAACTTTCGACAGATCCCAGGAGCCAGGGACACACCCAACAGCCCAACGCACACCATGGCCAGCGTGGCCACACAGTGGCCAAGGTCTTAACATCCAGTCTCAGGCCCTCCCAAGGATGTGGGAGGGCAGAGTCAAAAAGGGAAGTTCTCTCAGGAAATGAGCAGACCCTAGATTTGCTACCCTACTTATTCTTCAGGGCTGTACCCATGCAGCCACTCCTCATGAGCACTCACACTATGAGCTCCTCCCTGGCATGTGACCAGCTGCCAGCATGAAGCAGCAATCTCAGAGTGATTATGAGTTACCCATGGGCAAGGATTATACCATTATATCATTGCCTCCTCTCCCTCCTCCCTCATTCCAGCCCCAGGCACACTTTAAGCAAAAGCCCAGTACACAGGAGATACTCCAGGAATGAACAGAGATCAGCCAGGCTAAAACAGTGACCAAGAAGGCACTCTCCGGGGTACACAATTTCAGAGCACTAGACAGGACAGAAGGGCCTATCACAAGCCATAGACAATGCTCAGTTGCCACCATGTCTGCCTGCAGATCTCTCAGAGAACTAGGGAGGCCCAGTAGGTCAGCATCTCTGGGATGAGGCCCCTAGCCAACTCACCCCATCTTTGCTACGTGGCTTCCTTGGCTGGGCCACACAGTGGACAGAGTTGGCCGTCTACAAATGAGACTCAAGAATAAAAGGATTTAAAGCCCAAATATCCTACGAGTAGGGAAAAATGAACAGAGAGGCTGGACCTGGAAGCCCAGAACAAAGTGAGAAACTGCACCCTGGAAGCTTCAGGGACTCTCTGAGCACAAGCCAAAGGAAACCACGGTTCATTTAACAGATAATTAAATCATGGAATCTGCTATCCCAGATATGACATGGGGCAACAGCTTGCAAAACATTCTCTAAACTCTTACAGGGTCAGTGGATCTCTGCAAAATCAGGAACATCTGAGAATGCCCTAAGCTGCAAAGCAATGTTCCCCAACTCTTGATCTCAGGGCCAGGATCTCCTCCAAAAGGGCTGAGGTTGTTGAGCTTCAGATGGTTTACATAAAGCCTCAGGTATCACTCTACAGCAGAAGACACCAGCCTCAGCCTTGAGAGGGTCTTTGATATTCTTCTCCATCTGAAAGGTGTCAATTAGAAAACAGAGACCAGGGGCCTCTGCCCTGGAAAAGGAAACTCCTGCATCCACATTCATGCTGCAAGGGTTCACTGAGCACCCTCCACATACAGGACACAATACCAGGCACTGTCCTCTCACTTGACACTCTCTGGACAGGGTCTCTAGGCAGCAATCCACTAAAGCGTCCCTTCCCCCATTTCCTCGCTTCCTCTAGAGTGCCCAGGTCAGCTTCCGTTCACACAGGCTATTCCTCTGTCTGGGTTACCCTTTATTCAACCTTAATCTGACCACTCCAGCTCATGGGTCCCCTCCTCCAGGAAGTCCCCTGGCCTGAAGCATCCTGTCCTCTACCAAGTACCCACAGTCCAGTGCTCCCTCTGAACACAGCACTCACCACACTGACCCGGGCCTGGCCTTTCCTGGTCTTCAGTCCGCGTGCCCCACTAGGCCAGCAACTCCTTGCAGTTTCTGATAACACTGAAGGGTTCGTTTCTTGAATTAGTTAACTAGTTACAAGTCTCGGCGGCTGCTGAGGCAAAACTGGAGAGAAGAAAAAAAAAAAAAACTTTATCATCCAATAGCCTGTCTTAAAGGGAACCAAACAGGGCCAAGGCTACAGACTCCCAAGCCTCTGTTTGGAGGAAGGTGGACCTAACACCAAGCAGCCCCTAGAGGCCTGCCCGGCGCCCCTGCCTCCTCCAAGCTCCGGGTGCCCTGGGGCCGGGCCGCCCCTTCCCGGGAGCCTGACCCTCGGGGCGGCCACGCTCCCCACCCGGTCCGGCCGCCCCGTGGGGACCGGCAGGAAAGGCGCCGCTGACCTCACCGCCCTTAACTCGGGGAGGGGACTCGGCGGCGGGACAGGAACCCACGCGGGTGCAGAAACAGGGCGGAGGGCGCGGGGCTGCGGCCCGGACGGCGCGACCCCCGGCCCCCAGCTGCCGGCCCCGCGCGGGCAGAAGATTCGGCCTGGGGACGCGGCCGGTACCCGAGCCCCGCGGCGGACCGGGCTGCCAGGCAGGCGGGACGCTCACCCGGACACGCGCCGCTCCCGGCGTTTCCAGAACCTCCCGCGGCGGCGCCGGGCCCGCTCGCACCTCCTCCCGGGCGGCTCCGCCTCCCGCCGCGGCCCGGCTCCGCCCGCTTGAGCCGCCGCCACGTCCCCACCTCCCGCTCCCTCCGGGCTCCCCACCCCCGCCCACCCCAACCCCGCGCCCACCCGCGCCCCCGCGCGCCCCCGCCCCGGGTCCGCGCCCCGACGGCCTCAGCCAGGGGGCGCCACCGCCGGAGACCCCCGGGAAGACCCGGGCCGCCCGGCCGCGGGCAGCGGGCAGCGGGGAGCCGGCCGGGTCCCGGCGGGGGCCGCCCGCCCGCGCCCTTCATGCGGCCGGCCGCTCGCAGCACGTACGCGGCGCCCGCCTCCCCTCGGCGCTCCCTCGCGGGACTCTGCCCGCCCTCCTCCCCCGCCCCCGGGCTGCTAGAGAGGCGCGCACGACCCGATCTTAGTGCGGTGGGGGGAGCATCCCTGGATGCTGGCCGACTCCCCTGGCCCCAGCTCAAGCCCTTTTCCTCAGTGGTGCTGCTGGATATACCGCTCCTACCCTCGCCTCCCCATCATCACCATGAGGTGACAGGGGGTGGGGTCACCCGGCCATGGAGCTGGATTATCAGGGGTTATCAGGGAAGGGGACAGTGGAGAAGGATCTGAAAAGGATCTGGGATCCACCCCCAGGACTAGGTTCCCAGAGGGATTCAGGCTGTCCCCAGTTCCTGGATCCCGTACTCCTGGTGATGAAATGTATGGCTGAATAGGTTGATGAGAAGGGAGACCATCAAAGACCGGTCAAAGCCAGGGGTGGGCGGGGGGGACACACTGGAGTCAACCTTTGTTTTTCCCAAGCCCTTATATACAAAGGGGCCAAAAATAGTGGACGCCACCTTCAGTCAATCCAGCCTGGGAGGAAGTGAAGGCAGGGATGCTGCAAATCTCGCTAGCGGAGGCCCTGGCCACAGAGCAGTTTCCCACGCCTGCTCTGTGAAACTTTCTGCTCATGAATGAGGGGAAGCACTGTCTGAGAATCTCATCAGGGAGCTAGCCCGGAGTGGGAGGTGCCCAGCCTCCGCCCAGACCAGTGTGGGGATATTCCCTGTGGCACACCGTCCAGGCTGGCAGCCCAGACCTGGGGAAGGCATGAGCACACACAGAGATACACACAACACACATAAAACACGGAGTGAACCACTGTTCCGGCCTTTCTCAGCCACCAGCTGATCTCCCCAGAGCTCAACTAAAACCAAACAGAGAGACTTCCCTGCCTCCCCTATACCCTGTTATACCACAGGGAGCCTCCCTCCGTTTGCACAGCTCCTCCCATCCTCTCCCCCTTCTCAAGAGCTTGCTGGATGGATCATCCCTTCTCTATCTTGAATGTTCAACCTCCTCCTCTCAAATGGCTCCACCCCTTGACCTATACATATTGACAGGCCTTGTGACCTCCTTGGTGGTCCAGTGGCTAAGACTACATGCTCCCAATGCAGGGGGCCCAGGTTTAATCCCTGGTCAGGGAACTATGTCCTGTGTGCTGCAACTAAGACCCAGTGTAGCCAAATAAATATTTTAAAAAATGTTTTCAGGCCTCTACTGTGGAAACAATAAAGGGCTTCCCTTGTGGCTCAGCTGGTAAAGAATCTGCCTGCAATGTGGGAGAGTGGGGTTTGATACTTGGGTTGGGAAGATCCCCTGGAGAAGGAAAGGCTACCCACTCCAGTCTTCTTGCCTAGAGAATTCCATGAACTGTATAGTCCATGGGGTTGCAAAGAGTCGGACACTACTGAGCGACTTTCACTATGGAAACAAAACCTCATTAGATCTCACCAGCTACTGCAGTATCTATGTCCTCAACCACAGCAAAATTCTCTGAAAGAGCAATCTGTCCTCACTTTTCTCCCAAACCTCAGAACCCTGCAGTGGGCTTTCTGTCCCCCTCGCAAGACCAAACAAACTCCCCGTAACCTCCAAGTCTAAATTCAATATCCCACTCTCCAGTCCTCATTTGACAAAGGCCCCAGCACCACCTGACACCCCAGCAGCCTTTGGTCACTGCCTCCCGGAAACACTCTTGTCCCACACTATCCTCTCTGGCCATATCTGCCCATTTTCGCCCCCACCTCTCCCCATTAGTCAGTAAAGGTTGGGGGTTCCCTAGAGTTCAGGCCTAGGCACTCTACTTTCCTATTCTCTTTCTAGAACTTCTTCCTATACACAGATGAAGCACATTTGTCTCTTGCCCCTAACTCCTGAACTCCAGACTGGCTGCACAGTCTACATCTCTGCCGAGTGTCCACAGGTTCCTCAGTCAAAGCATGCCCAACGCAGAGTTCATGCTCTCTCCCCTTCTCCTGCTCCAGGCCTCTGGTACTCCCTGCCTCACTGGGGAACCCACCCCCACTCCCACCCCCAGTTACCTCACTGGAAGCCTGGGAATCACCCTCAGCACTTCCCTCTTCACTGGCCCAGGCTGTGTCCTTCCATATCCCACGTCTGTTCAATTCTACCACCTAAATCTCTCTCTAATCCACTCATTTTTCTCCATCCTCTTTCCTTTTTTTAATATATGACCATGGGATGCCATCCTTTAATAACTTGGCACAGGCACCTAAATATCAAAGAGATGTGTACTTTATTTTAAAAATGCACACCATGAGAGTTGCGAATGAAGTTTTATTTGGGGCAAAATGAGGACTGCAGCCCGGGTCTCCATCCTCTTGCCCTTGAATGACTGCAGCAGTTTCCCAGCTGACTGCCCCCCTCCATGATTCCTCCCATCTCTCTTTCATACAGTGACCTCCTCAGAATGCAGCTCTGAACCCATCATTTTCAGCTTAGTAAACTGCATTGTTTTCAGGAAAAAAAATCCTCAAAGTGACCTACAAGGCCGCAAATGGTTTGGCCCCTGCTCACTTCTCGAGCCACACTGACCTTCCCCTCCAGTCCCTGTAACTGGCCATTTTCCCTCCCCATTCCACTCCCAGGCCTTTGCACATTCTTTTCTTTGTCTCTAGAAAAATGTCCCTCCTCCCCAATTAAATCCTTCAGATCCTCCCAGAAGGAATTTCCTCGCTTCCCTGACCAGGTCAAAACCTCCTATAACAGCCTTTCATGCCCTACATGCTTTGTAACAGTTGCAGCAGTTGCTATAGTGGAATGATTGTTTAGTTTAATGTCTGTTCTCCCTGCCCTGCCCACCCCTACACACACACCCGCTGGCCTGGGGTCTCCAGGAGTACATAAACAATGTGTGTTTTTGTCAATCATCACATCCTCAGCAGCTAAAACAAAACTGGGACTCAATAAATATTTCGTGACTACATGAAGGGATGGGTGTCTCCTTAAAGGCTTGTTCCATAAAACTGTAGCCAAAAGGCTGGCTGAGGCCTCCACAGAGTTTCAGAGTCCTGGGCCCCACTCATTCCTAAGTGTCTGCTTCTACTCTTCTTCTGTCTCGTATAAGGATACTTACTGTTGGACTTAGGACTTACCTGGGTAATCAGGATGATCTGACTGTCATGTCTACTTCCTTCACCACTTTGCCTTCCTAGGGATGGGGGCTGCTTCTGTCCTGTTTATCACTGTGTCCCCAGGTCTAGCACCAAGCCTAGAACCTAGAACCTAGACAGAGAGTGGGAAAGAAAAACACAGGAATGAATACATGAATGGATGAATGGACGTGCCCCACTAACGTGGCCTCCACAGGCTTCACCAAGTACACCCATTTTGGGTCACTTAATAAATCAAGAGTCACTTTGAGCAGCCATGTCACACCCCCTTCCTCCCAAATCTACTGCGTAAATACAGCCACACCTCCCTTCTGGTAATGGCTCTATCCTATTCATTCATGCATTCACTCCACAAACATTTGATGGGCGCCAGCTGAGGCCCTGGCTAGGGGTTCAGGAACCATGAAGATCAAAGGGGCTCTGTCTATTGGGGAAAACTGGCAGATGAACAGACGCCCACCTAGTCCCAGTCTAGAGAGCCTTCTTGGGCTCAAGATCAGGTGACTGCCACCTTTGACCCCAGCCTGGTTTCATTTGGGGCATCACCAAATGAAACCCTACCCCCACGCTGTCCCTAAGTGGTAACCCTGGCCAATGGCTCCTCAAAGCAGGCTCGACATGTCTACCCACCACCCCTGCCCCAGAGAAGGACCTGGCATCTCTCCAGAAAGAGATGACAAAAAATCTGTGCTAGACAGACAGGTAACTGGATGAATAGGCGGGCAGGTGTGATGCAGCCTTTTGCTCTAAACCCAGGGGATCCCCATCCCCTGAGCCAAGGACCAGTACCGGTCCACAGAGCAGGAGGGCAAGTAGTGAAGCTTCATCTTCATCTGTATTTACAGCCACCTCCCCCCGCCACCGCCTGACCTCTGCGTCCTGTTAGATTCTCACAGAAGCACGAACCCTACCAAGAACTGTGCATGTGAGGGCTCTAGGTTGTGCGCTCCTTATAAGAATCTGATGCCTTATGATTCTGCATTGTGGTTAGTTGTATAATTATTTCATTATATAGCATAATTACATATTATATAATAATAGAAATAAAGTGCACAATAAATATAATGTGCTTGAATCATCCCGAAAACATTCCCCTCCCTCATCCATGGAAAAGTTGTCTTCCACAATACTGGTCCCTGATGCCAAAAATGCTGAGGACCCCTGCTCTAAAAGGCAGGGGTCTAAAGAGGCATCCTGAGCCTGCCCTGCTCCTGCCTTTCTCCACTCACCTGTGATCCCTGACCGGGGAAGCTGGAGGTCTCCCAGACTGCTGATGACTCTTTCAGGGCCTGGAAACCACAACAGCCGGAAACCTGGCCAGGGTTTATGAGCACCTGGTCCCTTCATGGAATTCCCCAGAGCAGGGTTCCTGAGATCAGCCAGTGCCGCAGAGGGTATTGTGATTGTTGACAAACATCTGTACCCTTCAACACAGTTAGCACGCAGCTGGACTTTGGGTCCAACCCCCCTCTCCAGGTTCCTCCCTTTAGGGACCAAAAGACTGGATATATCTTGACTCAAGGCCAGCGAGAGAGGGCAAGAGGTGCAGCTTGAGTGGGGCCACCTAGTGGTAGCCTTGTGTGCATGCCAAGTGGCTTCAGTCGTGTCTGACTCTGTGACCCTATAGATTGTACAGCCCACCAGGCTCCTCTGTCCATGGGATTCTCCAGGCAACAATACTGGAGTGGGTTGCCATGCCCTCCTCCAGGGGATCCTCCTGACCCAGGGATCAGACCCATATCTCATATGTCTCCCGCATGGGCAGGCAGGTTATTTACCTTTAGCACCACCTGGGAAGCCCAGTGGTGGCCCTCAGTTCAGTTCAGTTCAGTTCAGTCGCTCAGTCATGTCCGACTCTTTGCGACCCTATGAATCATAGCACGCCAGGCCTCCCTGTCCATCACCAACTCCCGGAGTTCACTCAAACTCATGTCCATCGAGTCGGTGATGCCATCCAGCCATCTCATCCTCTGTCATCCCTGTCTCCTCCTGCCCCCAATCCCTCCCAGCATCAGACTCTTCTCCAGTGAGTCAACTCATCACATGAGGTGGCCAAAGTATTGGAGTTTCAGCTTTAGCATCAGTCCTTCCAATGAACACCCAGGATTGATCTCCTTTAGAATGGACTGGTTGGATTTCCTTGCAGTCCAAGGGACTCTCGCTTCAGAAATAGGGCCTCACAGGTAGTCTGGTCTTACAGCCTGGTGTAGGACCCTGGGGTAGATACAGATAATCTGGCAGAATCTCCAGGAGCCTGTGATGCCAACCCTGGACAGGGCCTAATGGGTCCCCCCAGAGCGTCCACTTGGTGCATGCAAAAGATTAGACAGACCCAGTGGAATGGCTACAAGTCCCCTCCTAGCTGCCTACTCCATGGACCCTTGCAACTCAAGACAGCAGTGCAAGCACAAGCTGGGCTGTCATTACAGGGTGGAGAAAGGCATCCAGGGCCTTGGGAGCTATAATTACCCAGCAGGTCCAGGGTAGGCCCTCAGGGTAGAGACAACAGGCTTAGACTTCGTCTTCCCTCCTCACCACACTTGTCCCACTTCCATCTGGAGCAAGAAGCTTCTAGGTTGGTGCCAGTACCCACAGGGCCAGGAATTAGCTAGGTGCAGTGCTTAGAAATCCTGATATTATAAATATGTTTTTTTTTAATTATTGTTATTACAACACAGAGGCCCATCCTACCCCCACTGTCACCCTGGCTGGGGAGGGATTAGGGATGGGTGAGGATGAGGTGAGAGTGGGGATAGCTATCGAACATCTAACTTAGCTACTGTTTAAAAGGCTGAACATTCAGTGGTTTTACTTTTTTTTTTTTCCAGGCCTTGTCAAAATGTCAGGAAGGCAGTAGAGCAGAAGGCAGAGGGGAAAGAAGAGGTGAGATTGCAGTGTTCTCGGGACAGAGCACCCTTGACTTCGTGGGCCCCCAAAATGGGTTTGGATATGATGCTGAGGGCAGGGAGCAGCCACCCCAGGGTGAAAGCTAGGGAGGAGCGGGATCCCATTTGGGATCTAGGGAGAGCATCCTGTCTGCCTGCTGTCAGGAGGAAGAGAAGGAGGAGCAGAGCTTAGGAGTGACTGGGGATGGGGGTGGTGTAGGGTGTACATGACAGCTGATGCTGATCTCAAGTAGGGAATGGCAACGCATAGAGAAAGAAGCGGGTAGATTTAAGAATTAATAAGGAGGTAGACCAGGAAGGCTATGTTCATTCATTTATTCAGCAAATATTTATTGAAAGCTCTGCTCCCCATTCTGTCCTCCCTCTTAGGTTGAGGCCCGAATTCACACCCAGAACGAGGTCTTTTCATCCTTGGCTCCCTTGACCCTGCCACCCCAAAGCAGGTCTTGCTAAAGAAAATCAGTGGCAGCCCTCAGAAAATACGAGAACGGGGAGAGAGTTGGTTACCCCTAGAGATCACACTGGCACCCTTGAGAGTTTCAGACTGTCATGGAATCCTTAATCACAGCGTCTGGTTTCCTCAGTCACAAGGCTCCTTCCACAAACCACCCAGTTAATCATGGTCTTGGCACTAACTAACATTACCCTTCCTCACCCTGTGCTTCTCTCCACCCCCCTCCTATTTTTAAGTGAAAGCACTTCTGCTCCAGTGATGCATGTTTCTAAGGCACCTCATATCCTTTCTGGAATGAGATGGATATCCATCCACGAGTGACCCTAGCCCAGTCAAGTTGTGCAAATTCTGTACTACACAAGCCTGGGGCTCCATTCCCGTCACAGACATTGTAGATTTGATTATTTATGACAATGTACCAGTAGATAGAAATAAAATGAATTGCAAATGGAGTAGTCTTTGCTGATTTGTACAAAACAGTTGTATGATTTGGTATGTCTGGTTCCACACAATCACAGGATCCTGAGTCACCCTTGTGGATAAGGCCTTCAGGAGGCCAACCCCTCCTGTGGGCTCTCTCCAGTCCTCAGCCACCTGGCCTGTATCAGCTGTGGTTGTGGCTCTGACTCTGCCCCAGCCCCTTGAGGAGACGCAGTCATCTGATCTTGCTGGTGAGCCCCGTCCTCTGTCCAAAGAACGCTGCTCCAGACTCTGATCCACCACAGGGAGGCCAAGGCACTCATTCCTCTGGAGGCCCTCACTACTCCACACCACATCAAACTTACTCCAGTACACTCACATCTCATACAAGTACATTTTGTACTTACCCAGTAAAAACATGGCTGAGTCGCAGTTAACTAGTTTCCATGACATAATGCTATAGTTACTAGCATTTCATACAATTTTATTTTTTGTAGTTTTCTGCATTTTTCCCTGTGTCTATCATTTGCATGAACCTGTGAGAAGCTTGATTGACCTGGCCACAGCCTTTGGTGGGAGGATCCCTGCCCACTGGACACGCAGGCACATGCACACATGCACACTGAGGTGTGCATGCATGCACAAGCTTGTGGGACCTGGCCTCTCACACGAGAAGGAGCAGATTCTGTGCTCTGGACCTCGGCTCTGCCCTTAACCCTGACTCTGTCTCACAACTTAATGTTAACTTTGAACCAGAATCTGACTTTATCCCTAACCCTGAACCAGTCAGCTGATGCTTGGAATCAGAAAGATGTCTGCTTCTGTCACCTGCAGGAATCACACCTCCAAGGGGAGCAGGGATAGTTTGGACAGGGTATCTCTCTGGCTGAAGAGTGAAGGTAGAGACATGGCTATCGTGCAGTGTCTGGCCATCAGACACTGTCACGTGTCAATAGTCTCGGGAGCAAGCGTTATTCTCTCATCCCAACAGTCACCAAATATGTCTAGGCGAGGCTGACCCATTGCCTTCATCAAGATCGGGAATTTTTTTTCTTTACTTCATCCCAGAACAAAAGCTGTTATCTGTGTCCCTGGGCTGACATGCAATGGGGCCTCAAATCTCTTTGGAAGAATTCTACTGCCCTGGTCTTGCCCCAACAGCTCCAACTGCAAAAATGAGGATGGCCAGCAGAGGGTGCATGGAACCCACCATGGGCCACCCAGTTAAAGGAGCAGTCCCAGTTTTGCTCAAAAAGCTCCCTCAGTTCTTGATCTCGGGCTCTATTCTGACAACCTGCCAAGGTTTGACGGGAACCCTTGCCTAGAACTGCATAAACAAGAGCAACCATAAGCATGGGCAGATAGAGATGTTTTCCAGGCCTTATGGAATACCTCCAATGCTGGGACCTGTGGTGGGAAAGGCAAAGAGGGTACCATGGGTGACCAAGGACCTTCACAGCCAGTTAAGTTGACTTGCAGTCTGCGGGGAGCCTCAGGCCATAGGATCCAGTAGGCCTAAAGAAAACCCAAGGGCCAGTAGCTCAGTGAAGTTAGGTAAGGAGATGGGGAGACCTCTGATAGGACTCTGAGCGTGCCTAGAATATCATGGCTCCTGTTGAGGAGATTCCTTGAAGAGAGGGGCCACAGGAGAAGGGATGGGCAGTCCTCTTTTGGGCTCCCCTGACGCTCCAAGTGCTTCTCTGATAGGGCAGCTAAGGGATGGAGCGCGCTCCCTGTTCCAGGGAGTGGAACCTAACACTTCACAGGCATCATCTGCGGAGGACACTTCTGCTTGCTCCTTCGGACCCTTGTCTCTCTATCCCCTCCTGCTTTGTGCTTCTGGCTGCCAACCTACATATTGACATAGCAGATGCTCCTGCCCTATGACTTTTGGTTGGATTCAATCTATGGGGAGCACCAAGCCAGGAGGAAGACATGGACTTTGGGAAAGTTGCCTGAAGCCTACACTTGAGGGTCCAGCTCAGTGACCTACCTAGTCTCAGGACTGTCCTGGCTACACTGAGGGGCAGCCAGGCCCATCTGCTTTCTTTTGCAATCGGATCACTCAGCCCAAGGCCTCAGAAGCCTTCTACACCCTCACTTACTTTCAGTCAGTCAATAAATAATTGATGACACATTCTCTGTGCCCAGTCCTAGGTGCCCAGGGACACAGACACAGAGCTGAAGTGAGTCTGACAAAAGCTTTGACAGAGCTAATGGGGTGTTGTTTTTTTTTTTTTGGTTGGGGAGGGGGCAAGGACACAGACAACGAAATTGATGATGAGTCACAGGGGCTGAGGGAACCTGCCGAAGGGCATCTCACCTCCTAGTGGTCAGTTGAGGGAGTGGGGTTTGGGCCTCTGAAAAGTCAGCCAGGGGGAGTAATGGAGGTCTGGGAGACAGAAGGTGCAAAGGCTAGGGTGGGGGAATTCCCTGGCGGTTTGGGTAGACTCCAGCAGTTGGTGATGGACAGGGAGGCCTGGCATGCTGTGCTTCATGGGGTCGCAAAGAGTCGAACACGACTGAACGGCTGAACTGAACTGAACTGAACTGAACCAGTGGTTAGGACTCTGTACTCTCACTGCTGAGGGGCCAGGTTCAGTCCCTGGTTGGGGAACTAAGATCCCACAAGCCATGCTGTGTGGCCCAAAATAAAAAAATTAAAAGCCTGGGGGAGGGGGATGACTAATTCACATGGAAGCCTGTGCTGGCCAGGCAGGGCCTCCTTCTGCCCACTGGAAAGCTGCTTGAACTTCATAGACTCCTGCCAGCAGGCATGGAATGGCATGTATATCCAGGGCCACTTTAAACTTTTATTTTAAAACTTATTAAAATATAATCAGGTAGCACTACGTAAGAGATGTGGGTTCAATCCCTGGACTGGGAAGATCCCCTGGAGTAGGAAATGGCAACCCACTCCAGGATTCTTGCCTGGAATCAGACACGACTGAATGCACACACACACACACAAACACACACACACAATTAACCAAAAGAAAACTGCTTATCTTAATATATAGCCCAATGTGTTTCAAATATATGTAAATTCATATTACCATCACTTAGATCAAGATATAGACTATTTCCATAATGTCAGAAGGCTCCCTTGCATCCCGATGATAGTCAATAAACCTTCCCAAAGTTGACTACCATTCTTTCTTCTTTGATTATTTTTTTCAGATTTTGAATTTTATAAATGTGAATTTATACACTATATACTTTTATGTCTGCTTCTTAAATTCAACATTATGGTTGTGGAAGTGCCCCATCTTGCTGTTTTTGGTAATACATCATTCTATTTCATTGTTGTATGGTATTCCATTATTTGAATATGTCATAATTTATCCATTCTATTGTTGGCAAACATTTGGACTGTTTCCAGTTTTTAGGTATTTTAAATAAAACTGCTTTGTATATATTTGCACATGTACATTCTTATTTCTTAGTGGAAATAAAAATTCATTTATGTAGAATATAAACCCAGAAGTGGAATCACTAGGTCATAGGATATACACATATTTAGCTATAGTAGTTACTTCCATGGAGAAGGCAATGGCAACCCACTCCAGTACTCGTGCATGGAAAATCCCCATAGGCAGAGGAACCTGGTAGGCTGCAGTCCATGGGGTCACTAAGAGTCAGACACGACTGAGCGACTTCACTTTCACTTTTTACTTTCATACATTGGAAAAGGAAATGGCAACCCACTCCAGCGTTCTTGCCTGGAGAATCCCAGGGACGGGGGAGCCTGGTGGGCCACCGTCTGTGGGGTCGCACAGAGTCGGACACGACTGAAGCGACTTAACAGCAGCAACAGCAGTTACTTCCAACCATTTTTCTAGATGGTTGTACAAAATTACTCTCCCAGCAGCAGTGTATGAAAGTTCCAGTTGTTCCACACAACAATGTGGGAAATCCTCAGGGGAAAAGCCAGGGTAAATGTGAAACTCACTACACATTATTCCCTTTTCTCAAGGATCATAATCCTTCCATTCTTACCTGCATTAGTTGTTCTCCAATGTCCTCAAATAGTTGTCCTTTATGTTTCCTCCAAGTTTCTTAATTGTTTTTGGCAGGATTATTATTCTGATACTACCTGCCACCATGGCTAGAACTGAAAGTTTTATTCAGTTCAATTCTGACACCAGATTAGAAAATACTGGAAAGGGATAGGCCCCACTGGCCCAGCTGTTTTTAGCTCCAGCTTAGAGTCTCAGACACCTGTGGCATCACATCCACATTCTGAAGTAAGCCTCCCTATTTTCCTTTCTTCTTTTAAAATTTTATTACATTCCAACCATGGGTGAGTAACTGGTAATAAACTAACTTCTCCACTGTAAAGGAATACAAAGCTAGATAAAACATTTACAGTAACTGATTACAGGCATTGAACATCAAACAACCTTCATTCTTGAGAGAAAGGAAACACAGGAGGTGAATTCCACATTCACTAAAGTTCTTTGCCTAGGGCATTTTCCAAACTGAGGCCGAAGGAAGTGGAGCCCAAACAGAGCAAAGCAGGTGAGTAAAGGAAATGGAGATCAGAGATAGAGGAGACAGGTGGCTGAACTTGTGGGGCAGGGCATTAAAGAGCAAGGAGGGAGCTGCATGGAGAAGGAGCTCTAGAAATCTGCACAGAGACACTCTTGAGGCTTTGTTTAAGTTGCACAGGTGCAGAGAAAGACTCTTTGAAGCCTGATGGATAAAAAATTCTGTGAACTAAACAGAGATTCCAGAGTTCACACAGGGCTGAGACCTGATCTGGCCAGAGTGGAAAGACCTTGCTGAAAACCCTGAACATTTAATTAAAATCTTAGAAAGTCCATACCTTAGGAATAGGGCCACTCTAGCCATATATAACTGTGGTGTTGGAGAAGACTCTTGAGAGTTCCTTGGACTGCAAGGAGATCCAACCAGTCTATCCTGAAGTAAATCAGTCCTGAATACTCATTGGAAAGACTGATGCTGAAGCTGAAACTCCAATACTGTGGCCACCTGATGCGAAGAACTGACTCATTTGAAAAGACACTGAGGCTGGGAAAGATTGAAGGTGGGAGAAGAAGGGGACGACAGAGGATGAGCTGGTTGGATGCTATCACTGACTCGATGGATATGAGCTTGAGTAGGTTCCAGGACTTGGTGATGGACAGAGAAGCCTGGCATGCTGCAGTCCACGAGGTCACAAATAGTTGGACACGACTGAGCAACTGAACTGAACTGAGCCATATAGAATGCATTACTTTACACCTGCCCTAACAAAGCCTCAATAAGATCAAATTAAGCCTCTAGTAGATTTACCCAATGAAACAAACTCAACACTCCATAAAGAAGAGCATAATCCAGACTCAACAATGTACTGTCCACCATTCCCAACATACAATCAAATATTACCAGACATATGAAGAAGCAGGAAAATATGATATATAGCCAGGAGAATAGAAACAGATTCAGAGATAACACAGATATTGGAAATAGCAGATGAAGACTTTAAAACACCTATTATAAACATGTTCAAGAATTTTTCAGTGATAAGATGGACATAACAAATGAACAGATATGCCATCTCAGCAGAGAAATGGAAACTGTAAAAAAGAACTAATGGAAATTCTAGAACTGAAAAACATAATATATAAAATGAAAGTTTTACCAGGTAGTCGTAAGAGTAGACTTGGCTCTGCAGAAGAAAAGTTCAATAAACTTGAAATCAAGTCAATAGAAGCCATTTAAATGGAAACACAGACAGAAAATGGACTGAAAAAAAGTGAATAGAGCTTCAGGGAAATGACTTGGAAACAATATCAGGCAGACTAGTATACATAAAATTAGAGCCCCAGAAGGAAAGGAAAGAGATTAAGGTGAAACTTTAAATAAGATGGTGACTAAAATTCTAAATTTTATTTTAAAAATTATTAACTCATCATCCCCAAAAGCTTAGGATTATAAAACCTCAACCAGGATAAATACAAAGGAAACCACATCCAGGCACATCATAATCAAATATCTTAAAACCAAAGAAAACATCTTAAAAACAATGAAAGTCACAAACACATTACATTAAGAGGAGCAATGATAAGAAAGAACACTTATCAATCATCAGAAGTAATGTAAGTCAGAAAACATAAAAAATATATAGCATATTAAATATGCTATTAAAAGTCAACCAAGAATTCTATATCCAGAAAAACTATCTATATAAAAGAAATGAGAAATAAAAATATTTTTAATTTTTAAAAAAGCTGAGAGAATTTATCACCAGTGAACCTGCATTACCAGAAATGTTCAAGGAAGTTCTTCATGCTGAGGAGAAATGATACCCGATGGAAACTTGGCTCTAAACAAAAGAACAAACAAAGATCTGTAACAAGTAAATATAAAATATGTTTTATTGTTTCCTAAACAATTGAAGAGACAACTAAGTATTTAAAGCAAAAATAACAACTCTTCATTATGGAGTTTATCATGTTTGTAGAAGTAAATGTACAACAATACAATAGAAAGGAAGGGAGGGGTAAGTGGGAGTATATTATTGTAAGGTTTTTATATAAAAAGGGAAGTTTATCCTTTTCTCCTTTATTTTTCATTTTATTACCTTCATCTTTCTAGTTATAAATACAATACAAACTTATTTACATAAAATTAAAACCCTGACAAAACACATAACCTAGAAAATGTAAATGTTTCAAAACACTATCACCAGTGGTAAATATCAATAGTTGTGACTTAATAGTTTTAAAAGGTATTAAAAATCTGAACACATATACAAATATACCTTATTCTGCTCCATCTGACTAGATCCCTCTACCAGTCATGGAAGTTTTTCAATTGACTCTCCTGGATTTTATGAAGACACAACTATGATAACATCTGCCAGCAATGACCCTCTGACTCTTTCCATTACTTACTTCTTTTACTAATCCATTATTTTTTTCCACCTTATTGTCCTAGTAAGGACCTCCAAAGCAGCACTGCATGGCAGTAGTGAAAGGGACATTGTTTGGATAATGTCCATTGTTTGGACGTGAATAGGAACTGTAGAGCTGGAAGCCCAATATTGGCTTTTGGTTTCCAGGATATGTTATTTAGGGCTTCCCCGGTGGCTCAGTGGTAAAGAATCGTCAGCAATGTGTTAGAAGCAGGTTCACTCTCTGGGTTGGGAAGATGCCCTGAAGGAGGAAGTGGGAACACACACCAGTATTCTTGCCTGGAAAATCCGATGGACAGAGGAACCTGGTGGGCTACAGTCCATGGAGTGGCAGAGTCAGACACGACTGAGCACACATGCACACATGTGTTATTTAAAAAGCTTCCTCCTCATCACAATTTTCCGACTTTTTAACTGTGAATACCTGGCGAGTTTTATCAAATGTTTTTTGGGCTGATGACAGTGTTCCTTTTTTCTCTTTACTCTATTAATCAATGGATTTTATAATGTTAAATCAAGCTTGCAATCCTAGAAAATCACCAAGTCGATAACTATGTTAACATGCTATGGAAATCACTTTGCTGTATTCATAATGGATCTGCCATTTTCTTTGCAGGGGGCTGCCTTGGTGTTAGCATAATAAATAGATCTTAACAATAACTGTGGGAACTCTGGCTCAGGAGCACCACAGTTCTCAGAGAGAGAATGCTTGTGTTCCTTGGCTGGGCCAACAATACTGCATGCTTGAATGCCCAATGTCACAGCTCTTTGCGGTCAGCTTGTTTCAGTCCTAGACACAGCTACCTCTCAGGGCCTGCTGGTTCCAGAGTTGTGGGCAGGGCCCGTTCCAACACTCGGCGCATGTCTAGTCCAGATCTGCCATTTTCCCTTCCTCTTCCCTGAGATGAGACAGTTCTTGCTTAACTCTCAGCACGTAGAAAACTCATTAGACATTCTCTTTGAGCAATCCTGGCTTCCTGTGTGGGAGAGGCACCCCTCTACACCTCCTCAACCCTGCCTCTCCTATTCCTTAGGCAATCCTACCTTCCTGCAAATAAGATGACCTCACAGGCAGCAAACAATCTGATCAGGTCCTCTCAGCGGGGGCCACGTCACATGTACACTCTGTGTAGGGGGTGGGAACAAGAGATGTGGGGTGTGAGGAACTCAGCCTCCGACACTGAGGGCTCTGCCCACGTCCCACTGCTGAGCCTGGGTGTACACAGCTATGGGCCTAGCCTTGGGAGGAAAAGTAAGGGGGAAAGGATTTTTGAAGATGCCTGGGTGCCAAAAATACAGCCACCCAGGACATGAGGCTGACTCATGAATCCTACTCCAGCCCATTCACTCCATGGGCCTGGAGTAGCCTGAACCCAGCTTCACCCTTCCAGGCCTGTATCTGCCTTTTTCTGCTCTAATCCCCATGGCCCCCTGCACCTGGATTCCCATACTCTGGGGCCAGCTGGCAGCTGCTGCACTCTAGGGGCATAGCTCTGCTCCACTCTCCTAGCAACACAGATGGCCAGGCTCACACCAGGTGGTCACAGCTGGGGTGTCCCAAAGCCAGGCCCGGAGGTGAAGTCAGCTTGAATAGTCCATGCCAGCCTGTGACTCAGTCGCTAGAGGCACCACTTGGCAGTGCTGGGCACCACCAGGGAAGGCATTTCACCAAGACAAATCGGAGACTAAAGTTGCTGGGGCTATAGAGGGGTGGGCAGCCCTTAGAGTCAGAGGATGCAGCTGGGACGACAGGCAGGAAACAGCGCCATGCTTGCTGGACCCTTGGGGAAGTCTTCGAGGCCTCCATCAATCTCATCGTGGTCTCCAAGACCCTCGGGTAGTAGGAGACAGAGGCTAAATCTATACCAGTAAGAAAGTTACGAGGGGTAGGGGCTGCTCAGGTTCATCTTGAGGAGAAGGACTAGGAAGTCTGGAATTTAAATCTTTTAAGTTATCTCCAAATGAGGCTATACATTTTACATGTGTGTTATAAGCATTCAGTTGTTCAATACTCAGGCCTAAAACAGTGCCTGACCCATAGGAGGCTCTCAAAACTATTTGTTGAATAAATGACCAAAGCATAAATATAATAAACCATGATTCTTGAAACACGATTTTCAGGGACTTCCCTGGTGATCCAGTAGTCAGCCCGCCAATGCAGAGGACACGGGTTCAATCCCTGGTCCAGGAACTAAGACCCCACATGCCAAGGGGCAACCAAACCTGTGCACCACAATTATTGAGCCCATGCACCTACAGCCTGTGCTTCACAACACGCGAAACCATCGCAATGCGAAGCCCGTGCACCACAAAAAAGAGTAGCTCCCACTTGCCTCAATTACAGAAAGCGTGCCCACAGCCATGAAGAGCCCATGCACCACAATGAAGACCCAGTGCAACCACTAGATAAACAAACAAACAAAAATCCTAACAATAAACAAAAAACACTATTCTCACGTTTTTTCCATATTTATTTCACTGAAAGCCTAGAAATATGGAAGTGGCCTGGCCTTCTCTCTGAGTGGCCTGAGTGTCAGCTCTAATGGTCAGAAGAGGAGGAAAGTCTTCAGCCAGGAGAACAGAGTGTCCTGGCCAGGTCACTGCCAAACGTGAGTGTCTGTGGATGTGTGGACTGGGGCAGAGCTAAGCTGTGCCAGGACTCCAGGCCCAGGGAGCGAGTCCCAAGCTGACAGAGGAGCAGTGGCATGTGTCTCAGGAGCCTCAGTAATTAGATTCCTGGGCCGCCTCCCACGCTTGTTCCTCTCTGTCATCCTTGCACTTGCGGTAGTCTGAGCTGCACCTGATAGCCACGTCTCTCCCCCAGAGCTTCAGAGGGACCGATCCTGAGCCCCTGCTTATGCTAGAGTATGGTGATGGTCAGGCCAAGGCTGAGAGCGTCCAGGGAACAAAACGGACCATCCAGCTGTTTCCTGATCCCTCTGCTGTTCTGCCTGGAGAAGCCGATTTGTAAAAGGAGGCACCTTCTCTGCTCAGGGACCCAGTGTGGCTGGCTGATAGAAGCCTTCAACTATCAGGGGAAGCTGGAGGGAACCCCAGGATTGGGCCTCTGTTTGGGGGCTACAGGTAGCAGCACTGAGGCACCTGGTGCTAGGATAGGCTGGGTGATTCTAGGGCAAGCTGACTGTACGCTCTGGGCTGAGCAAGAAGCAGGAGCGAGGGTAAGCTTGGGGGTGTCTCTGAGGCAGGGGCTGAGACCACAGTGCTTTTGTAAGCTACTTTATTGAAGAAAGCAGTCAGTCACATGGGCCTCACTCCCACCTCTGACAACCTGTTCTGTCACTTCCCTACTTGGGCTGGGCTGCTCCTGGCTCTCCCACCTGTCTGCTGCCTCCCTCCATTCCTCCCAACACCCTCCACTCCCAGGCCTCAGGGCCAGAGCCTCCTCGGGCCCAGCTGGGTAAACCTGCCCCCACCCTGCTGCCCGGCAGTCCCTTTGTTGGGTCCCAGAGCAGATGGGTTTTCTCTGTAAAAACAGAGACAAAGCAGGTCCGACGGGAGTGCTATTGGGGACTGCAGGCATGATCAGGACATGTCTAGTCCCTGATGCAAGGGGCATGGCATAAGTCACCAATGCAGGGTCTAAACCCCTGATTGACTGCATACAAAACATGTGAGCTTGGGGTGGACGCTCACCCTTCCCAAGGCTCAGTTTCCTGATGAGAATTGGTTCTGCTCTCGTGCCTGCCTTAGAATCTGGCTCAGGGCCAGAAACTAGGCTCCGATTGTCAGAATTGGCTTTGTCTCTGTTTGAATCTTCAGAAGCTGGTTTCCTCTGGAGCCTCTCTAGCCTCTCAGCCCCCAGGGGGTTTGTGGCAGGGTGGGGAGTCCCCGCATCTCCAAGACTACTTAATCAGGTCTAGGCTAAACACACAGCATGCACTCAAAAAGTTGGTTGAGGGATCAAATGGCACAAAACTAAAGCTGGGAAACTCCCTTTGTCACAGGCACGCCCTCCCCTGAGTTCTGTTGCACCAAACACAGCTCACAGGCTAGCTTTGTTGCCCCCTTGACTAGCCCTTTCATCCCAGGATATGTGGGGCATTGCCGTTACTCCACTTCAAAAGCTACACCACCTCAGACCTTCTTTCCAGATGTTACCTGGTGCCCAGGCCCCTGGCTGTCTCCTCCCCTTTGAGAGCCCCTCAAATCTTGCTAAGGGCCGCCTTGCTCCCTCTCACTATAGGGCCAAGCTCTGGCCCTGCAGAAGGCCCCCACAACCCCTCCCCATCCAGCCCTGCCCCAGACTGCTATTCTCTCCACCCTGCAGACTCACAGGTTCCTAGCCTTGACTCGCAGACTACTTAGTGAACAGACCCAAAGGCCAGAAGCCACAGGACCTGGAGTCGGGCCACATAGGCTACAATGAAACGGGAGTTTCTCGGGTTCTTCTTTGGGTACCCTCTGGGTCCTGGAGTGGCTAGGACTGTGGAGTGGGCATCCCATGAAGAGGAAGTGCCCCTATCAAGACTCGGATCTCCTTGGAATCCAGGCTATTGACTGACAGGAGAGGGCTGGGCCTTGAAGGAAGGCTGTATTGGCCTGAATAGAGCAGACTGTATCTAGCGATCTGTGGCCCCAGGGCCAGGACAGGGCAGGTTAGGGTCTTGGCTCTCTGGTCAGCCCCCGGCACTTCACAGGAAGGTATCC
Organism: Moschus berezovskii; assembly: GCF_049115385.1. Taxonomy (NCBI): domain Eukaryota; kingdom Metazoa; phylum Chordata; class Mammalia; order Artiodactyla; family Moschidae; genus Moschus; species Moschus berezovskii. The sequence goes on from NC_142467.1 coordinate 91,126,321, forward strand.
TCAAGGGCTGCTCCATCAGTTTCACTACACACCCTACTCGGGGCTGCTTCCAACTCTGGGCAGTCCCCTGGGTTGGCCTCAACTTCAGCCGGAGATTGTTCCTGTTTCGGCCCTTCCCTCAACCCCCACCCTAGGCTGAGTCCCAAGGGCATCTCCCAAGGGCATCTGTTCCTGCTGGAGCCTGCCAGTCCATTGAGGAAAAAGCATTGTAGTTTCTCCTGACCTTGGACAGATCTGGCCACACACAGCAGGCCTGGGCACAGTGCCCTGAGCTACTTGAGGCTCCCCTGAAGGACAGGGCCCCTGAGCATGCCTCCAGGACAGCAGGAACAGATGAGCACAAGTCTCTGCCTCCTGGATCCCCTCATGCCCTGCCTCTCTCTGGGCCATGGCTGAGGGATGAGCTGTAATAATAATTCCTGTAACAACAATAATATTGTTACTAACAAATGTTTTTGAACACCCTCTCTGTGCCAGGCTCTCTGTGGCTGCTGGGGAAACATAAATAAATAAGATAGACACAGTCCTTGTCCCTACAGATCTCTCTACCACAGCCCTGGGCAGGGATGGGCCCTGGCATATGGAAAAGCACTCAATATGTTTTTGTTGAATGAATAAAGAATACATGAAGTGAGCAGTCTGGTTGTACCCAGCAGCAGTGATGCCTGGTGGGGTGTGCAATAATAAGTGAAGGCCACCAGGGCAGAGGTAAGGCATGACCCAGCTGCCATCATCCCCACCTTGGAGAGGGCTCCCAGACACTTTAAACTGCCCTGTGACCTGGTGCTTCAGCATGATAGGGATTCAGCAATACAGCAATCCCCCAGGAAATAAGAGCAACAAGCATGAAAAGGAAATTCTGAGAATTTCCTGGAGGGAGTATTGGGGATGAACTGAAGCACCTTGCCTAATTCACTGTTCAGCAGCAGGGCATCTCAGCAGTGAGACTACAGTGTGACTCCTAAGAAGGTCTGCCTCCAATCTCCAGGAACACAGCCTTGCCCAGGCCTGTGTCCCGTGGGAAGATGCTGTCTGATGCGGGCCTCTGACATCCCCTCAAGTCAGGGGTGCCATCAAGGACCCACTGTGGAGGATGACTGCCATGGACCCTGGAACTACCCCAGAAACTGCTCAATGAAACAGGAAAGTTTATACCCCTGATTTTGGAAGAGCCACTCCCCACCACACCCCTGTCTTCAACCCTAGGGTAGAAGCCTTCAGAGATGGATTACCCAGCCCAGAGCCTGAAGGGCTAGGAAAGACATACTCAAGAGGACCACTCCTGGACAGGGGTGATATACTTCCCCCAAAGGAAGTAAAGAGGAAGGCAGTGAAGGAATTTCAGGGTGGGGGTGGTAGTTGGGAGTCCTGGGGGTGTGTAAGCTGGGAGAAGTCTAAGGAAGAGTTTCAGGAGTCCACTATGGGATGCCTTGGGCAGGAACTTCCTCAGCCTCCTGAGGACCCACCTCCCCACTGCAAAGATCTGCACATTTCCATTCACCGTGGATCCTGGAGTGCCGATGAGGTGTCTGATCACCCAGTCGTGCGGTGCACTTAGTTCTCAGACAGCCAGTGACACTGTTAGCTGCTCCCAACCTCCACATCATTCAGTGGGGCCCAAGTCCTAGGGATCCTCTGGCCTAAGGGCCCCTGAGAGACCATCCAGCCACTGACTCTTTACTAGCCCTTCTGCTTGGTTGGTCCCTGTTGAACACAAGTCTGTACAGAGTTGAGCAGAAACCTCCTTGCTCACAGAATTGAAAGTCCAATGGCTGGCACGCTCTGGTTATGTCCCCCCAACCTGTGCATTCCCATATATATCCTCCAACACACACACACACACACCACTGCCACACACACCACTCATGTTTCTCTGCCACCTGAACAGACAGCAAACAGCACCCCTTCTCCCAGAGAGGCATCCATGTTCCACCCTGAAGAGCGCACCCACTTCCTTGGACTACCCTAACTGCGTGCCTCTCAAGTGTCCTTTCTTGAGGTGTTATAGATCCAACAGTTCCATCTTACCCCATAACGTGTTAGCCTCCCAAGGGCAGCGTTCTTAACAGAAGTTGGACAAGAAGGCACACAGAGTTATCAACAATGGCTAAATAAGGGGTCTCCTCCGGGTCTGGAACAGCACACAGTGCTTCCCTGATGTAGCCAGGCCGAAGTGTCCATGATGGCCTGAGAGTGGTCAGTGGGGCCCTTACCAGGCCATGGCACCCTGAAGGACAATGGCACTCTTCATGGCATCCTGAAGGACAATGGTTGAGAGAGAAGACCAGGAAGGTCCCAAGTGAAGGGCTGCCCTAGATTCCACTCCGCTCAGGTACTTCACACCCCTGCAATGTGGCACAGCCAAAACCGGAGCCACACTAGTTGCTCCTTTCCTGGGTGGGTAGCTTTCCAAAACTTACAAGGGAGGATGAAAAAGGGCCGTGAAGGCAGGAAGAAAGCCTGGGAGGATAGGGCAGCTGGAGAAAGCCTGAGTGTCCTGGGGAAGCAGTGACACTTGTAAGGACATGACAGGGCACCCAAGAGAGCCTTCCTGACCTCCCCAAACGAGGTCGGGTACTTTTTTTGTCCCCCCTCCCATCCTCGGCACTGCCCGCTGTCAACCTGAGTCTGTGGCCCAGGTCTGCTCAGGGGCAGGGCTCCCCATCAGTGCTCGCGGTTCAGAGGACTCCTCGCAGAGGTGGGGCCCAGAACTGCCTGCCAGGACCCTGAGGAGGTTCGAAGCAGGGCGAGGCCCCATCCCCCATCTGGGCAGCCCCTGCCCCCCATCTTTCCCCGGGCGGGGGCGCCGCCCGTCAGAAGCAACTTCAAAGGACCCGGCTTGAGCTTCCGCGGCCCGCAGAGCTGAGGCTCGGGCAGGACCTCGGACGTTGGAGCCGTCAGGGTCCGGGGTCTCTGAGAACCTGGTGGGGGTGCCGGGCTGCAGGCGGTCGGGGCTGAGGGGCGGGTCCGCAGAGCCCCCCGAAGTGGGAGGGCCGGGTCAGCCGCGGGCCAATCCCGGCGCGCAGGGAGCGGGGCGGGGGCCGGGAGCGGGTGAGGGGGCGGGCGGGCCGGGGGCGGGGCGCGGCGTCCAGGCGGCGGCGCGGACGGCGGCGGCTCCTCCGTGTCCGGCTCCGGCTCCGGCTGCGGCTCCGGCTCGCGATGCCCCACACGGTGACCCTGCGCGGCCCTTCACCCTGGGGCTTCCGCCTGGTGGGCGGCCGGGACTTCAGCGTACCCCTCACCATCTCGCGGGTGAGTCCAGCGACCACAGGGCGGCGGGGTGGTCCTGAATCTTGAGACCCAGCCCTTGAGGTCCACTCGGGACCCGGATCCCCGACGTCCTGGAGGCTCGGAGGCCAAGCGTTGGCCTCGGTGACCCGCAGGCTGTAGAGGCGGCTTCCAGGCTGGGCAGCGCCTCCGCAGCCCCCTCCCCCTCTCCCTGGGCCTGCCTGCCCTGTCTCTCGGAGGACCCCCCTACAAAGAGTTCACAGAGCAGCCTCCCTGCTGGCCTCATTTGGGAGAACTCAAGCGCAGGCCATGGAAGGACCAAAGTCATAGCCAAGGATCGGGACTGGTCAACAGAGGCCCAGAAATGCTGCTTACATTTGAACCCCTCCTGAAGATTTGGGGCAAAATGACTGCGAGACCCCTTCCCTATCAAGGGTCTTTGCCAGCGGAGCTGTGTGACCCCAGAAAGGTCTGGGGTCCTCTCTGAAACTGAAGAAAGAAAGATCCAGCCAGTTCCCCTCTCTGGTTTTGGTCAGTCTCTCATTCATGACCTCAGTTGTCCTAAGGGAAAGTGACCAGGAATTTTTGGCTTCCAGGGGAAGGGGAGGCCTGTCTGTGCAGTTGTGAGACCACTTCCCTACAAGACTCACAAGGCCGGGGGCCAGGATCACCTCAGCCCAGTTCCTCAAGTTTCCATGGCCATGCACTGCCCCAGGCTTAGGACAGTGGAGGAAGAGGAGGGAGCACAGCCCTGGGTGCTGGCTAATCCAAGAAGAACAGAGGGGCAGAGGAGAGGACTCGGGCCCTGTCAGGGGGTGCCCAAACTGGGAAAGATAGGATCCTGGCCCAACCTTGGAGTCCCATATTTGAAGGGCCAGAAGAGGAGACCCAGACTCTGCCCCTACGAGTCCCAGTGTAGGGGGCCAAAGAAGAGAGAACCCTGCCCTTGGAGGCTCCCAGTACGAAGGGAAGAAAGGCAGGGACCTGGGGCCATCCCTTGACCCCACACAGGCTACTTTGGCCTTCGAGACCGTGTGTCACGGGAACTGAGAACACCTTCCCCCACCCTTCAGCCACATCTTGCTATGGGGGCTGGTCCAAGCTGGCTGGGCTTTCCGAGACGTCTTTCTAGTTCTTGGGAGGGGTTGGGCACCTAGTGGAGCCTGGCATCATGGAATACTGTTTCTGGGGGAGAGGGTGACAGGCAGGCCCAGCTGTCCTGGGAGGATTCCCACATCTGCCCTCACCCCATGGCCACTAGGTCTCTGGAGCTGAGTGAGGTGGGCCTTCAGCACATCCGGGACCCTATCATCTCCCACTTTCCTGAGAGAGCCCTGCGGGGTGTGGGGGTGTGTGTGTGTGTGAGGGGGCGGGAACACATCTGTGCCTGAATGTCATGCTGTGTGTTCACCCACCGAGGCAGGCTCGTGGGGGTGCTAGGCAGCCCTGCCGGCCAGGCACCCTGGGCGTGAGGCCGCTGACAGGCTCAGTGGCGGTGGCTGACGGCCGCAGGCGGCAGGGAGCAGAGACATCTGTTGCCCACGCGGCTGCCTGCCCGCCGAGGAAAGGCCTCCACACGTCACAGCAGCAGCAGCGGCGGCCTTGTTTGGAGCCGATCAGGATGCAGGCCGCTGGCAGGCAGACAGGCTGAAAAGAGTTTGCCAGGAAGAACCCCTCCTTTGTCCCGCAAAGTCACACAGCAGCAGCTCAGGCCTGAGGAGCCAGGATGGCTGAGCCCGGGTTTGGGTGGGATCTGGGGAGATTTACGGGGCTGAGGAGGCACAGGCCACAGCTTGCCCAGCAGGTACCTCAAGGGTAATTCTACAGACACTGATGATATGTGGGAGTGTCCTCACCAGGGGGGTTCAAGACCCAACCCCTCCCACGCTCATGGGGCTTCCCCCCCTCAATGGAGGCAGCCACACTCAGAGAGGAGGCTGGCTGCCTGGCAGAGCCGGGACTATGCAACCTCAGCCCACAAAGCCTTGGGGAGCTCCCCCCAAAAAAAACCACTGTCCAGGGCTCCTTCCTTGCAAACTATAGTGACTGCTGGCCTTGGCATCCTAATGGGTGTTGCTACTACCAGGTCCCTAGAAACTAGTGCCCCGAACAATTGCCACCAACTGTATGCCCAACTCCCTGGAGGGGCTTTTTGCATCTAGACCAGGTGGAGTGACACAGGGGCTTTAAAAGTAGCTGCTGTAGGTGAGGCCGCTGGCTCATGCCCCAGTCTCCCAGCTGACCTCACTGCTCCTCTGTCTCTTCCTTCTATCTGTTTATCCTGCATTCAGCATCCAGAAAAATCAGCCTGCATTCAACTCTGTCCTGTGATTTCCCTGTTTAGAATCCTCCCTTTTCTCCAACTGCCCAGGAGAGATGCCAGCTTCTCTTCTGGGCCTACAAGGCCCTCAGGTCTAGTCCCTGCTTTTTTTCTGATTTCATCTCGTCCATTCTCTCCTCACCAATGATATTTTGGTCACAGAAGCCTGCGTTTACTCTCACTCCAAGATGAGCCATTATACATGCTGATCCTTCTACTCAGAACACCTCTCCGTTTTGTAGAAATGCACACTGTGGCTAAGCGCAAAGGATTTGGAATCTGTTGGCCTGGGTTGAAATCCTAACTCTGCCGGTTGTCAGCTGAGTGTCCTGTGCATCTCTGGGCCATGGTTTCCTCATCTAGGAAATAGGCTTGCCTTGAGGACTAATGAAACAATGCATGTAAAGGCAATTGGGAGAGTCACGGTTTCCTGGCCTCACGCCCTCTCTGACCAGAACTCCCGAGCTAGCAGCGCTGGCAGAGCCCCAGCCACCCCTGCTTTCGAGAACTTCCTCCACCCACAGGGGCCTGAATGCACCCCTTGTACTGGCTGAGTCATCCTGCCACTAGCCACCCCCGGAGGAAGAAGGCTGCCCTCCAAAATGGGGAATGGGGCAAAGTACCCCATACCCAAAACCTCTCTTCTTCATCTGTAAATAAGGATGAGAACAGCCTCCGTCTCATTACCTGGTTGAGAGGTTGCCATGAGCTAGTTATGGCTAAAGCACTGAGCCCAGGCCATGCCACAGAGCAGGTATCCCTGAAGGAGAGGGGCCTGGCAGGGCCTTGAGCGGGGAGGGTGGGATGGTGCCAAGTGGGTGCCTCCCCTGGGAAGACAGACCTATGTTGGTCCCAGTGTCCAACAAGGGAATATTAATGGTGGCTGAGGCTATCATGCTCTAGAAGAATATTCCTTGGGGCAGCCTATTTCAGGGCAGGTCAGCTTGGCAGTGCCCACACCAGAACTCCAGCCAAGGAGCTGCCAGCACCTCAGCTTTGTCTGCTCACTACAGAGAACTGGCTAAGTGGAGCCTGTCCAGGCTTCCAGGAGCTCCCGCCCCATAGAAACAGTGTCACTGACAGCTCTTGAGCCATAGCTTGACACTAGCAAAGAGTCTGGGAGGAATGAGTGTCCCTAAAATCTCTCTCCAAAGGCTGTGCAGGGACCAGAGACAGGGTAAAGGATGTCCTATTACCTGAATTCCCCCCAGGCTGCTTACTCAGGCATCCCATGAGTCTATCCCCAGCCTCATGTTACTCATGTCAAGGGATCAGGATTGAAGGAGGCTCCAGTGTGGACGCTGCTGACCCTCTGGGGTCCACAGTGGCACTGGGATGGCCTCAGTGCCTGTCCTCCAGAGGAAAGGGAGCTGTGATCCAGAAATGCAGGCTGGCAGCTGGAAGTAGATGGCCCTCAACTTGCCTGGGGAGGTGACAACACAGAATAAGGGCTAACACTGTTAGGGGAGCTAAGTGGTAAAGGGGGCACACAGGGTTCAGTGGGGCCCCAGACGGGAGGCTCCAAGGGGAAATGCCTCTGTGGAGAGCCTAGGAGCTGAAGGATGACGAGGAGTAAGCTGGTAACTAGGGTTTAAGGGGTCAAAGGAGTGTGTTCCGGGTAGAGGGAACAGCACCTGCAGAACTGTGGAGGTAAGAGAGAGCTCTCTGGTGCCTGTGAGTAATTCACGTGGTCTGGATAGAGTGTGGGTAGGTGGAGGTAAATATGGAGGGATGGGGATGAGAAGAAACAAGGTCACTAAGGGTTTGAGTGTCAGGTCAAGGGACTTACTGTGTGATCTGGCTGGCTGGGGCAATGTAGGCCATGTGTCCATGTTTTGTATTAACTATCTATTTGAGAGCACATATCCCTGTGTGTCCCCTGCATGTCTATGGGCATATATGCAGGCTGCAAGAGTGCCATCGTACTTATTCCAGCCCAGAGGAATCTCCTGTCATATGCCATCACATCCTACAGACCTCCGTGAGCTGGAGTTGGGGCCTTTAGAGCAGAGGCCCAGCCAGGCCATGTGGGAACTCAGTCAGTCTTATGGTATGCCCACCCACAGGTCACATTGGCAGCAGGGCCGCACTGGCACGGTTCTGGGGTTGGCAGAGGTCTGCAGCAGAGCCTGCAGCAAGGCCATGTAATGACCAATGCCCAGCCATCTGGCTTGTCCATCCACAGGTCCATGCTGGTAGCAAGGCTGCCCTGGCTGCCCTGTGCCCTGGAGACCTGATCCAGGCCATCAATGGTGAGAGTACAGAGCTCATGACACACCTGGAAGCACAGAACCGCATCAAGGGCTGCCATGACCACCTCACGCTGTCTGTGAGCAGGTATGCATAGGGCAGACTAAGCCAGAAAGATGGGGGTGAATTAGGGGAGGATGAATTCTGGGTCACCAGCATGCTGGGTGAGCAGGGCCTCACACAGCCTTTCTGCTTCTGTTCCCTGGCACCCCAGGCCTAAGGAGCAGGACTCTCACAGGGGTTTGGCAGGCACTGTTTGGAGATGTGGGTGGCTTAAGAAAGGAAGAAGCCCCCATTTAATCTATTGCTGGAACTATGTTGGGGTCTTATGGCAGGGAGTAGACAACCCAAAATCAGGGCTGAAATAAGACCTGGGGTAGCCTCACGCTGGGGGTGTCGGCGGTGTGTGATATCTGTCCTTTCCCCACCCATGAGTGACCAGCTTGACGAGCAGTTCAAAAAATTTTATTGACCAACACCTTGTTTAACCGTCAAACCAATTTGATAAGGTAAAATCTAATATAGGCTCCACTTTACATGTGAGACAACTGAGATTCAGAAAGTTTGGAGGGCGCTTCAGGTCACACAGTGGAGCAATGGGGAAGCACGATTTGACTGAGCTCAGGTCTCTCTCACTTTCACCAAAGACGCCGCTCCCGCTGCTTGACTGCTGGCCCGTCAAGCCTTGCTGAGGCTGATGGCAGTTGGCTGGGCCTTGCCTCAGCGGGATCTCCCTCCCCCTGTCTTCCCTGGATCCAGAGAAGTCAGACATAATTGCTCAGCTCTGCCACGTTCCCTGTTAACAGGGACTTTCCACGACCCCCTGTGGATATGTGTAGGCGAATCCTCCCCAAACCACAACGTGGCCAACCAGGCCTTAGAGCCGGTGGGGCAGAGGGTAATCCATTGGCTCAGAGCCGTTAAACATGGTGGGAAGGCTTCTGAAGTAGCCCCATTTGAGTCTGGCCCTGCTCTGGGCTGAAGTCAGGACCCCTGACTCTTCTCCGGGCTGAGTGGGCCCAGCTGCAAGTCCAGGGCCTGGTACACTCCACCTGGCCCGCAGTGAGGAGGCCCTGGCCCAGGAGTTCAGCAGAGCTGGCCCTCTTCCAGACTCTGAGGGCTCTTAGGTACACGAGATGACCTCCATGAGCCTGGGTTTCCTTCTCCATAAAGCACGATCACATTCATCACCCTTTCTGAGACGGGGGTACAGACTGGCTGGGAGAAACATCGGCACTGCTCTGCCCACGAGGCCGCCCAACTTGGCTGGGTTCCTGGGTCCTGACTCACCTCTGGCCTTGACTCTGCTTGGCTGTATAAAGGAAGCCCTGGTAGTAGTGGGGTGAGGGGCAGGGGAGGCTCACAGGGGGCCTGATTCGGGAGGTCCACAGAGGGAATAATGTCAGGGGAGGGTGGCAGGACAGGGGCAGGGTGGAGGTCCCCCTTCCTTCCTTCCTTCCCGGTCATTTGTTCCGAGCCAGGCATGGATGGAGCCAGGGGTCCCCTGACTTGTTCCACTCTGGGTGTTTCAGCTCCCAGATGTTGCTGGACATGGAGCCGGGGGGAGCACATTCTCTCCTATCACAGATTCTGGGTTCCAGCCCCAGCTCTGCACTTGAGAACTGCTGTCCTCTAGCTGGTGACTTAGTATCAGAGCCCTTAGCTTCCTCAACTTCAGACTGGAGGATCTGGGATTGTGTGATGGTGACATACAGGGTCTGCTCAGTCAGGGTGAAAAGCTGGGGTCCTTTCCCCCAGCCCCGTATCCCTAATTCTCACGCACGCAGATTCTGGGGGATCAAGACAAGGACCCCCTTGACTTTCTGGGCCAGCATCTCTTGTCCTGGGGACTTTCTCACTTACAAGGCCCCTGATCCTGCTCTGTCCTGCCTGTTGTTCCATGACTTATGCCTGAGGCCCTGACGTGCGCCTGGCAAACTGGCTGGAGGGAGCTTCTGTGTGGAGCTCTGCCCAGGCCAGCCTCCCTACCTGCTCTCTTCTGTACAGAGAGCTCTAATCCTCCACAGATTAATGCCAATTCATCACAGGGTGAAAAGTGAAGTAAAGGCCCGGCTTCCCCGCTGTGCTTACTTTGTCGGGAGCTCAGTCATATATCCAGCGGTCCAAGCTAACTCACAATGTCTGGTCACGTTCTGTAGGACCTTCCCGGCATCAGCTCCAACCCCAGGGCCTCTGGTCAGATCCCTGTCACCTGTTACATGAGACACAAGATGGATTTGCACAGCCCACCCTCTGGGGGACTTAAAGATGGCAGATAGAGCTACCTGCCCAGCCTAAAGTGTGGAGATCTGGGGGTGGAACTTGACCCACAAATAAGGCTTTCATTCCAATCTGATGCCCTGGGCTATTCTCATGTCTCTGGGTACTTTGCACCCTCTGATCCTCAGACCTCAGGCTTGTACCTCTCTTCTGGGCAGGACTTCAAGGAAGTATAAGGCCAAAGAGCCACACGAGATGTCCTAGGTTTATCCTGGCAGAGTTCTGAGTATGTCCAGGTCATAGTTAGAGCTGTGAGCTAGGGCAGTAACTTGGGAGCATGGCTGAGGGTGCTGGAGCCGGATGCCAGTGGGGGTGGGACAGCAGAGTCTTGGTGCCACAGGCCTCTGAAAAGCTGTGGCGGAGAGAGGTAGCCTGCAGGGGACCAAGGAATGGGCAGTGGTGAGCAAGAGCAGAGGGACTGTGGACTACAGGTGTGGTCAGATCATTAAAATCCTCTTCTGAGAGGAGGGAGAGGGGCAGGGTTGAGCTGCTAGCCCAGTGGTGAGACCCCAGAGAAGTCCCAGGAGGCCCTGTGGGGTGGAGTTGGGACATTATTCCCCTTCGATGTAGCCAGCCTCTCTCACACTCACCTGCCAGTCCAGGCTCCACACGCCCTCCTGGCCTGCCTTCTCACAGGACTAGTTGGTGGCAGGACTGGGCCCCAGGCTTGTAGCCTCTCGGCCCCGCCTGCCCCACTGATGGCAGGTTTATGATGTTTTTCTCCCTCCTGAGTGGTGTTTGGCTTTTGGTTTCTATGGCGAAGCAGGAATTTCCTAATGGCCTGTTTCCCATCTGGGCTGGGCAGACATTGGTGATGACTCTGCCGGCGGCTACAGGAGGGGAGGTGCACCCCACAGAGCCTCCATCTCACTTCCCCCCACAGTCCCCGAGTGCCTGACCCACAGGCTTGGGCAGAGCTGTGGATGGAAGAGGGATGAGCGGTGGGCTCCCAGCTGATCCATGTGTGAGGCCTGGCTTGCCCCGCCCCGCCATGAGCTTGGCCCTCTTTGTGCAGAGATTCCCTAAGTGACAGAGAGGGTGGAAAAGTGGGGAAGCTGTAGGGCTTCCTTCCTAGGAACCAGACCAGAGTGGGAAGGAGCAGCTGGTGGAGAAGGGACACACAGCCTACCCCAGAATCCTGAACTGTGGCTCCTTGCCATAGCGGCTGCCATTCTGGTGCAGGGGAAAGTGCTGGAGTGGTATCCTTATCCATGCAGAGTACCAAGCCTGGTTCAGGGGGACCCTGGGCCCAGACCCCACCCCTACTTGGTCCTCATCCCAGGCATAGTGGGCTACTAAGCAGAGATTTGTGACCATCCTAATTTCTGCCACAGGCCTGAAGGCAGGAGCTGGCCCAGTACCCCAGAGGACAACAAGGCTCAGGCACACAGGATCCACATCGACTGCGAGGCCCAGGTTTGTACATATACCGCCTGGCCTGGCCTGGCTCAGAGCAAGCCCAGGGCAGAGAGGCTGGGCCTCACCCACATGTTTAACTGCGGATGTCCTCACTGCAGTCCTCAGATGCCCACGCCAGAGACCGAAGCAGAAGGCTTCTCTGAGCCCTGTCCGTGCCCCTTCAGGTGCTCCCCAGGTGATGGGCACCTGCAGTGGGCTCTGCCGGTACCCCAGGCAGTCCTGGATTCTGGGACAATAGTGCCTGTGATGGGCAGGGACTGGGCCAGGCTTTGGCTCAGGGCTATCACCTACCCAGTTGGGTTTCACTCTGTTGCCCAGCGATGCCAGATCAGGAGGAAGTCACCAGGCTTGGGGATAGGGTGGGGGACAACCACAGGCTGTGGAGTGACCACAGGCTATGGAGTACTCTTCTGTCTCATCCTAACCTTGGGCACCTACCTGGCCAGAGCCAACCTTAGAATATAAGGCACTGCCCTGCCTATCCAAGACCGAAGTTTTCTTCTGGCCATTCTGTAATTGCAGCTAGCAGGCCTCAGGCTGCAGTCCTGTCTGCTCAGTTACCTTTCTGTGTATGATAAGAGTCACAGCTATAGTGCTGTCCTCAAGGAATGTAAGGTGGGGCCAGGCTGCCTTAGGGCCTCATTTTGCCATGGGCCTGAGGGGTAGCCCAGGTGGCAAGGCTGAGGTATCCAGAGTGAACTTGACATCTCTGGGGCCACAGAGTTTAAACAAGGTGGAGACTCGACTGGTCTGTGATGGATCCAGAACTTGGGACCTAACATGTAGGACTATCTCTCATCTCCACTGTCTCTCCATGGCGGCTTTGCTGTATGTACCAGATGGAAGGATTTGCTGTGGCCTTGCCCTCACCACCTATCCCAGTCCCCATCTTTCTCTGATGTTTGTTTCCAACCTTGCTTTTACTGGCATCCCTGAGACCAGATATATACCATATGCAGGAAATGCCCATTCTGGAAGGGTAGAGGCACCTAGCAGTTCCGGGATGCAGAAGCCAGGGGTTGAAGGAGTCCAGAGAGGTATAAAACTCAATCAAGGGGTCAGAGAGGACTGGAGGAGGGCATAGCCAAGCCATGACCTGAGGGTCTAGGAAGAATATGGCAAGCAAAGGGGCTTGGAGAGAATTGTGCCACATACAAAGTAAAGCACATACAGAGGCCCAGAGGTGAGACTGTGCACCAGAGGTTCAGAGAAAAGTCCCAGGGGTGGCTGGGGGCAGAGGGGAGGGCTGAGGGCTCTCAGTTTCCTCTGCCCCGGACCTCAGCTGTGCTTGCAGAGATCTGTGGCCACACCTGCGTCTCAGGAGCTTGCTCCTGGTAGTCCCATGGACCCATGGGGACAGGGGGTGGGAGACCGACAAGTCAGCCAGGCCTGATATGGGGTTGACAAATGGGGACAGCGTGGTGCAGGCCCCCAGCTCTTGTGTGAGCCCAGCACTCATGTGTAAGTGTCAGGCTTTGCAATGTGCAGCTCAGGTCTGCTGAGTCGTCCGGGAGAGGCTCTGGGCCAGGGGCGCTGGGGGCTGGAGGTCAGTTACCCCTGCCCCCACACTTCCCCTCACTGACCTCCTCAAGGGCCAGGCTGCTGGTGGCTCAGCCTGGAAGCAGAGGGATTTTCCATGAACAGCAGGGCAACCCCTTAGCTGCTGCCCCTATTTTGTACTTAAAAGGTCATGAGCTCCATGGGTGGTGACAGAAACACCCCCACCCAGCCCCTGCCCGGTCGTGTCCTCAGTAACACAGACACAGGGCCCATTGTCCCCATCCTGCTCCCACCCTCTGCCTGCAGGGGGATGGGGGTGGGCCCAGCTGGAACCATCACAGGAGGGGAAAACCACAGCTGGCCCTCAGACCAGCACAAGGTACCCTGGCACTCAGCAACTGGGGTTTCAGGCCCTCCTTCCATATAGGGTCATAGAAGACTTCTCTCAGGCCTCACATGGGAACACAGCCCAGAGTGAAGGAAGGATGGTGATCAGGAAAGGTTTCCCAGAGAGGGTGGCATTTGAGCTGAGAACCAGGTGATGGTTTAAGGCAAGCCAGGTGCAGGACTCTGCCTGTCCTCTCCAGACAAGCAGAGAGCTGAAGCTCAGCCTCGGGGAGGTACCACCTGCTCACCTGGATTTAGTGCCCACCTCTGTCCCAGTTGAGTGTCCCAGATTCTGACCACAGGCTCGTGGAAGCTGATGAGCAAGCCCATGGTTACCCCCATGCTGTGGAGTGACACATCAAAGCTTCAACAACTAAATCAGCAGCTGGCAGGGACTCGGGCCCCAACAGCACACGGGCACATCGTGGAGAGGGGAAGTTCAGGAGTGGGGGCTCAGGAATGCTCAAGACAGCCATTCATCCAGGGATGGATGCGTGCCAGGCACTACGCTCAGCGCTTTACATGCAAAGGTCTCATTTTGTACCCACCAGGAACTTATGATATAGAAACCAGCATCTTCTCCTTTCGCAGATGAGGAAACTCAGGTTCACAGAGGTGACGTAACTGGCTCAGTGAGTGAGTGAGAAAGTTGGGACTCAAACCAACACTGAGGTCAGCACGTGTGTCTTAACCGCTGAGAGGCTGCTGCATGGGTGGCCATGGGAGGGACAGGGGCACTGATGACCCTGCAATGAACCCCCACACCCTGCTGGGCAGGGGTAAGTTGAGGGCCTTCCTCTAGGTCCTTCCAGCCCCGCATCCTGTTGAAGTCTCCTTTGTATGGGGCCCAGCCCTGCCCCCATAGTCCATGGCCCATCTGGTCCCCATTAGAGGCCAGGCCAGCCCCGGCCTGCCTGCCCTGCAGACACACGTGGGAGAGTGCTCGGGTTTCTCAGGGGCTCTTCTTGGACCTAGTGGGGTAAAGGTTTTTCTGCTGCTGTTGCCTCATTGATGGGGGCCCACCTGGGCAGCGAGAGACCCTCTCCTTTGTCTTTTAGGGTGGGAGAAGCTGGGACTCCAACCCTACTCAGTCACTCCGCTGCTCGTTCACCCATTCCTCATACTCCTGCCCAGCTCCGAGCCTGTAGAAAGCAGCAGCCTGGGCAAAGCCCTGTAGGCTCAACTGTGCCCCAGCTGGAGGCTGCCCAAGTCCTAGGCTTGCTCTTTCCCCCTATGGTAGGCCTCCTCTCCTCCCACCTGACAGCCCTGTTCACACGGTAGAGTGGAGGGACAGTATATATGTCTCCTCCCAGACTGGGGCTGAGGACACCTTCACGACCTGGGCTCTTGGGCCCTACCCTAAAGTCAGGGTGCTCTGGCCACCAACTGTGTCCCTGTCAATGGATAGGGACATGGTCATCCCCAGCATGACCGGCTCTGGCTCCAAGTACACATAACTCTGTGTGATTAGGTGTATGTAGCTGGACTGGCTGATCCATGTGTGTTGCCTTCCTGCATGGGTATGTCTGTAAAGGTATTGTGAGAGTGTGCATGCCTGTTATACTGCTGAAGACAGGCCTGTGTGCCTACAAACTAGAGGCTACACGGCCCTGAGCACTGCAGGGACAAAGGTCCCCAGTCCCCATTCAGACCTGCAGCTGCAAAGAAACCCCTCTTCTTATGGGTTGAGGAGGCATATTCAGGGCATCCCTCCCCTAGATGACTCCGTCATGGGCATCAGGCTGGCTGTGGGGTCATGGGATGGGGAGCTTTGAGCCCTGGCCTGCTCTCTGCTCCTCATCTGCTCTGTCTATGGAAGGCCACCCATTTTTGCTTGGGAATCAGGAAGTGGGGGTGAAAATATAGGCCTAGAGGGCGCTGACCTCACAGTGGTACCTTTTCTTAAAGAAAAAAATTTATTTGGCTGCGCTGGGTCTTGGCTGCAGCATGAGGGATCTTTGAGCTTTTTTATCATTGCTTGCTGGATTTTTAGTTGCAGCAATCAAACCCTTAGTTGTGGTATGTGGGATAACATTCCCTGACCAGGGATCAAATCTGGGCCCCCTGCATTGGGACCGCAGAGTCTTAGCACTGGACCATCAGGGAAGTAACACAATGGTACCTTTAAACCTCCTGCTCCTGCCAAAGGGACACAATGATTGATGACCCTTCTTGGCTGTAGAACAGGAGTTCCTGTTTTGCATTGCCAGCCATGGGCCATCTAGTACCCAGCACGGTTCTGACAGGTAAAGAAAAAACCTGGCACCAGGACCACCTTCACAAGGAAGCCACACACTCTGCAACAGACATGCTGGCCTTAAAAGTCTTCTTGGGATTGTCCTGCCCAAACACCACCTATATGGGCACTGGGAGTCAGAACCACCACAGGACTCATGAGCCAAGGTTGAGTCTCAAGGATCCAGGGCTTTTGTGTCTGACTTTCCATAAGCATTTCTCATTTCCTCAGGGGTTGAACCAGGCCCAAGGCTCAGCCTTTCCTCCACAGACCCGTTCCCTGACTAGGCACCGTAGCCCAGAGATGCCTGAGCAAGAGTAGCCAGCCAACACTCAAGAAGGCCTGGCGTAGCAGGGCATAGGTGGGTGTACCACAGAGGGTCTCCCAGTGCCTCCGGTTTCTCTCTCTCCTAGGATGGCAGTCCACTGACAAGCAGGCGGCCCTCAGCCACCGGGCTTGGGCCAGAAGACAGCAGGCCAGGATTGGGATCTCCTTATGGGCAGTCACCTCGCCTCCCAGCCCCTCACAATGGCAGCAACAGTGAGGCTACTTTACTGGCCCAGATGGGTGCCCTGCACGTGTCTCCACCCCACAGGTAGTACAGAGGCAGGACCTTTGATGCCCTACCCAGATCCCATCTTAATTCCTGATCCTTCAAATCTCACACCAGGTCCCATCTTGACCTTTAAGGGGTCTCAGCTGGTTGCATTCTGACTCATGAAACCTCACCAGAACCCTGAACTGGCAGGGGGAAGGCTGGTACTGCAACCCTGTCCCTTCGTGCCTCTTTCTCGTCCAGCACTGACCCAGCCAGAGGCCTTCCGAGGAGTCGTGACTGCGGAGTCGACCTCGGCTCAGAGGTGTACAGGATGCTTCGGGAGCCAGCCGAGCCTGCAGCTGCGGAGCCCAAGCAGTCAGGCTCTTTCCGCTATTTGCAGGGCATGCTGGAGGCCGGCGAGGGCGGTAGGACTCTTTTCTTTACCCCACCTGCCTTCCCACTCCTTGAAGTAGCAAACTCCGCTCTCCGAACCTGCCCCATCCGCGCTTTCGCGACCCCACGTCTTGCTTCCCAGCCATTAGCCCCGCGTGACTTAGCGACTGAACAACAACGCGCGTTCTCTGGGTCTCCTCACACCCCTCGCCGCCCCGGGGCTTTCTGATTACCACTCCGCTTTATCGCAGCTCCTCCTTTCACGCCCTGCCAACCCCTTCCCCAATCTCTGTGCGGGTGGCTCCGGAAGTAGGGCGCAGCCCCGCACTCCGCAGAAGTGAATTTTACCGCTTTTTCTGCAATGGGCTCTTGCAAATCGCTCTCTGGCTTTCAGGGGAACGGCCCGGGCCTGGCGGTCCCCGGAACCTCAAGCCAACGGCCAGCAAGCTAGGCGCTCCACTGAGTGGCCTGCAGGGGCTGCCCGAATGCACGCGCTGCGGCCACGGCATCGTGTGAGTACCTCCCCTTTCTTCCCCACCTGCCCCCAGCGTCCCCCCCCGTCCGAGGCTGAGTAAGGCCGTGCTTTGCGGAGCTGTCAGCCCTTGACGCCGTCCTCTCCGATCACCCGACCAGGGGCACCATCGTCAAGGCGCGGGACAAACTCTACCACCCCGAGTGCTTCATGTGCAGCGACTGCGGCCTGAACCTCAAACAGCGCGGCTACTTCTTTCTGGACGAGCGGCTCTACTGCGAGAGCCACGCCAAGGCGCGCGTCAAGCCGCCCGAGGGCTACGACGTGGTGGCGGTGTACCCTAATGCCAAGGTGGAACTCGTCTGAGCCGCTCCTGGAACGTCGCGTCCCCGCCTCTGCTTCTTTTAACGTCCCCGCGCAGTCCGTGTAAATATGTGTTTGCGCCCTGGCTCTCTAATAAACTTCCTCCGTTCCGCCTGCACTGTGTCGGTGCCCTGGCCTGCCTCCCTCCATCACAGGCTCTGGCTCCCAAGTGCTGCATGGTTCAGATGCCAAGCATTTTCTCAGGCACTGGGTATAACGGTGAGCAAGATAAATACTGTGCTGCCTGGCTCAGATGGTAGAGAATCTGCCTGCAATGCAGGTGACCTGGGTTCGATCCCTGGGTTGGGAAGATCCCCTGGAGAAGGAAATGGCTACCCACTCCAGTACTCTTGCCTGGAGAATCCCATGGACAGAGGAGGCTGGCAGGCTGCAATCCATGGGGTAGCAAAGAGTCAGACATCACTAAGCACCTTAGTACACCTGTCCTTAAGGAAGCCACAGCCTGGGTGGATGGCAGACATGAATCACAGGCGCAAGTCTATTAATAGGGAGGTCTGAGGTGCTTATAAGGGGACATCACTCCAAAGGGTTTGATCTGGATGGAGTCAAGGAAGGTATCAGCTGGGAACTAAGGGATGACGGAGGGAAGAGCTCCTGAGGGTGAAACTGTGTGCAAAGGAATGTTAAAAGCGAGCACAGGCGGGGAAAGGCCCGCGTGGGCACCTCCAGGAGCGCGGGCGGCCCCTAGCAGCCGCATGAGGGACTACACCGCGGGGATTTGACGGGAGATCACCGGTTTGGCTGGGGGCGGTGTCTGCCTCCCGGCCATCTCGGCATTCTCTCTCCCGGGTCTGCCCCGCGCCCCCGGCCCCCGGCCCCGTCGCTGTATCAGTTCCTTTCCTTCTCCTTCCCCGACTCTGCCCACCAGAGGGCGCGCGGAGTGAGTGAATGAGTGAATAAGTGTGTGCGAGTGTGTGAGAGAGAGAGAAAGTTTTTAGAAAGAAAAGAACACTCGCCTCCAAAGTCGAGAGTAAACGCCCCTCTTCCTCGGAGGCCCGGCGGTGACAGTGTGGTGGGGCGGCCCTGAGCCTCTCCCTGCTCCGTTGCACAGGCCGGTACAGACTCGCACTTTTAAAAAATAAAAGTGGTAGCAGAGTTGATGAATCCTGGCTATTCACACACGATGATGACGCGTCCTGGACTCCGGGTCACGTGGATTAACCCTCTTGTTAAGTCGCTCAGGACAGGAAGCAGCCTTGTTTATTTAGTGAGCCCCGAGTAATGTACGTTTGTGCTATTTTCAGTTTTGTACTATCACAAACCACAAAAGACTGCTACCAGTTCACACTCTCACCATCAGCAAACGACAGTACTCGTGTTTCCTCATGCTCCTGCCAACTCGGGGTATTATCAGGTTTTTGGTTTTATTTTTGCCAATCTGATAAGTAAAATGAGATATGTAGTGGCTTTAATTTGCATTTCTCTAATTACCAGGGATGAGCATTCATTCAACAGATATTTGTTGTGTTTGCTAGCAGGTGCTGAGTGATCAGGAAACAGAATGGTGTTCTCCTTCCAAGAATTCCTCTAAACCTTTCACTCATTTTTCCAAGGTTTAACTGCCTAATGATAGATAAGAATTTTTCATATTTTTGCAAGAATGTTTGTTACTGGACTCTATTCCACTGAACTATTTTCTTGCTATTGAGACAGTATCATATTGATTTAATTATTACTTTTTAAAGAGGTTAACGTGCCAATCTCCTCGTTCTTCATTTACAAACATGCCAAGATTATTCTCATACATTTCCATTTGTCCAGCAATTTAGACTCAATATCAGGCTCTGGAAAAACAGACAACAAACCTCTTTGAACTGTGACTGGGGTTGCCCTGAATCTACAGACTCAGGTAAGAAGAACTGGCTACAGTCCTTTCCTCCCAGAGAAATCTCTGATCTGTGCTTATTCTGCCTTTTTTCAGGTTGATGAAATAAAAATTCAGATCTTAAGGAAAGACCAAAAAAATGTAAACATAAAACTTTCTCTGCCCTTTGTCCTCCTCCTGTCTCTCAAGTGTGTATTGGGCAGCTGCCAGGTGGTTAAACAGACCTCCACACTGGCAGAAATGCCTGCTCAACCATAAAGATCAATTTTTCTCCGGGTACCAGTCATGTAATTCCTCAGAAAGTCACATTCCTTTCTCAACCTTGTAAGGGTTCATACTGACCCACCACCACTTGCCTTGTATGTGCAAACATTGGGGGAACTTTATATGCAATGTCAATATATAATTTCCCTTAAAGATAGTGCGCAGTGCAGAATACACTGGTCAGACCACCTGGGTAAATACTGTGCCACACCTAATAGACATTCTTAGCTTAAATACTTAACTTATGACCGTATTAAGTTACTAGATATATATCTTATATTCTGCTTATTTTACCTGACTATTGTTTCTTGCATTATCAGATGTGTGACTGAGCCTCAGATAAAATCAGTGATGATTAGGCATCTTGAAATGACTGACCAAATATATAGTTCCATAAGATTCGTGATAATGCTAGTGTAACTAGATATGTGAAGAAGCAACAAGAGGAAACAACTTCCTGGACCAAAACAGACTAGTGAGATACGCAGTCCAAAGGCTTTTGGTTACTGTTAATAGGGCCTAGTCAAGTAAGAGCACACTGAATGGCCCATCAGTGAAATCTCCGACTGACCTGGGAATGAACATCCCTAGTCCATGAGACAAATTGGTCATGAAATGAATCCTCCCACCCCACAAACCTTGGTTGAAATTAAGACCAAAAGGGATTGTAAAATAAAAAATGTTGCCATTCCACAAAAATGAAGTCAGTAGCCACGGCAGTCACTGACTTAACAGACCCTGAAAAGAAGGGGATGATCAGGATGAGGCAAGGCGCTCTGTGTTTTGGAAAAAGTGGCAGAAAAGGCCTTCAGACAGATTTCAGGAGAAAATTTTTATGAACCTGGATTCTTGCATCTTCCCATACTGAGAAAAAGCACTAAAACCATTAACTAAGATGTCTGCTGCTCATGACTAGCAGCAACCTTCTCCTGAGATGTGAGCTGGATAGTATCCCCTTAACAAAAATCACATATATACTGACCTCCCCACCTTTCCTTGTCGAACGGTCCTCATAGTGTTCTCAGACTGTCTGTTGGGTGATTAACCTCAGTTTAGCTCAAATAAAATCTTTCATTTCTTTCTTAGGTTGACTTTTTTGCTTTCATCCCCAGAGTGTTGTATAGTACTTTTGTATATTTTCATTTCCATTTTCTTCTCATAGATTTTGTGTTCCTGCTTTAATTTTTTTCAAGAATTCCTTCCAAGGCTCCTCCCACCTACCTCGCCCCTCCCTCAAGGAGCACAGTCCAGGGCAGTAGGCAAGTTCCCTGAGAAGTGAATTCCCCACCACCCCTTGGGCCACACCCAGTAGGGTGGGGGCAATGAGGAGTCTGCCGTTCCCTCCCCACCTGTCTCATCTGCAGACCAGGTCCTAACAGCACCAGGCTGAGCAGAGGCTGACATGCATCCCCAGCCAGGTAAGTCATCAGTTTCAGGAGCCCCTGTCACAGGCCCCCTACACCTCTCCCAGACTCAAACCTGTAGAGACCTGGCTCCTCACTCCCAGCAGCTGCCCTTGCTCACCTTAATCCCACAGTCACTACCACCCCACACATGGCCTACCTAAACAAATTGAGGGGTTCTTGAGTTGCCTATGTACCAACAGCCCCTCACAATCAAACAGGGCTGCAGCAACTATTGCTAGAACTC
The DNA here is from genome assembly GCF_049115385.1 of Moschus berezovskii. Taxonomy (NCBI): domain Eukaryota; kingdom Metazoa; phylum Chordata; class Mammalia; order Artiodactyla; family Moschidae; genus Moschus; species Moschus berezovskii. The sequence continues at coordinate 91,147,467 of NC_142467.1, forward strand.
TGTTCACCAGTGCCAAATAGAAATTTGGAAACAGAGTTCTGGGTAAAGTAGGGAAGAGTAACTTTTATTGCTTTGCCAGACAAAGGCTAATGCTCTCAAGACTGTGTGACCCACCCTGGAGGAGGTAGTGAGGAGTTTAGTAGTGTTCAAGGGGCAGGGTGTGATCAGCTCGTGGATAGTTCTCCAATGGATTGACATAAGTTTCAAGTATCAGCAACTTTCTGGTTTCAACCAATGTAGGGTATCTGTTCTTGGGGTCAGTGGTTTTCATCTGGTGGGGATCTGCTTCCTGGCAAAACATCCTAGAAATGTGTGTCAGGCCTGTATCTGTACCTTTCAGGGAGCTAGGAGTTTGGAGATTCTGCCATGTGGAAGATTTATAGTCTAATCATTACCAATTCCCCAGCCCAACAGCCATTCTTTGCTTCTACAACCTCACATTTCCCAATCATTAACTTATGAGTCAGCCTTTTACTCCAAAAGACAAGGACAGAGGGACCTGTACATTGTTTTTCACAACCAGATCAACCCTTGCTGAGGTAGGCATTCTGGTGAGGGCTAGGGGAACAAGAGCCAAGGGGAGTGGCACCCAGAGCTGCCAGTCTTCCCTGTTTCAAGGCCCAGGCTCTGTTCACTCCCCCAACTACCAGGCAGGGTCCCTGTGGAACAGGATCTCTGTGACCCAGGGTTCCAGTCCTTAAACAAAGCAGCTGAGTCTCCAGGAGGAGACACAGAGCCAGGATCTGCAATTCAGAGCACCCAGCCCACCAACCCTGCCAGACCGACCTCTCATTATTATCCCCAAAACTGCCCCTCTTCAGGTCTTCACCTCAAGGGCCTTCAAATCAGAGACTTGGACATCATCCTTGACATCTCCTCAGCCATCCCATCCCACTCATCACTGTGTCTGGGGTTCTGCCTCCTAAGTATTTCTGGGGTCTGTTTCAGGACTCCTGGAGGATTCTTTCACTCCCTTGCTTCATGGACCTCCTTCCCTGGCCAAGGGCATGGCCCTAGGGCCCTCAGGATGGAGCCCATGACCAATCAATTACTACCCTACCAATTAAGGCCTCTCAGACTTCAGGTTGCTGACCAACTGCCTGTTTTTACTTCCTCTGCTACATAGGACGGGAGAAGGCGATGGCACCCCACTCCAGTACTCTTGCCTGGAAAATCCCATGGACAGAGGAGCCTGGTGGGCTGCAGTCCATGGGGTCCTTAAGGGTCAGACACGACTGAGCGACTTCACTTTCACTTTTCACTTTCATGCATCGGAGAAGGAAATGGCAACCCACTCCAGTGTTCTTGCCTGGAGAATCTCAGGGACGGCGGAGCCTGGACACGACTGAAGTGACTTAGCAGCAGCAGCAGCTACACAGGACAGTTCACCATTCTCTGAGCAATCCTGCCTTTTCATACCCTCAGACCTTTTCTCAAGCTCAAAATGCCTTTACTCTTTCTTCTTCATTCAGGAAACTCCTAATCACTTTTTACGGCCCAGCTCCACTGTTTCCTCCCCTAGAGTAGAGCGTTGGCCAGCCTGTCCCCAGGCAAAGTCAGTAGTAGCTCCCAACCGCATGCCCTTCCTCCATCCTACCCCTTCCATTCCTTTCTGGTGCTTCTGGCACAACCTGTTGTCTCCTCAGTCAGAGCCTGGCCCAGACCTATCTGCATACTGCCCAGATCCCACCCAGGCACGGACAGGTGCAGGGGCCCTGGAGCCAGCACCTACCCTCTCTCTCGCACACACACACCCTGAGCCTCCCTGCCTCTTACCTCTTTCCTTCTCACCTTGCTGTCCTGGTTTCTGCTGGCATACTGCCTAAACCCTGAAAAGGAGGTAAGGCCACCTCAACTCATTCATTCAACTATTTACTAAGGATCTACTATGTTCCAGTCATTTGCTATGTAATAGGAAACATTTTGAACAAACATATTTACATTTTTTTCATTATTTTTTTGGCTGCACTGCATGGCACATGAAATCTCAGTTCTCCCAACTGGGAATCAAAATCCAAGTCTCTTGCAGTGGAAGTGCCTAGTATTAACCAATGAATCACTAGGGAAATCCCCTGAATAAACATATTTAAAAAGCACAGATTATAAGCAGTGCCATAAAGGAAATAAATAGGATTCACGGTAGAGAATAAATGATCCCTTCACATCAGGAGTGGGGGAGCTTCTGTGATTACATCTGGGAAAACTACACTTCAGGCAGAAGGAATAGTGGACACAGAAGCCCTGAATGGGGCAGAGGGGAGGAGACACAGGCTAGTGTGTTCTAAGAACAGAGAAGCAATGTCTGGAGTGGTGTAAGTGAGGTGCTAGCAGAAGCAGACGAGCTCAGAGAGAGGTGGGGCTGGGAATACTGCCCATGTTGACCTTGTGAGCCTCAGGAAGGACTTTGGTTTTCACTCTGAGAAGAGAAGCCAGAGGAGTAGCATGACCTGGGCTTTTATGTTTTAACCAGGATGACTGTATCTGCTGTATGGAGAATAGACTGTCAGGGGCAAAGGTAGAAGCAGGGAGGCCAGTTCGTAGACGTGACTGCATTCATCCCTAACTAATCCCTAACTAGCCCACTTCCTTCTGCCTCTGTAGCTCCAGCTCCAGTTCAGGTCCCCACCTTCTCCTGCCTGGGGCTGTATCAGCCTCCTGCCTGGCCTTCCAGTCTCCTGTCTGGCTCCTCAATCCTTTCTCCACACAAGTCAAGGAGTTTTTTTAAATGCATATCTAATTATGTCACTCTTGTTTTTTAAAGCTTCCAGGGCTCCCCTTTGCTCTTAGGACAAAGTCTAAATTCCTGTACCCTGCACTCAAGGCCCCATGAGGTGTAGTCCCTGCTGAACTTCACTGACAGCCCTGCTGCAGGTCACTGTTATCGCTGTTTTGAAATCTGTAAATTCAGCCTCCTCAAGATCTTTTGCCAGATTCTAACAGACTTCCTTGACCCTCCAAAGAGTTAGCAATGAAAACTGACTTCTCCCTTTTGGTTCTGTGTGACAAGCTTTATTGCCCTCAGCTTCCACCTTGAGAACCAAGGAAAGGGGTGTGAGCAAGAGAAACTCAGATGCTAGCTCTCCTTTCCTGTCCAAGGACTCAGACCCTCTGGGGGCACTGCAGCCTGGCCCTGGGGGCATAGCCCGTGAAGAGCTGAGTCAGGGGTGTTGTGACCCGCACTGTAGTGCCCAGAAGCCTGGGCTATGAGCCTAGAGAGTCTCTCTGACCACTCGGGCAGTGCCCTGCCCCTCCTCCACCTGTGGGTCTCCTTGTGTAGCTTATCTGCACTCCAGCTCCATCCTGGAGCTCATTCTTACCCAAGGTAACACCTTCTTGATTTGGGGCCCCTGACTTGCTTTCCACAGCTCTGGGTAATTTCCTGACTTATCCTTTTCTCACACAATATTCAAAATCTTCCCACAAAATAGTCCTTGGTATCTCTAAAAAGAGGTGGAAGTCTAAAAAGAAACAGATAGTAGAGGGGTCTGTCTAATAAGCATGGACTGTCCTTCTGTTCCCTTTCTACCACAAGTAGGAAACTATACTTGGAAACCAGTTTTATCTTTGCTCCTGTCTGATGTGGACCATTTGTGGCTGAAGACAGAGTCTAGAAATCCCAGGAAAGGCTGCCAGAGGCCTCACTTCTTCCTGCAGGGTCTGGTGTGTTGGCCTCAGCCATGTGGCTCAGAGACCTGACTGACCAGCCCTCTGAGCGGGTTTGTCTCTGCTGAAGCACCACAGCACACACCAGCTTCTTTACCAACATAGGTGGCAGCGGAAGGACACTTGGCTGCTCCCCAGGGTATTTTTGGCCTAAAGGCACATTTCATGGGAAACCAGAGCACAGTTACAGACCGAGAGGAAGTCTCAGGGGATACAAATTGGATAAGAAATATAATAGGAGCTAATATGTCCCAGGCCTTCATCTTCAAGTCCTTAGTGAACTGATATTACTCTTCTTTCATCCTCACACAAACCTGAAAGGAAGTACAGTTATTATCCTCATTTCATGAAAAGCTGAGAAACTTGCTAAGGTCACATGCTGGTTAGTTGATCTCCATGGCAAGGACATCTAGAGCAACTGCAAGTACGCGTCTTCCCTGGAGAACATTGCCTGTCCTACCAATGGTCTGGAAAGCCTTGCCAGGCCACCTCTGAAGGGTGCTGACCTATTTCTGCTTGTCACGGTCCCCAGAGCAGCCCAGAGTGCAGGTTCAGATTCACCAAGTCCTCACACAGAGCCAAGCTCCTCCATGGACCATGAAATGGTAGAAGATGAGTTGAATCAAGGGCTCCCCTGGTGGCTCAAATGGTAAAGAATTTACCTGCAATGCAGGAGACCTAGGTTCAATTCCTGGGTTGGGAAGATACCGTGGAGAAGGGAATGGCAACCCACTCCATGGACAGAGGAGCCTGGCGGGCTATACTCCGTGTGATCCCAAAGAGTTGGACATGACTCAGTGACTAACACACACACACACATGCACACACACACACACAAGCTTTGGCACTGGGTATAGACAAGGCTGGCGCCCGCAACACTTGTTTATAAGCTCTGGTCAGCACAAAACCACCCCTACACCTGCCTGACTTGTGCTTGAGGTCAGGTCCTGATCCCTGCGCTAAAGGACTACTGTTACTCCTCACCCCTTCCCCTCCTACTTCATGCAATGCCTTCTCAGTCTGTGTTCCTGTCCACTACCCTGCCTGTCCCTGACCCAGTTTCTCCCTTCTCCAAATGCTCATCCTCAAAAGTGATCCCTTCCAAACTTCTCCTTGCCTCCTTCTATAGTCTCACCCAGTCCCACCGGAATTGGTCAGGGGGAATAGAGCTCAGAGGCCCAGCCAAGAGACGGTTCTTCCTCTACAGGCTTGATGTTAAGCAGGCTATGATTCCAGTTAGGTTTGTCTACTTCCCAGCACTCAGAACCACTTCCACAGTAGATTTCTGCTTTTCCCTACCAGATATCCAACTCTCCCATCAATTCTTGGAGTTCTGCTCCTTGAAGTCTTTGTCCATGCACAGGGCCTCAGACACTCTGCACTCAAGACCACTTCCAAACATTATACTTCCAGCCCAGACCTCTAACCAACTGGCCATCTCTACCTGGATGTCCTAAAGACACCTCAAGCTCAAAATATCCGAGTGCACTTCATCAGCTTCTTTCCAACCCCTCTTATTCCTGTGCTTCTCAGACAAAGACACCACCATCCACGCATCCTTCCAATTCTCCAAATTTGTCATCCTCCTTGTCTTTCCCCCTCCTTAATCTCCATATCTAGTTGGTCATCAAGACCTGTCCTTGCCACCTCCTTAACATCTCTGAAGGCATGCTCAGTCATTCAATTGTGTCTGACTCTTTGCAACCCCATGAACTGAGCTCTATAGAGCTCTTTAGAGCTCTGAGCTCTATCCTCCCAGACCAATCCCAGTGGGGCTGGGTGAGGAGCCCACCAGGCTCCTCTGTCCATGGGATTCTCCAGGCAAGAATACTGGAGAAATTGCCATTTCCTCCTCCAGGGGGTCTTCCTGACCCAGGGATAGAATCTGGGTCTCCTGCATTGGCGGGTGGATTTTTTTTTACCACTGAGCCACCTGGGAAGCCCCCTTAACAGCTCTAGAATCTAATTTCTCAGCCACAACCACCATCACCCTCTTGGACAGCTACCATAGTCTCTTCTTTGGTGTCTCTGCTTCCATTCTAGCTCCCTCCTTTGCATTCTCAACTTGGCCACCAGAGGGAATCACCCTAAAACATAAGGTTTTCCTCTGACTTCCACTGCCTCAGAATTAAATCTAAGGTCATTTAATAATTAAGAATTTTTAAAAGATGCTCAACATCACTATAATTATTAGAAAAATTCAAATCAAAACTACAATGAGGCATCACCTCACACCAGTCAGAATGGCCATCATCAAAAAGCCTACAAATAATAAATGCTAGAGAATGTGTGGAGAGAAAGGAGCCTTCCCACACTGTCGGTGGGAATGTTAATTGGTAGAGCCACTATGGAGAACAGTATGGAGATTCCTTTAAAAAACTAAAAATAGAGCTACCATATGGTCCTGAAATCCCGCTTCTGGGCATATATCTGGAGAAAACCGTAATTTAAGAAGACACATGCTCCCTAATGTTCATTGCAGAACTATTTACAATAGCCAAGACATGTAGGCAACCTTAATGTCCATCAACAGATGAGTGGATAAGAAGATGTGAGATACACACACAGACACTCTCTCTCTCTCTCTCTCTCTCTCTCACACACACACACACACACACACACACAGTGGAATATTACTCAGCCATGAAAAAGAATGAAATAATGCCATTTGCAGCAACATGGATAGACCTAGAGAGTATTCTAACTGAAGTAAGCCAGAGAAAGATAAATACCATATTGCGTATATATATAACCTTAAAAATTATATTACTTATTTACACAACCAAAATAAACTTAGAGATTACAGCAAATTTATGGTTCTCAAAGGGGAAAGGGGGGTGGGGGAGGGATAAATTAGGAGGTTGGGATTAACATATACACACTACAATATATAAAATAGATAACCAACAAGGACCTACTGTATAGCAGAGGGAACTATCTCAATTTCTCCGGTATTCTTGCCTAGAGAATCCCATGGACAGAGGAGCCTGGTGGGCTATAATAACCTACAGGGAAAAGAATCTGAAAATATATATATTACTAAAATACATATATACTTCAGAATATAAATCTGAAAATACATATAAACTGTGCTATATACCTGAAACTAACACAATATTGTAAATCAATTATACTTCAATAAAAATTCATTGACTAATTTTTTAAATTAAGAATTTCTGAGGCCAAGCATGGTCTATCCCCTGCCAATGTTTCTAATCTCATTCATCTGTCTTTCCCAACCACTGGTTTAGTGTTCGCCTGGGAGGTGTCTGGGTTGGAGCAGATTGCCTGGGTGCCAGGGGGTGGTCAGTGGACGCACCTGCCCACATTGTTGACTCCAGGTCCAAGGAGCAGAGGCAGAGCCCTGTAAATGGAGCTGCCAGGGTCAAGTCTTCCTCATGTCCCTGGGAAGCACCCAGTGAGAGGCCACACAGGCTGTGTCCTCCACAGTCATATAAGAGTAGGGTGACCACATAGGACATCTCAAGCTCAGAGCTTCAGCTATTCCAGGCATACTATTTACTCCAGCCACTGATAATAGCCACTAGCTGCTCAGGAGTTTCCCAATCTTAGCTGTGCTGCTTACTTCTCACCTTCTGCTCCCGAACTCCTCAGATGCGGAGGCACAGAACATATGTGGAAACTGCTCAACAGGCACGCATGTGCGATCTGTAAGTCCTGGAGGGGTAACACCCAATAGGACACACCTGAACCAAAGAGGGGAGAGAACTATGGATAACTGTCAGCTACTTCTGAATTTTAGACATTTCTGGGACACATTCTCCCAGGTCCCCACAGATGTAAACAAACCTAAACTGTACCTCTGTACTTGCTTTTCTTCTCTTTCACTGTCCACCATCCCTTACCCCTGTTCCCTTAGAGGCATTCCCAAATAGAAGGCAGCCTAGAAGACAGACTTGCAAGGAAGGGATTCTGGAAAAGGAATCCTTTCCTTTCTTTTTCCCTTTCAAAAGAGATAAGGACTCCATCACTGTTATTAAGTAGGATGGTAATAATCCCAGCTTGCACTGGCATCATTTGCCAGCAGTCCTATGGTGGTGGATTAGAATGAGATGCTGGATGGTGACACAAACAATAGAGGCAAGGTGAATGTAATTAAGGGGCAACCAGAGTGCTTCAACCCATGGGATCTGTGGTGATGGCTAACAGACCATGCTTTTCCTAGGAGTTAAATAAATGGGCAGATGACTAAGTATTCAGTTCAGTTCAGTCACTCAGTCGTGTCCAACTCTGCGACCCCATCCAAGCTTGCCTCAAACACTTGCCCATTGAGTTGGTGATGGCATCCAACCATCTTATCCTCTGTTGTCCTCTTCTCCTCCTTCCTTCAATCTTTCCCAGCATCAGGGTCTTTTCAAATGAGTTAGTTCTTCATATCAGGTGGCCAAAGTATTGGAGCTTCAGCATCAGTCCTTCCAATGAATATTCAGGACTGATTTCCTTTAGGATTGACTGGTTGGATCTCCTTGCAGTCCAAGGGACTCACAAGAGTCCTCTCCAACACCACAGTTCAAAAGCATCAATTCTTCGGTGCTCAGCTTCTCTTTATAGTTCAACTCTGACATCCAAACATGACTACTGGAAAAACCATAGCCTTGACGGAACTTTGTTGACAAAGTAATGCCTCTGCTTTTTAATATGCTGTCTAGGATGGTCCCAGCTTTTCTTCCAAGGAGCAAGCGTCTTTTAACTTCATGGCTGCAGTCACCATCTGCAGTGATTTTGGAGCCCCCCCCCCCAAAATAAAGTCTCTCACTGTTTCCCTTGGTTCCCCATCTATTTGCCAAGAAGTGATGAGATTGGATGCAATGATCTTAGTTTTCTGAATGTTGAGTTTTAAGCCAACTTTTTCACTCTCCTCTTTCACTTTTATCAACAGGCTCTTTAGTTCTCCTTTGCTTTCTGCCATAAGGGTGGTGTCATCTGCATATCTGAGGTTATTGATATTTCTCCCAGCAATCTTGATTCCAGCATGTGCTTCATCCAGCCCAGCATTTCACATGATGTACTCTGCATATAAGTTAAATAAGCAGGGTGACAATATACAGCCTTGATGTACTCCTTTCCCCATGTGGATCCAGTCCATTGTTCCATGTCTGGTTCTAACTGTTGCTTCTTGACCTGCAAACAGATTTCTCAGGAGGCAGGTAAGGTGGTCTGGTATTCCCGTCTCTTTCAGAATTTTTCACATTTTGTTGGGATCAACACAGTCAAAGGCTTTGGTGTAGTCAATAAAGCAGAAGTAGATATTTTTCTGGAATTCTCTTGCTTTTTCAATGATCCAACAGATGTTGGCAATTTGATCTCTGGTTCCTCTGCCTTTTCTAAATCCAGCTTGAACATCTGGAAGTTCACCGTTCATGTACTGTTGAAGCCTGGCTTAGAGAATTTTGAGTACTACTTTGCTAGCATGTGCAATGACTGCAATTGGGCGGTAGTTTGAACATTCTTTGGCATTGCCTTTCTTTGGGATTGGAATGAAAACTGACCTTTTCCAGTCCTGTGACCTCTGCTGAGTTTTCCAAATTTGCTGGCATATTGAGTGCAGCCCTTTAACAGCATCATCTTTTAGGATTTGAAATAGCTCAGCTGGAATTCCATCACCTCCACTAGCTTTGGTTGTAGTGATGCTTCCTAAGGCTCATTTGACTTCACATGCCAGGATGTCTGGCTCTAGGTGAGTGATCACACCATCATGGTCATCTGGGTCATGAAGATCTTTTTTATATAGTTCTTCTGTGTATTCTTGCCACCTCTTCTTAATATCTTCTGCTTCTGTTAGATTCATACCATTTCTGTCCTTTATTATGCCCACCTTTGCGTGAAATATTCGTTTTGTATCTCTAATTATCTTGAAGAGATCTCTAGCCTTTCCCATTCTATTGTTTTCCTCTATTTCTTTGCATTGATCACTGAGGAAGGCTTTCTTATCTCTCTGTGTTATTCTTTGGAACTCTGCATTCAAATGGGTTTATCTTTCCTATTCTCCTTTGCCTTTTCTCTTCTTTTCTCAGCTATTTGTAAGGCCTCCTCAGACAACCATTTTGCCTTTTTGTATTTCATTTTCTTGGGGATGGTCTTGATCCCTGCCTCCTGTTCAATGTCATGAACCTCCATCCGTAGTTCTTCAGGCATTCTGTCTGTGTCAGATCTAAGCCCTTGAATCTATTTATCATTTCCACTGTATAATCATAAGTGATTTGACTTAGGTCATATCTGAATGGTCTAGTGGTTTTCCTTACTTTCTTCAAGTCTGAATTTGGCAATAAGGAGTTCATTGCCAAATGAGCCACAGTCTGTTCCTGGTCTTGTTTTTGCTGACTGTATAGAGCTTCTCCATTTGGCTGCAAAGAATATAATCAATCTGGATTCAGTATTGACCATCTGATGATGTCCATGTGTAGAGTCTTCTCTTGTGTTGTTGAAAGAGGGTGTTTGCTATGATCAATGCGTTCTCTTGCAAAACTGTTAGCCTCTGCCCTGCTTCATTTTGAAGTTCAAGGCCAAATTTGCCTGTTACTCCAGGTATCTCTTGACTTCCTACTTTTGCATTCCAGTCCCCTATGATGAAAAGGGCATCTTTTTTTGAGTGTTAGAAGATCTTGTAGGTCTTCATAGAACCATTCAAATAATACTATTACTTAACTTGTATGACAACCTCACCCCTAAAATCAAGAGCTAGTGATCAGAAGGCTGATGACAACTGCTACAACAGAAAACAGTATTTCCTTATAAATTTCCCAGATTCAGACCAGGTCAGAAGCTCAGAACATATTGATTGAAAAGGAGGCCAAGTCTCTTTAAGGAATAACTCTCCTATACTGCCAAAACTATATATGATAATTATTTCCCCAATTTTTCCCTGTGACTGTCTCAGGCTACTCAGGCTGCTATAACAAAATACCACAGATTGAGGGACTTAAACAACAGAAATTTATTTCCTCACAATTCTGGAGACCGGAAAGTCCAAGATCAAGTGCTAATCAATTCAGTTCCTGGTGAGTCTTCTTCCTGGCTTGTAGATACCTCTCTGACATCCTTTTTTATAGTGAAGTGAAAGTCACTCAGTCGTGTCCGACTCTTGCGACCCCATGGACTGTAGCCTGCAGGTTCCTCTGTCCATGGGATTCTCCAGGCAAGAATACTGGAGTGGGTTGCCATTTCCTTCTCCTTTTTTATAAGGGCACTAATCCCATCATGAAAATCCCACCCTCAAGATCAAAACCTAATTATTTCCCAAAGGCCCCATCTCTAACCACACCTCTACACTGGAGGTTAGGGCTTTAACATATGAATTTTGAGAGGGCACAATCAGTCGATAGCTGTGGCCTTTTACCTGAATAACTCTGGCCTGAGGAGAGGGAAAGACCCAGCCTTTTTGGATACAGAGTATGAGCTAGCACTGATACCAAGCGACAGCAAGCAACATTAGGATCCCCTAGTTATACTTGGGGCTTATGAAAGCCAGGTGATAAATGGGGTTCTTCTGCAAGCATCATGGATCCAAAGATCCACACTGGATCTTTAGTAGTTCCCTGGTCCCTAAGTGTGTAACTAGGATAGATAAACTTAGCAGCTGGCAAGACCTTAACATTTACTCCCTAATAAATAAGAGCAATTATGGTGAGAAGGACCAAATAGAAGCCTCTAACACACCCACATTTTTGACCAATTTATTTCATCAGAAGTAAAACCACCTCCTGGGAAGAAATGTAGAGATCCGCACCAATAGAAGGTTTTCTTCTTCATATCCTTCAGTGAGGATAAAAATCTCTTCACTTTTATGTGGAATAAATAGCAGGACATAACACTGTCTTGCCCTGGGGTTATGTTAATTCTGCTCTGTCACAATATAGTATTTAATGACTTTGATTGTCTTGATGTTCCATGGAACATCATGATGGTCTATGGAATTGATGTATTGATGCATAAATGACATAATGCTAGTATGTCATAACCTAGTGAGCAGATGTCCTAGAAGATGGGAGATAAAAAGTATGATTGAGGGCTTTCAATGCTGATAAAGTTGTTTTTTTACCTTTTTTGTTCCAGAATGAGTTAAATATATAAAAAGTAGACAAATTAGTAAAAATGAATCCCTAGAGCTACAATTTGGAGAAGGCAATGGCAAGCCACTCCAGTACTCTTGCCTAGAAAATCCCATGGATGGAGGAGCCTGGTGGGCTGAAGTCCATGGGGTCGCTAAGGGTTGGATGCGACTGAGCGACTTCACTTTCACTTTTCACTTTCACACATTGGAGAAGGAAATGGCAACCTACTCCAGTGTTCTTGCCTGGAGAATCTCAGGGATGGGAGAGCCTTGTGGGCTTCCGTCTATGGGGTCACACAGAGTCGGACACGACTGAAGTGACTTAGCAGCAGCAGCAGCAGCAGAGCTACAATTATGGCCAAACTTATTTCATCTATATCCTTGCCCACTTCTTTCATTCCATATTATTTTGAAGCTAACTGGTGAAGTTATTAGGGATCCAGTTGTCTGGAGCATGCCAGACCATCCTCTGTAAGGTAAAGGCAAGTTGTTGTACCTTGTACCCTCTACCACTAATAAAAAGACATAGTGCTTGGTGGGAATACTACTGTTACCCACTTAATCGGTATTTTGGGAGGCTCCCACTTTTGAGTGAAGCCCAGAGCAAGAGAGAGTGCTACAGAGTATCCAAGGTTCCCTGCCACTTGGACTATGTGACCCATCAGAATCAGTGGTGCTAGAGATGTTCATGGTGATAACGATGCTGGACAGAGTCTATGATAAACCCTAATAAAATAATTTCAGTAAGATCTCTAGGATGCCAGAGCAAGGTCATGCCTTCTGCAGCAGAGAGCTATTTGCTTTAGAAAAGAGGCTATTTGGCTATAGTAAAAACTGAGTACCTGGCAATGTGACATCAAGGGTCTGTGCAACTAGAAATATCTAGTAAGAGCTGGGCATTGTCAAATTCTATCAAGTCATAAGATTAAGCAGGCACATCAGCAATCCATCATATAATAGAAATGATAGGGTCAGGATCAGGACTGAGCTGGTCCATACAGCTCATGTAATTTAATGAACAGTGGCTCTAACTCCATGTCACCTACAGCTCAGCTCTACCAACACTTCTCCTCAACTCAAACCTATGGTTTTATGGGAGTTCTCTATAACCAACTGACAGAGGGAAGAAAATACTCAGCCCCGTCTCAGAGATGCTATAAACAAAAAAAACGGATTGTTTACTGCAACATAGCCCCACTTAGGAGTAGCCCTAAAGGACAATGGTGAAGGGAAATTTTTCAATGGTTCAGGTATAAGTAGGGTACTTGGGCATTCATTATGTATGGCAGGCAAAGTGGTTCAAGGTATGGATTTAGATATACTCATGGATTGGGGCAAACTGTTTTGTCAAGTGGTACCTGTTGACTCTCACATACGTGTACAGCCTGGAAGTACAGGGGAGTTGACCAATGGTGCCAGAACTAGTTTAAAAAAAAAAAAAGTCTCTTCATTCTCTATGGCTCTTTAGAAGATCCCAGCAGGACTGAACTCCAATTATCTATAGAAATTAGGGTTGAGAAAAAGCTGGGGCAAATGAAATGAGTGAGGCACTTGCTTCCAGTGCAAAGTTTAAGAGGGTGTCAGGAAATTAAATAATCAAGATAAATAACATTTCAACACAGTATTTAAAAATATCAAAACCAATATAAAACTCTATGATGAACAAAGCTCCAAAATTTTAAGTAAAGATATGATCAGTTATGATTAGTTTTTTCTTTGCCCTCAGGCTCTAGAGTCTTTGCACGGCACTGTCACTGTTCCTGGTCACTACCGATGGCCAGTTCAATTACACAGTCTTGTCTTGGCCTTACCTCCTTTCCTGTTCACTCTCCCTGGTCCTTCATTCCTTTCCCTAGGATCACTACTATAAATAAATGATCTCCACATAAATTCTTATCTCAGGCTTTGAATTTTATTGGGGGTGAAGGGAGGATGAAATCTAAGCTAAGTAAGACAATGACTGCAAGAAATACTGTTCAAAGGATACTTTTGAAAGGAAAGGAAAACACTTAATAAAACAGTGCTGTCCTGGCACATCCAGACATAAGGTCTTATTACACATAAGGAAACAGGTTCCAAGTGGATAGAAAGCCAGCCAAGACTGGAGGTTATAAAAAAAAATGGAGCAGAAATGCCTCCCACCTCTTAATCAGGGCCTGGACACAAATGCATTTGTACAAAATCTCCAAGAGGTGGGCCCTTCAGCCTGTCAATCCCTTCCACCTCAAGAACCCCAGGACTCCCATTGCAGTCCCAGACTCACTCACACAACAGCAGAGGGGCCTTAGGCCTGGACACTAGCAGACTGGTCCCTGCTCTGGCTACCCTGCCAAATCTGGGCGACAAACTGAACCTTTTCCTCCTCCCTTCCTGCCTCCCTCTGTTCCCCGACTGGGGGCGGTCCCTTCTGCAAACCAGAGGCCTCTAGTCCAAGAAGCCTCTGGCAGCCAACCTCGAGGAAGAGCCCCGCGGAATCAAAATCAGAGCCCAGGAGTGGTGACAGCTGGGTCTCCATTACCGTGCTCTCACAAAGGGTCAAGCTCCACGTAGAATCTTCTCCATAGGCCCCAACAGGCTCCTGAGACCACCCGGCAGTCCCTGCTCCCCACCTCCCTCAGTCCGAGCCTGTCTCTGACGAAGTGTGACCTCGATCATCTCTTCGGGGCGCTGGACCTGTTTCCCCCTATTCAAGGTGAGGCTCCGGGGTGTCCGGAAGCCGCCAGCAGGTGACTGAATCCGGCAGCCTAGGATTGGGGGTTGGGAGCTCCGGGTAGGCGGGCGCGGGCGCGCTCCTGTCACCCCTGCGCCCGCAAAGGTTTCCCGGGAACACCGGTTCCACGGACTCGCCCGTCCGCGCCCGGCCCGAGGCACCCTGAGCTCAGACCCCGAGTTGGAAGCGGCCGCGGAGAGATCCCAGCCCCGGACGAGGCCTGAGGCGACGGCGACAGGGAGGTCCGATCTCTCAGAGCCCTTGCTCTGCGGCCTCGACTCTGCCCTTACGCTCGCCTCTGTCCTTACACGCTGCCCAACCCGGCAGCCCGGGGCCGGGCGCGCAGCACTTAGGGGGCGCCGGGGCGAGCAAGGGCAAGGTAGGGGCGGCGCTGGAACTAGCCCTCTTTTTCCTAAGCCCGCGGCCAGCTGACCTGCTCGGCCCCGCCGGGTGGCCGCGGGCGGGGGGGCGGAGCACGGGCGGAGCCGCCTCGGAGCTCCGCCCCGCCCCTGCCGGGTTGGGGGTGTGGTCCCGAGTTTCTGCTTCCAGAAAGTGGCCTCCAGTTTTGCGTCCCCCTCCCAGCAACCTACTAACACCCGCAGCCCGTTTCCCAGGAAAGGTCCCGACCGCGTGCCCCGCCTTCCCTCGGCTTGCCGGGTCCGCGAGAACGTTTTGACGCCCACTCCCTGGACCGCGCGGCGCTGTCCTGGGAACGCGCTCTCATCACACCGCGTTGCCAACTGCAGAGCCGCGCCGAGCATGCGGGACTACGACGAAGTGACCGCCTTCCTGGGCGAGTGGGGGCCCTTCCAGCGCCTCATCTTCTTCCTGCTCAGCGCCAGCATCATCCCCAACGGCTTCAACGGTATGTCAGTCGTGTTTCTGGCAGGGACCCCGGAACATCGCTGCCGGGTGCCGGACACCGCGAACCTGAGCAGCGCGTGGCGCAACCACAGTGTCCCCGTGCGGCTGCAGGACGGCCGCGAGGTGCCTCAGAGCTGCCGCCGCTACCGACTCGCAACAATCGTCAACTTCTCGGCGCTCGGGCTGGAGCCGGGGCGCGATGTGGACCTGGAGCAGCTGGAGCAGGAGGGCTGCCTGGATGGCTGGGAATTTAGCCAGGACATCTACCAGTCCACCATCGTCACCGAGGTGGGTGTGTGAGCGACCCTTAATCTGCGTCAGTCCCCCTGGAGACACCATAGCCGTGCCTAGCTCCGCGTCCCCAGTTCCTCATCAAACCTGGCTAGCAGTCATCTGGGTTATACTTGTAACACAGGTGTGCAGCCCAAGAGGGCAGGACTCGCTTAGGATCATTCCTGGTCAGTTTGTCTAGTAGGGAGGGCATTAAGAACTGAGAAGGGAGGCAGCTGTCAACTGCCTTTTTCTCTGGCAGTTTCACAAGAGGAAGTTGTTTCCCAAGAGCCTAGGTACTGTCAACACCAGGCTCCCCAGATGTACAGACTGAGTCAAATTCCTGCCTCAGGGATGAGGAGGGGTGTGGGGATGCTGCTGAGACCATGTGCAGACACAAAGAAGAGTCTTATTGCTGGGCAGGGCATGGGCAGGTCTGGTCTGTATCCTGGCCACAGACTTCTGGAAGCATCAGGGGCTCTCCTGCTCTGCTGTGCAACTATGGTAAGGTTTGGGTCCTGTCCTGAGGCTCTAATTTCTCCACAAAGGAGCAGGAGGCCTTCTGATACTGGTGCAGAACAAGGAACTAGAGGAGGTATAACTCTGGTCCCAAGGCAGTCATGAAGGGACACACTCACAGAGACGGTATAAGCATAGAGCTCAGGGGCTTCTCTGGCTTTGATCCCCTAACTGGGGCTCAAAGTGCTTACCTGCCTTCTGCCCACAGTCTGATCCTAAGGCATCTAAAGGTAGGGGTCAGCTCATCCCAGTTCCTGGAAGTGTGGTCAGCATCTGGGCTAGAGCTGGCCCTACTAACTGCAGTCCTCCTTGACAGTGGAGTTCACCTATCTCTTTCCCCTTCCTTAATAGTTCTGTTCACCTCAGGATGTGAGGGGTGGGTAGGTAGCTGCTGGTTTACAAGTCCATGGCTATCCCTGTTACACCCGGCCCAAGTGAGCCTGTGGGAAAATACATTGTTCCCCGTCTGAGGATGCACATTGCTGCTGCTGCTGCTGCTAAGTCACTTCAGTCGTGTCCGACTCTGTGCGACCCCATAGACGGCAGCCCACCAGGCTCCTCCGTCCATGGGATTTTCTAGGCAAGAGTACTGGAGTGGCTTACCATTGCCTTCTCCGGAATATGCACATTACACACTCACAAACACACAACCGGATTTGCCTTTTTCAGCAGCTTTTCCCGTACTTGCTTTCTTTTTGGGTACTATAAAAAGTAGTATTTGAGTAAAATTAAAAGCAAAGGAACTAGTCATTTGGAGGAAGGAAGGGAGAAGCATGAAAGTGAGTAGGGTGGGTGGTTCTCCCTAGAGAGGTGGTGGGGCAAAGAGTTCTGGAGTCAGATGGGTGGACTGGTTCTGGCCCCACCCGTAAGCACTAGCCTTCAAATATTTGCATAATCATGTTCATGGCAGTATTAGTCACAAAAGGTAAAAGCAGCTCAAATATCCAGCAACAGATGAATGGATAAATAAAATGTGGAGTATACACACAATGGAATAGTATTCAGCCTTAAAAGAGGAAGGAAGTTCTGAGGCATGCTACAACATGAATGAACCTTGAAGATATTATGCCAGATGAAATAAACTAGTCACAAAAAAGGACAGAAACTGTTTGATTTCACTTATATACCGTATGAAGAGTAGTCGAACTCATGGGAACAGAAAGTAGAATGGTAGTTGCCAGGGGCTGGGAGGGGAGGGAAATGGAGTTATTTAATAGATATAGAGTTTCATTTTGCAAGATGAAAAGAGTTCTGGAGATTGATTGCACAATAATGTGAATATATTTAACACTACTGAACTGTACACTTAAAAATTGTTAAGGTGGTACATTTTATGTTGTGTGAATTTTATTACAGTTGTCAAAAATGAGAATCATAAGAATGCCCAGCTTCTCTGAGTTGTTGAGAGGATTCAGTGAGATCGTGTGCTATGCAACACCCCATAGCACCAGCAAATGGGCATCACGGGTGGGCAGATGAGGAGCGGTAAGGGCAGGACCTCGTCATCTCTGGCTGGGCATCATGGGCATTTGGGGAGCTGTTCTAAGGGCCAGGTTGCAGCCAGTATAATGAGTGATGAGACTTGCTGAAGGCAGAGCCCCTTTCCCCAGGTGGAATTCTAGGGCAGAGAATAGGACACAGGTCTGAATCTACTGCCAGGGGAAAAACACCCTCATCTCCCTGACAAAAGCAAGTTGGGGACCCTGAGCAAGTTCTTTGCACCCCTCTGGCCCCACACTGGCAGACGGATCATCCTCAGATGGTCTCTGCTTTATAGCTCTGTATGGGATCTCCTGATGGGCATACCCTCTGGGACAGAGAAGCCCACCTGAACTGACCCCCTGACCCCTTCACAGGGAAGACAGGTCAGTCAGGGACCAAAGGAGGGCATGTTTTGCCATGCAGATACTTTCCAGGGGATGCCAGGAGGCAGGAACCTGGTATCTGGTTTGAGACCTGTGTGAGTGCATCTGTCTGGGTATATAGTATAGGTGTATAAGCTAATTTCCTTCCCCAAGGATTATTTGTGAAATGCAATTTATTTGTCCTGTTTAGAGCTAAGAATCATTTTAAAAAACAAAACTTTATTTTGACATAATTTTCATTTAGAGCAAAGTTGTGAAAATAGTACAGAGAATGTGCTGATCTCCAGGGGGCCTAGATTCAGGAGCAGGGCCACTGGACAAACCTTAAGGGTGAGTCTGGCTCCTGACCAGGGTCTAGGCCTGGGCTGACCTTTGCCTCAAACATGTCTTCTTCCATGGAACATCATTAGGTAGACTTGACCCTCTTCAGTCTGAGAAAACGAAGCAGTCATCTCTGAGCCAGGGCCCATACTCCAGAGGCCCTGGTGGGGGAGGGAGAGGGGGGCCTGTTTGGTAAAGAGCAGCTTTCTGTGGCAGACCACCGATGACCTGAGGCAGGGCTGCTGCTCCACCATATCAATTGCTATCCTCTCCTTCAGCTGGAGGCATCCTCTAGGAACCCGTGGGTGGAGCTGCAGGCAGCTATGCCCTTAACCATGATAGAATGTCCAACAAAGGGCCTGGGCCTCTGGAGGCACTAGCCTTGTGCTATCTTTCTTGGGACTTGGGATTAGGACTTGAACAGAACAGGACACACTGATTCCTCACCTACAGCTCAAAGGCATAAAATAGGAACAAAGGAGCCTTATCCTTTGCTAACAGGGTGCTTATGGGAGGCACTAGGAGCAGTGAAAGAGGGAACAATGAGACCAGAATGAGCCTAGCATCTGACAACTACTTGGGACTCCATATGGCAGCTCAAAGGGATGTACCTCCTTTGGGGCATCTGCCAAAGCTGAAGAGTTTGAGCAAGAAGCAGGTTTAGGCTGTTTCCTTTCTATCAGACTTACAGGCTGCCCTGGAATACTGCTGGCTAGTGTGAGACTGGCAGCTTGGCTGTCAGGACAGCCTGAATATCAGACCTGCCCTCTGGCAGATTCCAAAGGGGATAAAGTGGGAACCTCAGCCTCCAGCCAATACCAACAGACTTTTATTTCCAGGCAGTGCTGCAGAAAGAGAACAAATACAGGAGACTGGGGGCATTTTCTTAGCTGTGGCCTGAATTTGCTTCCCTGTTTATCAGCTGCCTCATGCCAAACAGTTTGTCTGTTGCCTCTAAGTTCTGTTCCTCTGACAAAGGCCACCAGGATCTCAGAATGTGCCTTCGTCCAAGGCTGGTTCACCCAAGCCTCCTGCCAAGTTTCTGGATAAAGATTTTGTCCATCTCTCCTGGTGGGCAAGAGATAGGGTGGTGTATTGACAAACACAAGGCTTGGCAGAGCTGGTCAGAGGAGCTGTATATGCCTTGGGCCTATGAAGGGACTGTAATTTCCTCTTTGTGATAGGCTGTGAGTGTGTGCTAAGTTACTTCAGTCGTGTCTGACTCCTATGAAGGGACTGTAATTTCCTCTTTGTGATAGGCTGTGAGTGTGTGCTAAGTTACTTCAGTCGTGTCTGACTCTTTGTGACCATATGGACTGTAGCCTGCCAGGCTCCTCTGTCCATGGGATTCTCCAGGCAAGAGTACTGAAATGGGTTGCCATGCCCTCCTCCAGGGGATCTTCCTGACCCAGGGATCGAACCCATGTCTCTTAAGTCTCCTGCATTGGCAGGTGGGTTCTTCCAGGCTAATGCAGGTCTGCCTGGTTATCTGAAGCCTTGGTATAGTTTTAAGCATGTCTCTAGAGTCCAACAAATAAATAAATAAAAAGGCAGGGATCTCCATTTGAAGTAGAAAGAATAGAACATATGGGGAAAGGCTCAGTTGACTCACATATCCCAACAATTGACACAGACAGTCCAAGGCTGGTGGCTCCTGCTCTGTGTTTACAGGACTGGAAACAGGACTGAGTGCCCTTTCTTCTTCCCTCAGGTCCCTCCATTCCCATCCCTACCATCCCACTTAAAGTCCCTGGGTCTTTTGCTTTGGCTCCACCTCTGATGACCACAGAACTCTTCACCAATGCCTCTCCACCTGTGGGTGCTTTTTCTTTACCTCTAATATAAGAAAAGAAAGATACTGAGATTTTTAAGATTTAGCCTCCCATCTTCTGAGCTCCAACTTCAGAGGCTTAATTCCTGGTGAGTGCAGCCAGGAGACTGGGGGAGCCATCCTCCACTCAGTCCATACTCATGTAGTGGCTCCTCTACTCTAGTTTCCACAGGCTGACAATACAGGGGCCCTGGATGCCCTTATCCCAGTTTGTTGTAGAGTGGAGATTCCATGCCAAGAGAGGCAAGCCAAAAAGGAGGCTACCACCTCCAACCAGTGTCTAACTCATAAGGCAGGGAGTGTCATTCAGAGGGCACTTTCTCTTACCCCATCCTGGAGCTGGGGCTCAAATATTTTCCCCCAGGGGAAGAAGTAGTTCATAACAACAGAGAGCTCTGAAGCTGTCCCCACAGGAAATAACTTCATTTCACACAGGGTGTACAGAAGTTGAAGCCTGAGAGTGCTCTTTAAAACAATAGAAATTGTGGTGATAAACAATTATGAGGAGACTGGTAACTCCATTAGAGCAACAAGCTAACCCATAGGGCAGCTAGATTACCAGAGAGAACCAGAAAAACAGACAGCTCAGAGCAACACTCCTGGAGTCAGAACAAACCTCCCAGACTTGCCTCAAAACTGCTCTTTCAAAGAGGCTTGAATTCAGTTGAACTAGTCTGTGGCATGTTTTGTGCCCCAGCGCACAATAAAGGAATGATATAACAATTGGTGGCGCCTAACAGCTAGGTTGGATGGCATCACTGACTCAATGGACATGAGTTTAAGCAAACTCAGGGAGATAGTGAAAGACAGGGAGGCCTGGCATGCAGCAGTTCATGGGGTTGCAAAGAGTCGGACACAACTTAGTGACTGAACAGCTAGGTGTGATATCAGCAGAGGGAGACAGCTTAATAGAAAAAATGGGGAAAGAGACAGTAAAAAGAGCCCTGCTAAATCCATTGTTCTCCCAGGGTGACTGCATGCATGCCTAAGGCTGTGTCCTCTGAGGAGCAACACCAGAGGCTTCACACTGCAGGGGGAAAAAATCTTTACTAAGAGTCCAGCCAAGTCATTAAAGAAACAAAATAGCAAACGAAAATAAAGACAGGTACCCCTGGTGTGTGTTGCGGTGAGGAGTGCTGAAGAGAAAATTCAATGCTCAGAGTTTCTACAATGTATTTTCTGAAATGTCTAGTTTTTAACCAAAAATTACAAGACATACAAAGAAACAGGAAAACATGACCCACACTCAGGAAAAACGTAGGAAACAGAAATTACCTGAAAGGACCTAGATGTCAAATTTAACAAAAACTTCAAAGCAGTGTTATAAGTATTTTCAAAGAACTAAAGGAATTCATGCTTAAAAAGTAAAAAAAGGTACAATGTCTCATCAAATCCAGAATACCAATTAAGACATTAACATGAAAGTTATATAAAAAAGAATTATAGTTTCTGTAATTGAAATAAACAGTAGCTGAAATTTAAAAATTCACTAGAGAGCCTTACTAGTAACTTTGAGCAGACAGAAGAAAGAATCAGCAAATTTGAAGACAGAAATAGAAATTATGTAATCCAAAAAACAGAAAAAAAGGAGTGAAGAAAAATGGGCAAGTTCTTAGAGCAACGTGGAACATTGTTCACCAGACTAGCGTGCATAAAGGGAACACTAGAAGGAGAGGAGAGAAAGGAGCAGAAAAAAAGATAGTGAAAGAAATAATGACCGAAAACTTACCAAATATGATTTAAAACATTAATCTACACAGGTCAGCAGCTCAATTCCAAGAAGAAACAAAAAGATTTTTGCACACAGACAAATCATGGTAAGATTACTTAAAATCAAACACCAAGGGAAATTTTTGAAAACAATAAGAAAAATAGGACACATACAAGGGAACCCTAATAAGATTTACATTTGATTTGTCAGAAGAAAGAAAGGAGGGGACTTCCCAGGTAGTCCAGTGGTTAAGAATCTGCCTGCCAATGCAGGGTCCATGGGTTTGATCCTTGGTCCGGGAAGATTCCACATGCTGAGGGGCAACTAAGCCCCAGCACCACAACTACTGAAGCCCACACACCCTGGAGCCTGCGCTCCACAACTAGAGAAGCCACTACGAGAAGCCTGAGCCCCACAACTAGAGAGTAACCCCCACTCGCTGCAGCTAGAGAAAGCCTGTGCATAGCAAAAAAGACCCAGTGCTGCCGTAAGTAAATAAATTTTAAAAAAGAAACAAAGGAGGCCAAAGGCAGGGGGATAACACATTTAAACTGCTAAAAGAAAAAGCACATCAACCGAAAATCTTACTAACTAACTAGCAAAACTGTCTTTTAAAACTGAAATAGATATTCTCTCTCTCACACACACATATGCACGTAAGAGAATTTTTGACTAGCAGTGCTACCTTACAAGAAATACTAAAGAAAATTCTTCAGGAATAGTTATTTTTCTCAAGCACAACTTATTCTCTGAAAATTACAAAGCATCTTTGAAAGATATGAAAATCTAAGTAAACGAAAAGATATCTCATATTCTGTTCATGAAGCGGAAGATAATATTATCAAGATGGAAACTCCCCAAACTGATCTACAGAGTCAACACAAAACATATTCAATACTGTTAGCCCTTAGGAAAATCACAACCACAATCAAGTCAAACCCATAATGAAATACTTCTTAATACCTCCTGGGATGGTTAAAATTAAAAAGATATACAGTACCAAGTGTTGATAGGAATATGGAATAATTGAAACATTTGTTCATTGCTGTTGGGATTATACAATGATGCAGCCACTTTAGAAATACCCAAGAGAAATGAGAACATATATCCTTGCAATATCTTGTGTACAAAAGTTTATAACAGCTTTATTCATCATAGCCAAAAAGTAGAAACAACTCAAATGTCTACCAACCGGTAAATGGCTAAATAAAAGGTGGTATATCCAAACAGTGGAATATTATTCAACCATAAAAAGTAATAAAGTACTGATACTTAGTACTTGAATGAAGTACTGATACTTAGAACAATATGGATGAACCTTGAAAACATTATGCTAACTGAAAGAAGCCAGTCACAAAAGATTGTATATTGTATGATTCCACTTATATTAAATGTCCAGTGTAAACCCATCTAACATTGTTCAAAATAGTGTAGCACCTGTCTACTATCAAGTCTCTTTCAGACACCCAAGGACTGGAAAATTACTGAAGACAAGAAGTTACAGATTCTCAGGAAAAAAAACAAAAAATACATCCTATTGAAGCACAGCTAGCCCAGATACAACTGTGGACCAGAAAAGATATGAACCCACCACCTCTTTCCTGCACCTTGCCCTCTGAACTCAATAAAAGACTCAAACTCCCACCACTGGGGACCAGCAACCACTCTATGCATCTGGCCCTTTCCTCCCTTGGAAAGGGAATAAAAACTCTCTTTTCTTCTCTTGTTAATATTTCTGTGAATTCTTTCACAATCCGTGTCAGCTCACCCAACACCCAGAATCGGCAAATCCAGACAGACTGAGTGTATGTTAGTAATTGCCACAGGCTGGGAAAAGAGAATTGGAAGTGACTGCTAATGGACATGGGGTTTCTTTCAGGGGTGGTGAAACTGTTCTAAAATTAGATAACACTGATGATTGCACAGCTCTGTGAATATAGTAAATTGTAAATGAATTATACACATATACACTGAATTATACACATAAGAAGAATGAATTTTATGGTATGTAAATTATATCTCAATAAAGCTCTTATAAATGAAAAGAATTAAATAGCAAGCTTCCCCCCACCACTCCATGGTCAGTAAATTTCTAGCTTTAAGCTTACAACTAAGTTATAAAGAGGGCTTCCCTGGTGGCTCAGAGGTTAAAGCATCTGCCTCCAGTGCGGGAGACCCGGGTTTGATCCCTGGGTCGGGCAGATCCCCTGGAGAAGGAAACGGTAACCCACTCCAGTATTCCTGCCTGGAGAATCCCATGGACGGAGAAGCCTGGTAGGCTACAGTCCACGGGGTCGCAGAGTCGGACACGACTGAGCGATGGAACGGAACGGAAGTTATAAAGAAGAAATTATGGATGGAGGTATATACTATTATTAACTAACTACTACTTCCTCTTTTCCCCCACAGAATGAAAAATAAGAAAACACAGAAATCCTTTCTTAAATGAACTATTGCTAGTTTTTCATTCACAGTTGTCTCTGAGATTGAAGTCCATTTATAAAGGGATTTTTCACCTTGTGGTGAAAACTTTTCTGGTTTTTAGTCATTGAATAGAAAGTTCTCATTTCTAACAATCTCTTCTGCCTAGTCAGGTTTAAGTACAACCTGCTTTGCTTATTCATTAATGCTGTTTGTAAAAGGCGTGAGATTAGTAGAAAGGGAACTACCCTTTAAGGAGGTCTGTAATGTGTCAGACGCGGTCAGACACTCTACTTACATTTCCTATCCAATGCTCACAACAGCTTTGGGAGGGAGTATTATTGTCACCTCTTTGAAGACGAGAAAGCAGGCTAACAGGGGTTAATGAGTGGCCCAAAGTCACACAGTCAGAAATGGCAGAACCCAAGACAGCCTGTGCTCTTTGCTCAACATCAAGCTGCCTTCCAGAGTTCTCAGTTCTGTGCAGTCACAGGGATACTCTTATCTTTATGATCCTTTATGGCTTTGGTAAAGGCTAAAATTACTAGACTTTGGCTACTTGCAGAGTTCAAGGTTGAGGGTGATTTTCAAAGGACTGTGTGATACCACACATTTCCAAACTAGTTTTCCATTATTCCTAACTGTTCAACATTTGTTCATCAACAATTTGTTTAGCATCTACCATGTGCCTAGCCTTGTACACTTTAGTTAACTAAAATGATTATATGAATGTGTTCAAGTTTTAGAACTCTGTCCATCTGGAGGAGGTTGAACAGGGGGTGCCTCTTTTCCTGTCCTGCCGGATAGCAAGGACACAGGAGCCGAGAACATCCCACCCAGGATGGCTGGGCTCATGCATTCACATGTGCACACCTGATCTGTCCTGTGAAGCATGCTTGACCTTCAGCTTTGTGGAGGCAGTGACCATGTCTGCTTTGTGCCCCTTCAGAATCTGGCCCAGAGCAGGTGCTCAATGCCTGTTGAATAGATGATTAAGCAATTCCTTTTACCAATCCACTAGAACTTGGGCTAGTCACTTCATTGCTCTGTGCCTTCATTTCCTCATTTGTAAAATGGGGATAAAGGGAACACCTATTTTCAGATAGCAACTTTGAGATCCTATGAATGATGCAAGTCACGCAGTGAGCAATCAATACACTGTACTTGTCCTTTCTATTATTACTGTTGAGGGCATGAGATGCATATTCTTCTAGGTCAAGGGTCCTCATGTCACTTATTACCTTGTGACCTGGTTTTTTGTTCTTTAAGGCTAAATGACCCAGTCAAATGGGGAATATTGGTCTAAGACCTGGAGGATGAGACAGACACAGTAATCCTATGAGAGTATATCCAGTGCCTCAACCTTGCACAGTTTGGGACATTCCACTCTTTGTCCAGAGTGCATGTGGGAGTGTGGGTTATGTTTCAGGAGTGGTAGTGTTTGACCTGAGGGCATAGCTCCAGGCCAGTGCCAGGCAGCCTCTCACCAGGCCATCAGCCATTAGTCTCTTAAGCTGACCCTGTGTATGTATGTTTGTGTGTGCATGTGTGTGCACGCGTGTGCAGAGACCCATAGGACACTTCTGTCTCATCAAGGAAAAGACTGTCTCCCACTGGTCCTGCCATGTCGTTGTTAACCACAGGGAGTTCCCTGGGATCTGACAATTGAGGCCCTAAGATACACCCCTAAAACCAAGGAGCTGGGGCAGGCAGGGCCTGGCCTTCTCAAGAATGGCCCCATGGAGAAAAAGGTCCCCCTACAGGCAGCTGCTGGTGCTGGTGCTAAGTCGCTTCAGTTGTGTCCGACTCTGTGCGACCCCAGAGATGGCAGTCCACCAGGCTCCCCCGTCCCTGGGATTCTCCAGGCAAGAACACTAGAGTGGGTTGCCATTTCCTTCTCCAGTGCATGAAAGTGAAAAGTGAAAGTGAAGACGCTCAGTCGTATCTGACTCTTCGAGACCCCATGGACTGCAGCCCACCAGCCTCCTCCGCCCATGGGATTTTCCAGGCAAGAGTACTGGAGTGGGGTGCCATTGCCTTGCTGGCAGCTGATTTACTGGAACACCAGTCCCGTGAGCTGAAGCCAATATTTTATCTGCCAATTTTGTATCCTATTACCAGGCCTCTTGCAACTTTCAAAGAGACTCTTTGGGTGCAATGACTCCCCAAGAGGGAACCCAGCCTTGGAAACAACCATAATAGCATGAGGTCCAGCTGCCTTCCTCTTCCAGACGTGAGCAGAGACAGACAGCACTCTCTGCCAAAGACAGACAGCACCCCTCACTGGGGTAGACGGCCGCTGTCCACATGGCCACCTTCTGTGCTGCACGATGCTGACAGGGCTTTGGGCGTGCCTCTTCAGGGAGGGAAGGGGGACCTAGAACCATGGTCTCATGGCTTCCAGTAGGAGAGCAATGGGGAGCTGGCCCATACTTCACCTTTCTCAAAACCCAATTCATAATTCCTTTCCTTGCTGCATTCCCCAAACAGACCAGGCTTGACCCACCATCAGGGTCAGCTTGATGGGCATCAATTCCTGTAGTCACCTAAGGTCCCACATTTATTTTTAATGCTCTGCTATTGACATCTTGAAATTCTTAATCATTTTGAACAAGGGATCCTACATTTTCAGGTTACACTGGGCCTGAAAATTAGGGAGCCAGTTCTGTTTACTATTTTGCTCATGCAAGGCCTAACATCTGACAGCTGGCCTCTTTCCTTTCTGTCTCTTAAGTCCTATCTCTGCTGCCCAAAGGCAACGTCCTGATAGAAAAATGTTTTTAAAACTGCAAAGGAAAGCACGTTATCTTGGGAAGAGCTTTTCTGCTTGACTGCAGATGGAATGGTGATGGTTGATAATGGATCCTTAATAACCCCACCAAACCTGGGATTTTCTTAGTTCTGGCTGTGGTGGAGGTCTTCTGCCTCTAGTCCTGATGTCACATTCCCTGAAGAAGTATAAGGGTGGTATGTAATAAACTCATTTTATCTGGCCTTTGGTGTTCTTGTCCAAAGCAGGACATGGGTACAAGGTAAAGTTCTGAGGCCCAAAGTTGTTATCTCGCTTGCCCATTTACTTGCTTTGACTTCAGGCAAACACTAGTCTCAGAGACTAAGTTTACTATTCTGCAAAATGGGTTATGTACCATACCATGAGGCTTTGGGGCTTCAATCTGTGTGTTGGGGCAGATCCCAAGCTCTGGGAGAGTAACTTTTAGAAGCTGGTAGCCATTAATTCAGGTACATGTCTCCCTTCTGACCTGTGGCCTGGCAGAGCACGTGAATCTGGCCATACAGTGTTGGAGGGTTTGTGCCTTTTCCCCTGTAGCCCATTCAAGGTACCCCAGCTGAAGCAGCCTTCCTCTGGGTGTGGTTTCAGACTTACCCTCAGTTATGCCTGAGGGGTAGAGAGTTTCTGGCTCACAATGTTTTCTCTTCTGCAGAGCTGTGCTTGGGCAGCCCGCCTGTGAGCAGCACTGTGAGCACAATGCAAGGCAGTCCCATGAATCTTGCTGTTGTCTCCAGGATGGGGGTGTTCTCAAGGAGATTATTCTCAGCATAACAAAGTGGCCCCTTTGTGGAAGGAAGTATTGAGGAGAGGCTTCTCTCAGGTCTCGGTACTCAGACAAACTGAGCTTTTGCAGAATGAGTTTATTACTCTGCACACTGTGATCCTGAGAGCTGAGCTGCTGGGATATTCAAAGCCAGATTTCAGGGCTTCCCTGGCAAGCTGACAGGCCTTTGGGCAGGACAGCCAGAGGTCAGTCTTACCCCTGGCTTGGTTATTTTTGTAACCCCTGCTCCTCTGACATTTTCATTTGCCACAATTCCCTTAGCGTTTTGTTGTACACATTTTTCTTATATGTATCCTTTTATCCACGTCTCTCTGCTGCAAATGGGGCATGATACAAATAAGTGAATTCACTTTTAAAGCTATATCAGGGAAGTTGAAAGGATTAAGAACCAAACTGCCTTAGGAATGCCATGGGTGCAGTACCACTGCTGAGTGAGGGCTGGGACTGGGTGGGAGGCAGGGGGGTTTTCCTATAGATTTTATCATCTTACCACACACGAGTTTGAGTGAACTCCGGGAGTTGGTGATGGACAGGGAGGCCTGGCGTGCTGTGATTTATGGGGTCGCAAGGAGTCGGACACGACTGAGGGACTGAACTGAACTACCACACACAGCAATCCCCTGACCCACTACCCCAAAATACTTATTGGCACCTGCTTCTTTTTTAATTCACAAAAGCTCACTGAACACATTTTGAAATTTTTGCAACCTCCCCTTGAGATTATGCTGAATTGACTTGAGTCAAGATCTGGTAACAAACTCTAGCTGAAACTCTCATTTTAACAGGTCCACAAGCAGGGACTTGTTAGAGCTACAACAGCCCATGGCCCCTGGGGAGTGGGAGGGACCACACTTCTGGGAGGGCTGCATGGAAAGGAGGGTGGAGGAGTGTAGAGGGGAGATAAGCACTGAAGAGGGGCGGGAACACCACCCCAGCACAGTGGGGCTCCGGATCAAGCCCTATGCATGGCCTATGGTGTTATGTGGCCCAGGGAGCACAGGGTTCTCTGGAAGATTCTGCTCAGAAAATATAATCACAGGTTTTTGGGGACCACTTGCATTTTTCAACAGGTAGAAGAAGCTTTTATACCTGGATCAAGTGACCATGCCCACCACCCTGCCCTGCAGGCATTTCAAACACTGTCCCTCCATGCAGGAGGGACATGCTTCAGTAACTTCTGAAGCAGAAATAGCACCTCTGCTTCATACTACTTCACAGTTGAGGGGTCACCAGTCAAAGCCATGCCACAGCTCACTTCTCAGTACACAATGTAAGCAGGGCCAGAGGTATCACCCCTCCTTTTGGGAGAGGAGCGTGAGCCTCAGACAGGACAATGACTCGCCCCAGTGACTGACAGAGTCAGCAGTCAACCCCAGGGCTGTGAAGCCTATGCCCTTTGCACAATAGTGAGCCTGGCACAGGGGAGGAGAGCCTGCCTGGCTGCCACGCTAATATGCCCTCAGAGCTGGGCAGGGGCCGGACCTGTGGGAGGGCTGGGCTCACACTTTGTGTTTTTCCCTGGCAGTGGAGTCTGGTGTGTGAGGAGGATTGGAAGACGCCCCTTACTACTTCCCTGTTCTTTGTAGGCGTGCTTCTCGGCTCCTTTGTGTCTGGGCAGCTGTCAGACAGGTAAGGATGATGGGAGGGAGGAAAGGTGATTGTCAATACACTGCCTGTCCTGGGGTTGGACTGAATTTAGGGTATTTTCACCAGAGAAAGGGAGGCCCCATAGGCCACCAAGTGAGTGACAGGAGGAACTATGATGTATCCTGTACCCTCTGTGCTCGGCCCCTTATGGGGAACCACTGGAAAATGGGGCCCTTATAGCACTAACAACTGTTAGTCCCTTCAGTTCAGTTCAGTTCAGTCGCTCAGTCGTGTCTGACTCTTTGCGACCCCATGAATCACAGCATGCCAGGCCTCCCCCATCACCAACTTCCGGAGTTCACTCAAACTCATGTCCATCGAGTCAGTGATGCCATCCAGCCATCTCATTCTCTGTCGTCCCCTTCTCCTCCCACCCCCAATCCTTCCCAGCATCATAGTCTTTTCCAGTGAGTCAACTCTTCGCATGAGGTGGCCAAAGTATTGGAGTTTCAGCTTTAGCATCAGTCCTTCCAATGAACACCCAGGATCGATCTCCTTTAGAATGGACTGGTTGGATCTCCTTACTCTTTGCAACCTCATGACTGTAGCCTACCAGGCTCTTCTGTCCAGAGAATTTTCCAGGCAAGCATACTAGAGTAGGTTGCCATTTCCTACTCCAGGGGATCTTCCTGACCCAGGGAGCGAACCAGGTTCTCCAACATTGTGGGCAGATTCTTTACCATCTGAGTTCCTCAAAAATATATGCTGCTGCCTCCCCACGGCCTCCTCACCCTACCCTCATTTTTTTGTTGCCATACGATCTATCCACAACCTGCCATTAGCCAGAGAGGCAAAGCCAGATGGTAAGTACCCCTCCTTAACTGTTCACCTGCCTCTAATGTGGGCCAGGCCCCTGGCTGGACACTGGGGCCACGGAGCTGATCAAGGTTGGTTCAGGGCCCCCTGGAGTGCAGTCAGGAGGAGACAGCATCACAGCTTGGGGAGACGTGACCACGCTGACCCCTGAATGTTCTGTAGGGACCAGAGCAGGAAGGTGGGAGTGCTCAATGGTACTGTTGGGGAAGGCTTTCCAGAGGAATGGCTGTCCCTCCCTTAGTCGTGAAGCCCAGTGGGACCCCTGACCCAAAAGCCTGAGATGACCTGAGTGTGGAAGATGAGATGGGAGATGTTGTCCTGTGTTCCCTTTGAGCTACTGGACACTATCAGAAAATGAAATTAAGACTTAAGCCAACTGTAGTGTCATTTATGGATGTTGCTGGAAGCTACTTTCCATAGAGCAGTGGTTCCCAATTTGGGATGCACAATATAGTCACCTGGGAAATATCTTTAAGCCCTGATACCCATACTGCATCCAACAGTCTACATCCAGACAATAAGAATCTCAGAAGGCTGTCACAGTATTTTTTTAAGCTCTCTTTATTCCAAGCACAGCCTAAGTTGGAGACCACTGACACAGAGGGACTCTTGGCTCTGGGTTGACAGAATTCTCATGTTGCTGACATTAGATGTATCTTCAGTTTGTATTGTGCTCATGTTCCAGAAATGTGATGGCAGCTTGTACCTATGACTTATTCTAAAGAGCAAATTTCCACGTGGTCCTTACATAAGCTGCTCTGTGATTTCGAGATATGCTGCCTCCATAGGAGGCTCAGAATCTCAGAAAGTTACCTCTGAGACCTCACCCAGGAAGAACCTGGGAGGATGTGATAGGAGAAAAGCCTGTCCACTCCAGTACTCTTGCCTAGAAAATCCCATGGATGGAGGAGCCTGGTAGGCTGCAGTCCGTGGGGTCGCTAAGGGTCGGACATGACTGAGCGACTTCACTTTCACTTTTCACTTTCACACATTGGAGAAGGAAATGGCAACCCACTCCGGTGTTCTTGCCTGGAGAATCCCAGGGACGGGGGAGCCTGGTGGGCTTCCGTCTATGGGGTCACACAGAGTCGGACACGACTGAAGTGACTTGGCAGCTTGGCAGCCCCGAGAAAAGCAGTCTGCAGGGATGCCTGACTCGGGCCTTCCACAAACCCTGAGCGCAGTGCTGCTGTGACCTGCACAGGCCACTTCTTGTGTTGTGCTGTACTCTGCAGATTTGGCAGAAAGACCATCCTCTTCGCAACCATGGCTGTGCAGACTGGCTTCAGCTTTCTGCAGATTTTTTCCATCAACTGGGAGATGTTCACCGTGTTATTTGTCATCGTCGGCATGGGCCAGATCTCCAACTACGTGGTGGCCTTCATACTAGGTAGGAATGGCTTCTCACCTGCAGGGCTCCTCCTTTCAATCCTCTGAGAGGCCTGGGAAGAGGGGGTCACTGAAGCGGGCACAGGGAGCGCTCTTACTCAGCACAGAAGGAAGCCCTGTAATTCATGGTCTGTGCTTCCAAAACATGATCAGCTTTGGGGATGTATGTGCTAGGGAGGAGGCTGGCAGATCACAGGCAAGGCAGGCACTCGTAGGGAGTCAGCTCTTTGCTGGCCCTGAAATGTGACTGTGAGTAAAAGCCAACCAAATGATAACTGAGACACATTTCAGGAGCACAGGGCTTGGGAGGGACACAGAGGAGGGATTCTTGAGGGGGAAACAGTCCGGGGATGTGTCTGATCTGAGCTATGAAGGCTCAAGACTTCTGCCTGGGCCACAGCTAAATGGTCTCCTGGCAGTTGGGCCTGGCCCATAGTGGGATTAAGGGTGGTCGGTGTGCCTGGTACACAGGTGGAGGAGGCACGTGCCAGACAGGAGTCTGGTGCCAGCTGTCCATCTTTGGGCAGATCTTGCTTCACCCCTAAGTCAAAGCACACCCCCAGAGCATATCAGCTGCCTACAGGACAAGCCTCATTGCTGGGAGCCGTCCTATCTCCTAGCAGCAGCCTTGCTTCTGGAATATCAGGCTGCATGAGGGGGACTCACAAGCTAAAGGTCAGGAGGAGGCCCCCAGGGCCTTCAGCAGCTTTTCCCAGGAGGCAGCAGAGTGAGCTCCAGACATGTTGATAAGGGTCATCTGCAGGAGTGAGAGTCCCCAGCACGCTCTCTGAGGCCACCTCCTCAGGTGAGAGAAGGGGCAATGGGGCCACCTCTGAAACAATAGACACTCATTCCCATAACCTCTAGTGTAATCATATTTCCTTGTTGGCTGTCCCAGTTTGTCCCTATTGCCACAGTGTAATTACCAATAGCGCCACTTTAATGTAAGTATAATGATTCTTATCTCAAAAGTCTGAATCTAGTAAGATGATTCTGATAGGTTTTAAGATTCTGGATGACTCGTTGGCTTTCGAGATCCTGTGTTCTCTTCGTTGAGGATGTGTATACCCTGTCAGATTGCCAACTTGGAACTGTTCAAATTTTACTCCTTTAATCATTTGTGAAGTGCTCCTTGCCAAAGGCCTAGCCTTGGCATCTGAAGAAGGAGGTGGGGAGGGCATGCTGCAGTCACACGGCCCCAGCAGAAGCACCCTCTTCAGCAGGTCCTCTCCTCTCCTTTCTACAGGGAGAAGAGAGTAGGGGGGAAGGTTTTGTTGAGAGGACACAGACAGCTGCCAACCAGTGGTGCTAGAAACTGTAGACTAGAAGAATTCAGGACAGAAGTTGCAACCTCCTAATGCCTGATGACCCCAAGGACACAGGGCTCTTGGACACAGCAGAGTTTGTTGTTCTCATGGTTTAAACCCCACAGACTCCGTCTTCCTTTTGGTGACCACCCCATACCTGGAAAGCCCAATGGGTAGCTTTGCTTGGGCCAGAACATACTAGAGACTAAACAGAGGAATCTACCTGAAGTGAGCAGAGCACCTTTAGGAGAACCTAAAGAATCACCTGAAGTGGAAGGGCACGAGGTCCTAGTGAAGGCAGAGAAGCCCTGTCCTTGGGATCAGGAGTCAGGTGGTGTCTGTGCCATGCACGGCATTCCCCAGAGCCTGCTCAACGGCAGCACTTAGACTTGCCTTTCCAGGGGCACAGGGTGCTTCCGAAGCCATAGGGTCTCCTCCCCCGTGTGAGTGGATGAGGCCAGGAGAGCCCACTCCAGGCTTCCTGCAGGGAAATCTCTGCCCAGCTGACCCTGTCACTACAACCAACTTCTCTCCCTGCTCCTTTTGCTAACACGAGTGGGAAGGCCAAGGGAAAAGTAAGAGCTGTAAGATCAGCCAGAGCCTAGGTGTACAAGCTAGCAATCAGTGGGCGGGACATCAACTGTGTAGGGTGCTCTGGGAGCCTCCCTGGCTAGTGTTACTCCACTGTGTTCTACAGGAAACTGCTGGTGTTTTTGTCCTGGTTTGAAACTCCTTGTCCTGGATTCTCAGGTCTGAACATTTCAGTGTCACTGAAAATCAGTCTGCCCCTTGGAGCAGCTAGACTCCCTCGTGAGCGCCTGGAGTAGGGTGGGGATGGGAGACACAGCACCATCTCTGGCTTCTGGCAGCACAGCAGTGCTCTCTGGTGTTCTAGAACTGAAATAGCCAAATTATGGGTTTCATTTAACAAAGCAACCTAAGCTTTGGATCTGATCTGAGTTCTGTCTGGCCCTTCACCTTCACTTTTCCCCTCTGGCTACAGGGAAGGGGTGGCAAGACTCTGTGGTGATAATCTGCCATTTTAGGAGTTCTCACATTAACTCAGGAAGCTGAATTACTCCCACTCTCAACACAGTACAAAAATGGATTCTCTCCTTGCTCTGCTTTTTAACAATTATAAAGCCTGCCAGAGTCACAGGAGACAAGAAAGGGGAAGAAAGGAACAGTGCTTCTTAAAGAAACAGAGCATGGATACACCTGAAAGTGAAGAGGCTGCCAGAACGATGCTGGCTCAGCAGCAAGTGACCACTCAGGACCAAAGACACCGACCCTACCCACATTCCAGCTCTCCCCTCACAATCTCCTACTGTTTCCCAGAATAACACCCTTGACCTGTCAAGCCACCCTTGACTAGTGGCATCCTCCTTTATTTCTCACAACTAGCTGCTTGAATTTATTTTGCAAAGTTAACTGTCTCCTGTCTTGACTGATTCATTCATTCAGTATTTTCCCAGCACTCTTGACAATATTTGTTCCAGCGTGCTGAACTACTTAAAATGCTGCTTCCTCTGATGTCTTCATGTTTTCTTCCTTTTGATGAGTATGTAACTGATGGCATCTTCCTTTGTAACTTTGATTACCAGGAAGCTCAGGGTGTTGCTGCTGCTAAGTCGCTTCAGTCGTGTCCGACCCTGTGTGATCCCATAGACGGCAGCCCACCAGGCTCCCCCGTCCCTGGGATTCTCCAGGCAAGAACACTGGAGTGGGTTGCCATTTCCTTCTCAAGCTGTTATGCAGCCTTTATTAGCCACATAGTTTTTAAAAGTTTTTAAATTGAGTTTACATAGCATAATGTTAACTCTTTTAAAGGTGTATAAATTCAGTGGTTATTAGTATATTCACAAAGTCATACAATCATTGACTGTACCTAACTCCTGAACATTTCATCATTCACAAAAGAAACTTATTAGCAGTTACTTCCCCATTCTCTTCTTTCCCCAGCTCCTGGCAACCACTAATCTACTTTCGGTCTGTATGGATTTGTCTGTATTCTGGACATTTCTGATAAAATTTTACAGTATGTGGCCTTTCTGACTGACTTCTTCACTTAATGTTGTCAAGGTTGGTCTGTGCTGCAGAATGACTCAGTACTCCACTGTAGGCAGATACCACGTTTTGGTCATCTCTTCATCAGGTGACACACATCTGGGTTGTTACCGTTCTTCGACCAATTTGAAGAACGTTGCTATCCGCATTTGAGTACAAGTCTTTTGTGGATCTATGTTTTCAGTTCTCTTGGGTGTGCACCTAGGAGCGGACTTGCTGGATCATATGGGAATTTTCAGTTCAGTTCAGTTCAGTCACTCAGTCGTATCCGACTCTCTGTGACCCCATGAATCACAGCACGCCAGGCCTCCCTGTCTATCACCAACTCCCAGAGTTTACTCAAACTCATGTCCACAGAGTCAGTGATGCCATCCAGCCATCTCATTCTCTGTCGTCCCCTTCTCGTCCCGCCCCCAACCTTTCCCAGCATCAGAGTCTTTTCCAGTGAGTCAACTCTTCGCATGAGGTGGCCAAAGTATTGCAGTTTCAGCTTTAGCATCAGTTCTTCCAATGAACACCCAGGATTGATCTCCTTTAGAATGGACTGGTTAGATCTCCTTGCAGTACAAGGGACTCTCAAGAGTCTTCTCCAACACCATAGTTCAAAAGCATCAATTCTTCGGCGATTAGCTTTCTTCACAGTCCAACTCTCACAACCACGGGAAAAACCATAGCCTTGACTAGACTGACCTTTGTTGCCAAAGTAATGTCTCTGCTTTTTAATATACTATATAGGTTGGTCATAACAGGTTTTACCATTTAAGGAACTGTCAGACTATTTTCCAAAGCAATCTGTTGCATATTTTTTACTCTTTTCTCCAGGACATAGCTCTTCACCAGGACACAGCTTTTCATCTTTCTTTGTATTTTACTTTAATGTTATCATTATTTTATTTTATTCAAATTATAAGCTACTTCAAGGGAGAAATGGGTATAAATACGTAAGATGCAGAGATTTGCTGGCAACCCTTGTTTGCACTGCCCTGAGAGGGAAGAATTGGGGGACATAGGGAGGAGGTAGAACTCATTGCTGTCTGTCCTCAAAGGGCTCAAATCTGGTTGGCAGAGGCAGCCAAGGCAGCTGTTACAGAGAACGTGGGTCATGGGTCTAGGAGTGTTGGAGGAGCACAGATAAATTGTCTGCGTATATGCATAGACAAGAAAGGTCCCTTTTAACTAGAATGATTATGAAAGTTTATAGAGAAGAAAGAGGACAAGGGAATATCTGCTATTTTGATGAGAATTCTGAGTATTTGCCAGGAGCAAAAAGAGGTTTTTGCTGTCTTCTGCTGGATCTCTTGGTCAAAGGCACTGTGTTTTCCAACATTCCCCTGACATCTGGTACATTTCAATTGTTTGACCAGGATAAAAGAATTAACTATTCCTGAGTACCTGCCACATGCCAGACACCTGACTAGGCTCCTTACCTGCATTAATCTCAGTCCTCATAATAATAACTCCATGAAGTAGGACTTATCAAAGTCACCCTAGTAGCAAATGAGCATCAAGGGGCCCAGCCTCTGCACATGGTTGATAGAGCACCCTGGGTCCTACCCTATACCCTGGCAACTGTACCACAGTCATGATTCTTGAGTTGGGGTCTGCAGACCTCTGCTGGTCATTCATGGAGGGGCAGACCCTGACTCCAAGTGGAAGGGATCCAGTGGTTCCTGAGCTGACCACCATAGAAGGGCCCTGAGCAACATGACAGTAAGCCTGGCCCTCTCTGAGTCACTCACTCTCAGGTAGAGTGCTCAGATTCTAAAGGTGGTGACTGGCAGTGGGCAAACACTCCTGGCCAAGACATGCTTCTTTGGCTTAGAAGTCAGAGTCTCACTCACAAGTGATACTCAGAGGCCCAACCAGATCAAGACCAAGCAGGCTTTGTTCTAGGAGCAAACACCAAAGGGGTAAAGAGGTCAGGATAAGGAGCCCCTAGTGAGCAGAGCCAGAAGTCACCAGTCACCTCTCTCACTGCCAGCTGAACACACAGAGTTTGTGACACCTGCTGGCAGTGAAAGGTCTGCAGGAAATAAGACTCCTCTTCCAGAGTCTCTGAGAGGACTGGTTGGCCTCTAGTTAGTTTGAAGACCAGTCCAAGTGGGTGAAATGCAAATCCTAACTTCTAAAATGCAGGTATGGCCCCACACATCTCCCACACGTCTCCACTAGAACTCAGTCGAAGGACAGCTTGACAGAGCAAAGGCTTTGCTCCCATGTAATTTTTCTTTTTGGACTGTATCCATAGATTAAACTGATCAGGCTTAAATCCTCTCTGTCCCATTTATTGCATATGTGTGAATTTAGGCAATTTGCTTCAACTCTTTAAGTCTCAGCTGATGATATGTGAAACAGAAGTAATATTAGTTGTTATATGATTGTTGTGAAGATTCAAAGAGATAACATATGTAAACACTCAGTCTGGAACCTGGCTCAAAGTGCCTACTCAAAACAATGCTAACTATGAAGATGATGATGATGGTGCTCAAGGCAGGGTGATTTTCTAAAAGAGAGCAGGAAGTCGTGCTCCCAAGGAACTATTCAGATTTTTGCCCTCCTTGTTGCTCCACATAAGGGCAGAAGGGTAGATTAATGAAGCTTCTGTTCCCCATGGGTACTCTGCAAAGCTAGAGCAACTCTGTCCTGGCCTGAGACCCAAGCTTAAAGAGGGACATTATCCAGAAATTCAGTGGGGTAACTTCTTTCTCTTCTCTTATCAGGATGATGGAAGTGTGAGGGAGCTCCCTTGGCTTCATGAGTCTACAAGATTCTCACTTGGTCCTGTGCACTTTCTCTTTTCCACAATCACATCCTCTGCTGCTTCACTTCTGAATCTCTGCTTAGGAATAAAGCACTATTCATTCTCATATCATGATAATCACAGCCAAAGTGTTAGAAACCATGGCATGGTGAGTCTTCTTATGGAGTGACAGGAAGGTCATTAATGAGGTAAGAAAAGATCTGGGAACAACGCTCATGATCCTGAAAGAAGTCTGGCCCTATTCCTGAAAATGAGTTTAAAGGCTAAGAAATGCCCTGGGTGGTTAGAGCTATTGTCTGCAGTCCAAGATGTGAGAGATACACAATACTGGCCATTTCTATCAGTCTGACTTTTAGAAATGGCTGTTCAAGACAGAACCACTGAGACACATCTTCAGTTATGCTGAGTGAGGAAGAAGAGAGGTGAGGAGAGGAACATGTAGGAGGGGAGAAAGGGGAACCAGCAGAAGCAGTCATTTTACTGCTTCTCTGGAATTAGTCCTTAACTCCTTAGCCTGTGCTCAGGGCATATAAACACAACTAAGAAACTCCTTCTTAAAACCCAAGACTGAATAACCTTCAAATCATCTGTTTAGTATTTTCTGGGCTACTTCTCAGTAGTGGTGGGCAGATCTCAAACAAAAGATGGGGCTGTTGCCATTGGCCACATCTCCACCCAGGGGCAGAGGACCAAGAGTGGACTTTGTGGAAAGGGCCTGAGTTTTATGACCACAAAAGGAGCCTGTTCTCAGACTCCTTGTCTCAAATCAAGCACTTCAAGAAGCAAGCAACATCTCTTGAAGAACTGGGGCTGAGCCATCCACTGTGGCGCTGAGCAGAGCAGGACCCTTTCCCAAAACAGGGCCAGATGCCAAGCATCTGGTGGTTTTGTGGTGTTCTGGGGAAGCTCTGTGAGTTCCCTCCATGTGCGGCCAGCTCCAGGGCTGCCGCCTGCCAGGCCAGAAGAGCAACTTCTTCTTGTCTTTCATTGGGCTATAAGGACTGTGTCTGCCTGGGGCTGATCCCTGGGCACAATGTGGCCTCAGTAGAATTCAGCCCTGGGCACTGAGACCCTGCTCTGTGGACCTCCAGAGCCAGCTGGATCCTCTTTATCATTTCTCAGGGCTCAAGGGTAGCTAAGGGTGTCCTAACACAGCTCAGTACCTGAACTCTCCACTGTTTCCGAGAGACCCATATCTGCTTATTTACAGTGGTGGGAGAGGCTGAATGCCGCATGATCCACACACCCTCAGGAGAGCTCCCACAACTCCTGGGACACCCTCACTGCCCCTCACCCTGGGGCTTTTATTTTGGAAATGCGGCATTATCAGAAGAGGTTACCTCTTAGGGCTGAGCATGATATTCATATGACATGCTGCTGCTGCTGCTAAGTCACTTCAGTCCTGTCCGACTCTGTGTGACCCCATAGACGGCAGCCCACCAGGCTCCCCCGTCCCTGGGATTCTCCAGGCAAGAACACTGGAGTGGGTTGCCATTTCCTTCTCCATCATATGACATGAGGAGACATTAAAAAAAAAAAAAATCTATAGTTCCTTTAAAATCTCATGAAAACTCATCCTTCTACGAAGTGGTAAGTCTTGGGTCATGTCCCACCTTCCTCCATACTGACCAGTCCTGCTCTGGGCCAGGAGGCAAATAACTCTTTCCTCTTCTAAGTGGTTGTATTTTTAACTCTAACTGCCAGGTAATGATGTAAAAAAGCAAATATTAAAGTGAGTTAAAATGCTAATACTCCTCCCTTGTTTTGCACAGGAACAGAAATTCTTGGCAAGTCAGTTCGTATTATATTCTCTACATTAGGCGTGTGCACATTTTTTGCGTTTGGCTACATGCTGCTGCCACTGTTTGCTTACTTCATCAGAGACTGGCGGATGCTGCTGCTGGCGCTGACGCTGCCGGGGGTGCTGTGTGTCCCGCTGTGGTGGTGAGTGTGGCTCTGTCTCAGACAGCCCCCTACTGCGGGCCAGCAACCTGGAGCTCAGAGCCTGGTGCTGACCTTGGCATGGGCCTGCTGATCTCACTGGAGCAGGCTGAGGCCTCAAAGCCCAGAGACTGTTTCCCTTGTTGGGGGTGGGTATGTGTGCCGGGGTTTGATTCTCCACCATCCCACAAAGCACCATTCTCAGGAAACCCAGTTCCCCCTTGGGCTCTCCCAACTCTTCTCTGTTGCTGGGTGGTTGCTACTGTTTGTGGAGATGGTACTGCTGTTTGTGGAGATGTTTTGTTATTTTTAGCTCTGTCCCCCTGCTCTTCATTGGAGAAGGAAATGGCAACCCACTCCAGTGTTCTTGCCTGGAGAATCCCAGGGACGGGGGAGCCTGGTGGGCTGCCATCTATGGGGTCGCACAGAGTCGGACACGACTGAAGCGACTTAGCAGCAGCAGCAGCAGCCCTGCTTTTCTGACACTTTTCTCTAGGAAATCTCTTTCTCCTTATGGCTTCAACTAATATAACTTCCTCAAGCTTCCCTATCATGTAATGATTAGCATCTAAGATGGGACTTTTTATCTGCTTTGTCTTGAAGAGCTAGAGAATCACTTCTGTTTAATTAATTGTTAGAGAAGATAGATATTCTCTTCACTCCTCCCACAACCCTTCAACCAAATTTTGACACATCAATGTGGGAATAACAAAGTGTTGAGATGCTGACCCCAATTTCACGAAGTATGGCTGTGGGGAAAACTTTACGTGAGAGAACAGATGATAATAATGGAGTAAGGTCCTAGCCGTATGTTTTATTTGGGGGAGATTCCTCAGTTTTTTGGTTTTTCCATATTTAAACAAGAGGAAAGGGGATTTTCCCCATTATTGAGTCCGGTACTCTCTCTCTTTTTCTCTCTCTCTCTCATTGATTAGTCTTGATTTGGTTTCATGATATCAAAATCAAATCTCCCAGCAGTGACTGGTTTTACTGAATTGCTTGACCTCTCTCTGCTTACAAACAATGAGAGTATTTTTGATCATGTTTTGGGGCTCACAGGTTAGACTAGCCCTCATGGTTGCCCTGTCCTATGGACATACTTAGGAAGTGTGCCTTAGGAAGTTTCCTAGAAGGACCTTCATCTTGCTGCAACTGTTAGGCAGCCATAGAGGCTGACAGGTAGTACTTCTTGGCTTTGTTAGACCAGATAGCGCTGGTTGGACCACTCCAAACTACTGTCCTTTTATGATCTCTAAGGCTGCTATGATTTGCCAGTGCAAATCCTTGGCATGAGTGTGCATGGGAAAAAGAAATCACTTTTTTTTTTTCTTATTTCCCTAGAATTTGAGAAAGAGTGTGTTAGATACTATTCTGATTTCCTGACCCAGTCTGAGAGTAGGGTTATTTTCTTGAATGAGAATCACCATCATCACCATCATCGTCACATCATCAGGATCACATCACATCAGCATCACACCCTCTCTTCACAACACCCCCTGCTAACTGAATTTATTGTAAAAGGTGCTGGTGACCAGACAGTCTCTCAAGTCACAAGACAAGATATTCAGAGGTTACTTTCTGCCTCTTCAGTTGAATGATTTTGGTAATCTGTGTTCTTTGGTTCCAGTTGTCATTTCAGCATAAGAGACTAGTACTTTCAAAATATGTTATAGTCAACTGTATTACTATATGATTCTATCAGAGAGAGAACAAAAATAGAAGGGCCCTGACTGACTGTAAGAGATTAGTATGGATTTTAATTTGTGGGGCTTGGATCTTTGCCTCGGAACCAAATGCCACAGCAAGGAACAACTCTGACAGGTCAGCCTCTTGGGTTTCTAGCACAGAAGGTCCATCCCACAAGAAGCTGCCTTACTCTTGCCCCGAGGAGAGTTGTTCCTATGTTGCCCACGGGCTGCTCCATGAGTGCTCCATGGCTGTGGGCACATTGTACCTGGGACAGGACTGCCCCAGACAGAGCGCAGCCCGGGGCCAGGACAAATAAGCTGAGTGCTTGTGCTGAAAGTTAAACAGTCTTATCATTTTTCTATAAAAATAAAAACAAAATAGCTCTCTTTTGAACATCTTGTCCTTGAGGGTGGGATTTCCTGAAGCAATGCCCGTCCATCAGGGTGAGCTGGGATGATGTGGGGACGGCTTCGGGCTACTGTGACCTCTGCTGCCTACTCAGAATGTGATACAGACTCTCCAGCAACACTCTTCCCCTGTTCAATTTGAATTGAATCTACAAAGAGGCTGTAATGTAAACCTTATTTGGCCCTCCACTAACTTGAAATGATAAGCTAGACTTGATTATTTATGCACCAAAAAACCATCGCAATTCGAAAGTTAAGATGGCAGCAACCCTAAATACAGTGGGCTGAAAATTGGAGCAGGTGGTTTGGGGACTTTTTAATGTCCCCAGTTTCCTTTAAAAGGCTTGGCAGTAAGTGACCACAAGTATGAATGGAGTGTTGTAGGTGGGGAAGGAGCCTGTAGGTGCAACATGGGGAAAGTTTTGCAGTATCTATCTGACTAAGCATTTGGAACTTGAGGCCAGTGATGGCCCTCAGAGCTGATAGTTAAGAAAGGTAGGATATGTCTAAGAACAACTTGGTTGGGGAAAGATACCTCTCAGAAGTATAAGTGCCCATGCTGTATAGTTCTTCATTAATACAGTTGCCACTAGCCACATGCAATGACATATTAAAATTAAGAAAGTGCAAGTGTTAGTCTCTCAGTCATGTCCAACTCTTTACCACTCCAAGGACTATAGCCTGCCAGGCTTCTCTGTCCATGGAATTCTCCAGGCAAGAATACTGGAATGGGTTGCCAGTCCCTTCTCCAGGGTATCGAACCTGGGTCTCCCACATTGCAGGAGGATCCTTTACCATATGAACCACCGGGGGCCTCAAATAAATATAAAATTGGATTCTTCAGTCACTCTAGTCACACCAACTTAACAACCACATTTGGTTAGTGGCTGCTGCATTGAACAGCACAAATACACGGCACCAGAGGAAGTTCCCTGGGACAGGACAGCTCTAATTACCAAGGGTCAGTGGCCTAACATCATCACAGTTGCTACAGGGACCAACCAAGTGTATATTCCAAAAAATGCAAAGTGGGTTCATTTTTCAACTCATGTGCTTGTAGTAGGCTGGGGATGGAAGCTTGGGGGTTAGCTACTTGATATGTTGTGTTTCGCTCTGAGATAATTCCTATTGAGGCTTTACAGGGGCCTGTTAATTATAGGAAGACTATATCTGCTACATAAAATTTATTTTCTAGGACAACTTAATACTGACAAATAGATAAGGAAAACAAGAGCCAGCAAAAGAATGGCTAAGCAATTCTGAGAAATAAAGATTAGGAAAGAATGATAAAAAAATAAATAAAAATAGAAAAATTAGGAAAGAATAGAAGTCAGCCATGTCTAAGCATCAGTTAAAAATGTGGGTAGATTGTGTAATAAAAAGTCAGTTTCTAACTAACACAACATTGTTAATCAACTATACTCCAATATAAAATAAAAAATTTTTAATGTTTCTGGACAATAATAATAATTTTAAAAAAAGACCACATTGGCTCTCTCCCCACAACTGGTTTGGGTACTCACTGAGCTGAGAATCTGTTGAAAGCCATGGGACATCCGACGGAAGTGTGTCAGTGTACTCGCCTCCTCCTCTGACTGCCTAAGGAAAAGCCCGAGGAACACAGATGCCTTCTTTTACCCAGTAAACTTGTGAGCATCACCAGCTGGGGCACCAGGAATTCCCCCAGGGATGGACACACTGAAAAGATGCTAGACTCTGTTTCTTTACTGAGCCATGCTGGCTGTGAAGTTTGGGTGGTACTCTCCAGCTGCCCTGGTTTAAACACGCGCATAGTTAATGTCACCCCTTGCAGGCTGGCCCTGGCTTCAAGTACAATTAACAATTGTACTAAAGTTGGTCAGAACTTTCAAACGTGAAGGTACTTTTATTTATTCCTACAAATAATGGAGATCTTATGAAGCCTCCCTCCTCATGTTCTTTAAAAAGACAAACTAGAATTTTACAAAATAAAAATTATTTGGGGGCAACTTACAGTTGATAGCATCAAATCTTGTTGCTGTGAAAAATTATAAAACATCCATAATGAATTTTAGGTTTATTCCTGAATCTCCCCGATGGCTGATATCCCAGAGAAGATTTAAAGAAGCTGAAGATATTATCCAGAAAGCTGCAAAAATAAACAACATAACTGCCCCAGTGGTAGTTTTTGATCCTGTGGAGGTAAGGATTTGCAAATGTTTTCTCTTGAGATCAGCTGTGCATTCTTGATTATGGAATTTAATTTGATTCAATAGATTTTGAGTGCCTACTATGTACCAGGCACTGTTCAAGACCTTAGAGACAAAATGATGATGAAGTTCTGAGATAAAACCCATCTCAAAGGGCTGTGGACCAATTA
Source organism: Moschus berezovskii (assembly GCF_049115385.1). Lineage (NCBI taxonomy): Eukaryota > Metazoa > Chordata > Mammalia > Artiodactyla > Moschidae > Moschus > Moschus berezovskii. Next base: position 91,191,671 of record NC_142467.1, read on the forward strand.
AATATAATAATTTATATAAATTGCTTAGCAAATAGCAGTGAAAGTGTTAGTTGCTCAGTCATGTCTGACTCGAAGAAGGCAATGGCAAGCCACTCCAGTACTCTTGCCTAGAAAATCCCATGGATGGAGGAGCCTGGTAGGCTGCAATCCGTGGGGTCGCTATGGGTCAGACACGACTGAGCGACTTCACTTTCACTTTTCACTTTCACACATTGGAGAAGGAAATGGCAACCCACTCCAGTGTTCTTGCCTGGAGAATCCCAGGGACGGGGGAGCCTGGTGGGCTTCCGTCTATGGGGTCACACAGAGTCGGACACGACTGAAGTGACTTAGCAGCAGTTAGCAGTAGCAGCATGTCCGACTCTTTGCAACCCCATGGACTACAGCCCACCAGGCTCATCTGTCCATGGAATTCTCTAGGCAAGAATACTGGAGTGGGTAGCCATTCCCTTCTCCAGGGAGCATACAGCAAGTGTTGATTAAATATTAGTTCTTGCTCCGTACCACTGATGCAGCTACATACTGGTGATTTTTTAATGTCTATATTAAGTGGGGAAAAAAAGGTGTTTGAGAGATATTCCACCCATGGGTTCCCCACTGTCTTATGAATCTTACCAAAGTCTGCTGGGGAAGCTGTACCTGTCTTTAGTCTTGCTATATTGTGTCAAGAACCCTAAGGCCTGAGATCATAGGCTGGTGGATTCACACCTGCAGGAAGGAGGCCATGAGAAAAAGCAGATATTCAATGGAAGCATACTCACTTCCTGACAGTCAGTAAGGATTCACCGTGTCCTTGGCCATACCTCATGCCAACTCCCAGAGAAAACAAGAAAAATTAGACACATAAGGAGCATAGAATATAACCCAGAGTGTTAAGAGAATTAGATGGAAGATAAGTGATGAGGTGAGGAAGGAATTCCCCAAGGAGCAAACAGGGTGAGCCAGCAAAGAGAGTAAAGTGATTCAGGGCTGAAGAGGCCAGTCCAAACCAGGGAGGACATTTAAATGATAGGACAAGGGCACTCATGGCTAGAAGGGTCAGGGACTGCTCAGGACACCCCAAGAAGACTATATACTTCTTAGTCTGTATGTTTGCCTCCACACTCACATCTGTGCCCCTGGCCACCCCAGGACTTTGGATGGTGACGAGTGTGCCAGTACTCTATCCTCCTTCTTGGCCTTTGGAACCTTTTACAGAAGCAGACACCTTGGTGATGGCTGGAGGATTAATTACAGTGGCCATGAGCCCAAGCTTTCAGAGAGCTGCCAGGAAAAATATGTCTTAATCCTTTGCTCTTCGGATCAAGAATTCCATTCCCAGCCTTGGTCAATTTAACCAGATGCAAAAATAACATTGGGAGTGTCTAACACTTCTGGATCTCAGGGACGTGCTGAATGTTTTTTTGACGCTTAATGGATACGTGGTCTGACTTCTGTTTTGAGGACCTTAGAGTCTAGTAGAGATAAAGCCTATGTGGATGAAAGCAATCATAAAACATTTCAGAGATACATAGTTATACAGACAAATGAGAACAAAGTCCAGTGTCAAAAACACATGCTTTCTTCCTGCCATGAGGCATATTGAACCTCAACTGAACAAACCCGAGGAGGAAAAGGGAGCTTGTGCTTTCCTGAGGCCCAGTCATCTCTCCCTATTTAGGGTCCTCTGAAGGAGGATATATAGGGCCCTGTGCCAACAAATGCAAACTGCTCGGAATGGTAATAAAGAGCCCACCAGATGCCAGGCACATTGTTCAGCTCATTTGATGCTCATGCCAGTCATTGCTAGTACATATTATTATAGGCCCATTTCACAGGAGAGGTAACTGAGACACAGTTCTTCTTAGTTGAAAAGTTAAATTATTTGCCCAGGATTACACAGCTGGAAGTCTCACTCTGGTGCCAAAATGCATGCTTTTAACAGTTCTTTCTCATCTCATATTAAGGGCAGTGACATTAACTTGGACAGGAAGAAAAACCATGTCATATCATCTTCAAACACAATCTTGGGCTTCTTTGGCTTCCTTTCTGAATACAGGCCAGGGACAAGCACTGGATACGGAAATGTTCTTGTCCTGAGGTTTCCAAATCTGGCTGCTTATCACCATCACCCAAACAGCTTTTAAAAATTACAGATTCCCAGGCCCTTGAGCCCTAGGAAAGATTCAGACTAAGCAAACCCAAGGTGGGACCTGGAAATCTGCATTTTCACAAGGACCCTGTGGAAGTGCCAATTGTCAGCGTAGGCCTGATCCCCAGAACCTGTCTGTGCTTGGTACCAGTCCCATAAAACTTTCAGAAGGACTGCTAGTCCCCAGCAGTTTACACAGGGACTTTCTTCTTTGTGATAACTGGGTAATACTGCCACAGGCATGTTCTGGAGGTTTTCACTCCAGATAGTGCAGAAGCAGAAAGGTAACATGACTGTGAGCTACATGAGGAGGTGCCTGATTGTTCTAGAAAAGAAGGATGCTAATATTTGGGAAGCAGCTACTACAAGGGCAGGTCTGGCACTCTTACTTCCTTCATTGTGGAAATTCTTTCCTCATCCTCTTACTGAATACACGCACAGAGTCACCAAGTTTAACTTTATCCTGAAGAGATTCTCTGCCTTAGAGCCTTGTAACTTTTTTAGTTTCAATTCCTTTTTTTAAAAATTGAAGTATAGTTGATTTATAATATTGTATTAGTTTCAGGTGTACAAGAAAGTGATTCAGTTATTCTTTCAGGTTATTTTCTATTATAGGTTATGAAAAGATATTGAATATACTTCCCTATGCTGCATAGTAAATAATCCTTGTTGCTTATCTATTTTATGTATAGTGGTTTGTATCTGTTAATCCCATACACCTAGTTTATCCCTCCAACCCTCCTTCCTTTTTGCTTTGATAACCATAAGTTTGTTTTCTATGTCTGTGAATCCATTTCTGTTTTTTATATAGATTCATTTGCATTTTTATTACATATATAAATGATATCTTATAATATTTGTCTTTCTCCCTCTGACTTACTTCACTAAGTGAAATATTCTCCTGTTGCAAATGGCAATATTTCATTCTTTCTTACGACAAATATTCCATTGTATATATACCATATTATCTTGAGACAGTCATTTGTTGATGGGCACTTGGGTTGTTTCCATGTCTTGGCTAATGTAAGTAGTATAGTTTCAATTCTAATAAGCTTGATTACATGAAAAGTTAACTTCAGTAAATTAAAAGTAAAGGAAGGAAGCCCATTAACAGCAGTAAGAATACCACCAACCATTGACAGCTTATGTGTTTTCCTCAATGGTGCAGTAATGAAAATAATAGTTAAAATGTATGGGGTGTTTACCATGGTTCAAGTACTGTTAAGATTTATATATATGACCTCACTTAAACTTTTCAACTCTTATTAGACCCATTTTACAGAAAGGTAAACTGAGGCTCACAGAGGATAAATAGTAACTTTTTCAAGGTCCCCTAGTTAACTCAAGTGTGTTCTGACACTGAGACAAAAACAGGAAAAGTATAAGAAGCAGATATGAACCTCAACGTAGTTTGGGGCTATATGGCCCTACCCACTCAAAAGGCCCTAAGGCTCAGTGTGATTAAGGTCACCCATAGTGATGCCCATGAGTCAAGGCAAATCTATGTTAGCAGTCAGGCTTTACATAAAGAGATAATGAAGCCAGTTTTTATATTTTAAAGGTTTCTGTCTAAAATGGGCCACCCCAGGGCTCGAACCCAGGTCTCCCGCATTGTGGACAGATGCTTTACCATCTGAGCCACCAAGGAAGTCCAAAATGGGCCACAAACATTTTTAAATGTTAGAATAAGCATCCTTTATTTAGATGCCCTTATTCCATGCAAATTGCAGACTTCTAAGCATGTTCAAAGTGAAGAGAGTTACATGCATAAGAATATACTGTCATAGCCAAAGATACTTCCTCATCATTTCTTAATCTCATGGTTGTGTACATTACTTTAGCAACAGGAGCAACTCCCCCTGAAGCAGCAGAAAGTTTTCATTTTGGACCTGTTTAGGACTCGGAGCATTGCTACAATAACCATTATGTCTTTGCTGCTATGGTAAGTAATAAGAGATCTGGAAATGTGACATACAGCATGTAAATATAGAGCTGATTTTCTTTAATTCAAGGGACAGGGTCAAGGCCTGGGTCCTCCTGAGACAAAATTAAAATTTTAGAATCTAAGTTATTTGGAGATCAATCCTGGATGTTCATTGGAGGGACTGATGCTAAAGCTGAAACTGCAATACTTTGGCCACCTCATGCGACGAGTTGACTCACTGGAAAAGACTGATGCTGGGAAAGGTTGGGGGCGGGAGGAGAAGGGGACGACAGAGAATGAGATGGCTGGATGGCATCACCAGCTCTGTGGACATGAGTTTGAGTGTACTCCGGGAGTTGGTGATGGACAGGGAGGCCTGGCGTGCTGTGATTCATGGGGTCGCGGAGAGTCGGACACGACTGAGCGACTGAACTGAACTGAACTGATTTGGAAAGCCCTTAACTTAAGGGCTTCCCTTATAGCTCAGTTGGTAAAACTGCATTGCTCTCGGCCTGCAATGCAGGAAACGCCGGTTCAATTCCTGGATCGGGAAGATCCCCTGGAGAAGGGATAAGCTACCTACTCCAGTATTCTTGGGCTTCCCTTGTGGCTCAGCTGGTAAAGAATCCACCTGCAATGCAGGAGACCTGGGTTTGATCCCTGGTTTGGGAAGATACCCTGGAGAAGGGAAAGGAAAGGCTACCCACTCAAGTATTCTGGTCTGGAGAATTCCATGGACTGTATAGTCCATGGGGTGGCAAAGAGTTGGACACAACTAAGCAACTTGCACTTTCAACTTAATTTACAGGACTGGATACTTAAAAAAATGTCAAAGGGAACAATATTTAAAGGGAACTTTGACCCACATGGAAAGGATGCCCTGCCCCTCCTAAAGTTACTGGCATTAAAACTAATGATATCCTGGATGCCTGAAGCTGAGATGGCAACTCAGCTCCTGCTTCCAGAAGCTGTACAGGCAATTAATTAGTGAGGTTAGAATACCCTGAGTCCCCACTGCCTGACTTGGAGTTTTGACAAGCTTTTTATACTTGCTGATAGCAATTTACTGAGTGATTTTTAAGGCACATAAATAATGAACTGACTTTGTAGGCAAGAGTTAATAATGTATCTGCCAAGAAATTAGGAAGAAGACAGAAAGAAAAGAACATGCCTACTCCATGATGGCAGCACAAAAAAACAATGGTAATCAGAACTACCAGGCTCACGCTGCAGCTAGTCTAATTCTAGAGCCACCTTGTATTACAATTAGAAGTCATCAATAACAGAGTTTATGCCCCTGAATTAAGCAAGTGTGTCCTAGACATGTGTCTTTCCTCACAATGAACCTGCTTAGCTCTTACATGTCAGCAGGCGTCACTGGTGCAGATGTATCTTGAGAAGGGGCACTTCTGGGCCGACAATCGAGTAGCCGTTAGTGTTATTCATGCTGCTCTTACTATCAAATGTGAAAATCACTAAGATCCTAGAGGAATAAAGCTCCGTTTTTTGCTTTTGTTTTGGATTAGCCCTTGTGCTATCCAACCTAGTAGAGTATGTGTAAAAAGATCCAACAGTGTTCCTGAAAATATTTTTCAGATGTTCTCTGCTTTCCAGTCACGTTGATAATAAGCAAATTTCTCCACAGAGGAGTCTGCGTAGTGTTATATATAACTTAGTGTTTTTTCCACAGAAGAGCTTTTATGTGGAAGTTAACTATAATGGCGGGATATGCAATGTGCATTCTGTGATACCTTGAAGCGTTATGAGACTCATTTTTTTCCCTAAAGTGAGTTTTACTAAGTCAATTGGAATTTACTGTAAGTGGATCCCACAGTATTACCTTTGTATCTTTTTCTTTTTTGGGGGGGGTGGAGAATGAAATATGGATTTTATGTTCACTGATGTGACAGTCTTTCTTCAATTAATATCTCTAAGGGGATGAGACTGTAATGTGCAAGCTATTCTACTGACACCTGAAATTAGCTAGATTAGGATAGGTAATTTTTGAATATTTGTATATTTAGATTTAGTGCTGTCCAACATAAGTTTCTGCAATGATAAAAACATTTTATATCTCTGTTGTACATTATAGGAGCCACTGGCTCCATATGGCTACTAAGGAATTGAAGTATGGCTAGTGCCAAATTAAGGGATGAAATTTTAAATTTTATTTAATTTTAATTTTTTACTTTTAAATAGCCCTATGTGGCTAGTTGCTACTTGTAAGATACCAAGATATGGACAACTTCCTAACCATCATGAAATTGTAAAGTGACCCAAGCCATCCTTTTGTCATTTTTGTCTTTTGATTTCCAGGATGTTAACCTCAGTGGGTTACTTTGCTCTGTCTCTCAACACTCCTAATTTACATGGAGATCCCTACCTGAACTGTTTCTTCTCTGCCTTGATTGAAGTTCCAGCTTACATTGCAGCCTGGCTGCTACTTCGAACCCTACCCAGACGTTATGTCATAGCTGGAGTACTGTTCTTTGGAGGAAGTGTGCTTCTCTTAATTCAATTGGTACCTGCAGGTAAGAAGCTATACAATATTAACAACTTACCAGAAAAGAGCCACACCTCGACTAGGCTAGTTACTAGTCGTGTGTGCGTGTGTGCTTAGTTCAGTCATGTCCGATTCTTTGCGACCCCATAGACTGTAGCCCACCAGACTCCTCTGTCCATGGCAAGAATGGACAAGAATACTGGAGTGGGTAGCCATTGCCTTCTCCAGGGGGTCTTCCTGACCCAGGGATCAAACCTGGGTCTTCTGCATTGCAGGCATATGCTTTACCATCAGAGTTACTAGGGAAGCCCTAATTATTAGTCACTGTTCCCTGTTTATGTAGCTTTTACATAATAAACCATTCATAAGTCAGTTACACAAGAGATAGCTAACTCTGTGATTTCTTTTGTTCAGAATTAGTGCCTTCAAACAGAAGGGTTAGCCTCAGAGAGTCAGAAATCACTACCAGAAGAAGAGTAATGCTCCCAGAGCATCCCCTTCATAGAAAATTTCACCTAATCCCTCAAACCTTTCTTTGAGTCATAAACCTGAGGGCTAATTTCTTGGTACTTTCAAACCTCTCTGATTGATGTATATATACAAGTGTTGAGAGTTGGTAGTACATGCCAGTTCCAGTATAAATTCAGTGATTTTTATGGTCTGTAATCTAAGAAAATTAGAGATTCCAAGGGAACATTTCATGCAAAGATGGGCTCGATAAAGGACAGGAATGGTATGGACCTAACAGAAGCAGAAGATATTAAGAAGAGGTGGCAAGAATACACAGAAGAACTGTACAAAAAAGATCTTCACGACCAATATAGTCACGATAACGTGATCACTGACCTAGAGCCAGACATCTTGGAATGTGAAGTCAAGTGGGCCTTAGAAAGCATCACTGCGAACAAAGCTAGTGGAGGTGATGGAATTCCAGTTGAGCTATTTCAAATCTTGAAAGATGATGCTGTGAAAGTGCTGCACTCAATATGCCAGCAAATTTGGAAAACTCAGCAGTGGCCACAGGACTAGAAAAGGTCAGTCTTCATTCCAATCCCAAAGAAAGGCAATGCCAAAAAATGCTCAAACTACCGCACAATTTCACTCATCTCACACGCTAGTAAAGTCATGCTCAAAATTCTCCAAGCCAGGCTTCAGCAATATGTGAACCGTGAACTCCCAGATGTTCAAGCAGGTTTTAGAAAAGGCAGAGGCACCAGAGATCAAATTGTCAACATCCGCTGGATCATGGAGAAAGCAAGAGAGTTCCAGAAAAACATCTATTTCTGCTTCATTGACTATGCCAAAGCCTTTGACTGTGTGGATCATAATAAACTGTGGAACATTCTGAAAGAGATGGGAATACCAGACTACCTGACCTGCCTCTTGAGAAACCTGTATGCAGGTCAGGAAGCAACAGTCAGAACTGTACATGGAACAACAGACTGGTTCCAGATAGGAAAATGAGTACATCAAGGCTGTATATTGTCACCTTGCTTATTTAACTTGTATGCAGAGTACATCATGAGGAACGCTGGGCTGGAAGAAGCACAAGCTGGAATCAAGATTGCTGGGAGAAATATCAGTAACCTCAGATATGCAGATGACACTACCCTTATGGCAGAAAGTGAAGAGGAACTCAAAAGCCTCTTGAGGAAAGTGAAAGAGGAGAGTGAAAAGGTTGGCTTGAAGCTCAACATTCAGAAAACAAAGATCATGGCATCTGGTCCCATCACTTCATGGGAAATAGATGGAAAAACAGTGGAAACAGTGTCAGACTTTATTTTTTGGGGCTCCAAAGTCACTGCAGATGCTGATTGCAGCCATGAAATTAAAAGACGCTTACTCCTTGGAAGGAAAGTTATGACCAACCTAGATAGCATATTAAAAAGCAGAGACATTACTTTGCCAAGCAAGGTCCGTCTAGTCAAGGCTATGGTTTTTCCTGTGGTCATGTATGGATGTGAGAGTTGGACTGTGAAGAAAGCTGATCGCCAAAGAATTGATGCTTTTGAACTGTGGTGTTGGAGAAGACTCTTGAGAGTCCCTTGGACTGCAAGGAGATCCAACCAGTCCATTCTAAAGGAGATCAGGCCTGGGTGTTCATTGGAAGGACTGATGCTAAAGCTGAAACTGCAATACTTTGGCCACCTCATGCGACGAGTTGACTCACTGGAAAAGACTCTGATGCTGGGAAAGGTTGGGGGCGGGAGGAGAAGGGGATGACAGAGAATGAGATGGCTGGATGGCATCACCGACTCTGTGGACATGAGTTTGAGTGAACTCTGGGAGTTGGTGATGGACAGGGAGGCCTGGCGTGCTGTGATTCATGGGGTCACGGAGAGTCGGACACGACTGAGCGACTGAACTGAACTGAACTGAACTGAATCTTTAAGAAGTCGGAAAGCACATAAAAAGATACATGCTTCTCTTTTCCTCCTATGTCCAAGTTTCTCATATTGTTACAACATTAAGTCAACAGATTATTGATATAGTATTATACATAGAAGTATATATCTCAATAATAATAAGTAGGATAAAAGGATTTGTTCTTCTCCTCAAAGATTAAACTTAACTGCATTAACACGCTAACAATTGACTATGAAACTGTTGTAATTAAAGTGAGGACAAGGTCACAATGCATAAACCATCTAGAATGACAGAAGAGTGAAGCTCAAAGCACCCTTCACTCTCCATCTTTTTCTATGTCCAATTAGTAAGGCTCTGAAGAAGAAGTGTAACTTGGGGAATATCTTTATATTATAAAATATTTATATATGAAACATATTATAAAACATTCCTATACAAGCAATAAGGACAAAACAAGCAACTGTTAAGACAGTATTGTTACTAAAAGTACCTCTGTTTACACTGGGTCTCTTTTCCAGGTTACAACTTCTTGTCCATTGGTCTGGCCATGTTGGGAAAATTTGGGATCACGTCTGCCTTTGCCATGCTGTATGTCTTCACTGCAGAGCTCTACCCAACCCTGGTCAGGAACATGGCAGTGGGGGTCGCCTCCATGGCCTCCAGAGTGGGCAGCATCATTGCTCCCTACTTTGTTTACCTAGGTGAGATGCATCTTATCAGTCTTTTTTTTTTTTTAATATAAGTAATAGACTTTTTGTTGTGAAAAATGCAAACAGCACAGAAAGTACTGGAAAAAGTACAAGGTCACCTGTACTCTCTCAGTTCCTCAAATCACAGCCCTCAGAGGAACTAATACTAACATTTGGTGAGTAGCCCTCCAGACATTTCATTTTGTACAAAACACACGCACACATTTTTAAATACACAAAATTATATCATAAATATTGTTTCATGACTTTTTTGAAACTTAACATTGTATCAGAATATCCTTCCTGATTGGTATATATATAGTTTTCATCTTCGCCTTTCATCTTCCCTATACTTTCGTACCATGTTCATGTGGTCTAATTGGTATGTGTATAGTTCTTTTATCTTCTTTTTAGTTAGTACATAGACTTCTAATATATGTGTACACATAATTTATTTAACTAGATTCATGAATGAATATTTAGACCATTTCCAAGTTTTTGTTATTGCAAGTAACACTACAGTGAATATTCCCCTACACCTCCACAGCCTTTGTATATATGGATCAATGGATTGCTAGAGCAATTTAAAAATTTCATAGATATTGCCAAATTGACTTCTGAATATTATACCAATTTACAATCCAACTATCAATATATGAGAGTGTCTGTTTCTCCACATCCTCATCAACAGTGGGAGTCATCCAATTTTTTAATCATTGATAATTTGTTGTGTGAAAAATGGATATAATTGTTGCTTTCATTTCTTTTTCAACTATGAATGAGGTTGAACATTTTTTCATAAATTTATTGACATTCTATTTGTTTTTAAGATATCTGGCTGTCCATGTCTTTTCCCATCTTTCTAATGGTTTATTCAACTTTATATTTTGGGGGGGGGGCTTTTCGTAATTGAAAAAATTAGCCCTCTGTATATATATTGTAAATATCTTTTCCTACTTTATCATTTCAATTTTTACTTCATGACTTTTTTTGCAGTTCAGGAACTTTAGCTTTTATGTGATCATATTTATCCATCGGGAGGGCTTTCATGAGATGTTCCATGTATGTAGGATCTAGCACTCAAAGCCTAAACCTCATAAGAACTTTACTGGTGAGAGATGGAGACACAGTTCCTTATTCTTCCTAATTATTCATTGGTTACCTACTGGTTCAAACACATAGACATACATCCCCAAAGACATATGTGAATTCTCAGACAAGGTACACTCTAAAACCTTACAGGGAAAGAGAGACATTTTCCACACAGCTGCCCTGAATACCTGAGAAAGTACATTATTATGTAGGATGGTGTCTTTTCATCTTCCCTATACCTTCAAACCATGCTCATGTGGTCTAATGGTGGACCACTTACATAAGAAATGCAGGAGTCTGAGAAAGAGCTTTCTATTCCACAGTAGCAGCTCTTGTTGGTGACAACAGAGGCCTTGGAGAAGCTTCAAGATGTATATATTTTTTTGTCAAATAAAATTCTTGGTTGTGTTATTCCTCTGTAATCTCTGTATGTAGAAGGGAAGCAATATGAAGATCTATCATTCTCCTGTCCAAGTAACACCAGATAAAGAAGAGGTGGAGTGGTTCTTCCAATTACATATAAAACCAAGACATATAAATGCTGCAGGAAGAAACCACAGTGCCTGACATTTATTGATTTAAATTGGATTGAATATATTACTTAGATTTTCTTTGAGAGTCTCACAGCTCTGTGGACCTAGCTTTCTACAGCAGCCTACTGGTCTGGGCAAATACAAAGGTTGTATCAGGCATAACAGCCAGTACCTGTCCCTGCAACATCCTGGTCCACCTCTTTCCCTGTGATGTCCTCCCAGCCCCCATCTCCAGTGACTTTTATCTTAAGAGAACTTTGGTAGGCAAAGATTTCTATCAAAAGAACATCTATCACACCTGATTAAGTAGCAGTTCAGAGAATACCAGTTGACATGAAAGACCCTTTGATAATGCAAGATCAAGGGTGAATGATTATGGAAATTCAGAGGCAATGACATCTGCCAAACAGAAGCTGTGTATTTTGCACACTTTTTTTCTTCTGTAAGTATTCAGATTTAAAACTGTGTGCCACCATTACAAAGTGATTCTTAAGAGCACCTGGAGAGTCCCTATCTCTAACTGATGTCCTTACGTCCTATGTCTTACAGGTGCTTACAACAGAGTTCTGCCCTACATCCTCATGGGTAGTCTGACTGTCCTGATCGGAATCATCACTCTTTTTTTCCCTGAAAGTTTTGGAAGGACTCTACCAGAGACCCTAAAGCAGATGCAGAAAGTGAAAGGGTAAGTGGAACTTTAAAAATTATGTGTATAAAAAAAGAATAAACATGATAGAATAAATAGGAAGGTTCTGAAAAGGAAGAGTAGCAAGTGGAGAGTAGCAGTATCAGATAATAAAGCATACTATTAAGCAATGGAAATTAAAACAGTATGATAACAATATAGAAAAATAAATCACTGGAATGGGATAGGGTTCAAAATTAAACTGAATAAAATAAGAGAATTCAGTGTGAGAAAACAAGTAGCACTTCAGAATCAGTGGGGGAAAGTTAGATTATTCAGTAAAAAGTGTTAGAATATTCAACTAGCCATTTTGGCTACATAAAAAGCTGAAATCCTACTTCAAAATATATCATGATAAATTCCAGAAAGATTAAAAATTGAGACCTAAAAATATAAAGTCATAAATGTACCAGAAGAAAACATAAATATTTTATAACCTTAAAGAAGGCCTTTCTGAGCATGATATGAAAAACAAAAAGTTATAAAGGAAAAGATCAACATATTTGATTAAACAATTTTAGATATTGTCAGTAGAGTAAAAGTGAAACCATAAATTAGAACAAAGGTCGACAAACCAGGGGGAAAATATTTGCAACACACTAGACAGACTTAATAAACTTAAGATATGAGATAGACAGAGTTAATAAACTTAAGATACAAGAAGCTCTTAGTGATCAGTGGGAAAAAGACCAACAACTCAGTAAGAAAACCGGTAAAAGTCATGAACAAGCAGTTTATAGAAAAGAATATTTCAGGGGCAAATATATTTATGAAAAGGAAATACCTGTCCACATTAATAAAAAAATTTTAATGCAATATCATTTTTTGGCCTATGAGATTGTGTGAGAGTTTTCTTCCTGATATCAACCAATTCTGACACCAAATTAATGTCCTATAATATCATCCAGTTATGACACTAATTACCCAGGACTAGCATCAGACTCTACAAGTTAAAGGCTCAGTCCCATAAGACAGCTTACTCTTCAGCTACCAGTCACAAGTAATGGGTCCCCAAGGTTATCCACATTTCTGGCTGTTGGGGAGGGGGAAGTTTACTCCCTTACCCCTTTAAGTTCTTGTGGCTGAACTAATAATAAAACTGACACAAGTCAAGAGGAGAAAAACACATTTTAATTCATGCATACAGAGATCTCTCAGAAAGAGGACTGCAGACATGGCCAAAGCAGGCAGCTTTTACAGTTTTTAGACAAAGAAACAATAAAACTGAGAGGAATTGATAAGACAAAGGAGTTTAGGTTTGAGTGCTTAATTGTTATTGTTGTTCAGTCACCAAGTAGTGTCAGACTCTTTGCGACCCCATGGACTGCAGCACTCCAGGCTTCCCTGTCCCTCACCATCTTCCAGAGTTTGCTGAAGACATGAACTTGGGTACTTAATTAGTACAGAATTTAAATGAAGTGTGGGCCTGGGTAGTAAATTAGTAAAGAAGCAGCAAGGTTTATTTATACAGATTTTTTGGCCCTGCCCTCAATTCTCCATCTCTGGTAATAAGGGTGTCCTTCTACCTCCATATGTGGGGAGTGGGCTTTTCCAAGAGGGATTTATTTTCTGCTTTCGGGGGCACAGAGGAGGCCAGAGCTTCCTTCTGCATCAGCTCCTTCACAAGCAACTTGAATTCAAAATAATCATAATGGGGACTTCCCTAGCAGTTCAGTGGTTAGGACTCAGTGCCTTAACTGCTGAGGGCGCAGGTTCAGTCCCTGGTTGGGGAACTAAGATCCCACATGCTGCGTGACCAAAAGCAAAAACAAAATCAAAATGAAAAATAATCAATATGCCATTGTGGCATATTTGGGGGCAGCCTGCCCTGAGCTCCAACATGTCCGACTTGACCACAAAGTCTGGTGTTTCCACAACCCCCCTCCTCATGTTCAGGAATTTGCTAGAATGATGCACAGAACTCAGGAAACCGTTTTACTTACTACTACCTGTTTGTTATAAACAACACAAATGAACAGCCAGGAGAAAACATGAGATCCGGAAGGGTCCAGAGCACAGGAGTCTCTGTCCTGTGGAGTTGGGGAGCATCACCATTGCGGCACATGGATGTGTTTGCCAATTCAGAAGCTCTCCAGACCCCAGTAAACGTTTAGGAGATTTTATGGAGTTTTTTCACCACATAGGCATGATCAATATTGATTTAACCTCAGACCTTCTGCCTTCTGTAGGGGCTGGAGGGTGGGCTGAAAGTTCCAGGCTTCTAGTCAAGGCTTGATCTTTCTGGAAACCAGCGTCCATCATGAAGCTATCTAGGGACTCACCAAGAGCACCTCATTAGATTGAGGCAAGACACTCCTGTTACCCTTGTCACTCAAGAGAATTACAAGGGATTTAGGAGCTCTATTCAGAAACCAGGGACAAAAATCAAATATCTTTCTATGACAACACAGACTGGCAAACATTTAAAAGATCAGTGGTATGGTAGTAGAAGTTTAAGGTTCGTTTATTTTTATTTATTTGTTTTTGTCTGCACTGGGTCTTCGTTGCCGCAGGGTTCCTCTAGATGTGGCGAGCGATGGTTCCTCTTTGCTGTGGTGTGCAGGTTTCTCATTATAGTGGCTTCTCTTGTTGCAGAGCACAGCCCTAGGCACACGGGCTTCAGTAGTTGGGGCTCGCAGGCTCTAGAGTGCTGGCTCAGCAGTTGTGGCTCTAGAACTTATTTGCCCCGCAGCACGTAGGAGTTTCCCCAGTCAGGGATTGAATCCATGCCCCCTAAATTGGCAGGTGGATTCTCAACCACTGGGCCACCAGGGAAGTCCAAGAGAAGTTTAAATTCTAGAGTGAAACTGCCTGGCTTCAGAACCCAAATCTACTGCAAACTTGGGCAATTTGCTTAGTTTTCACTAGGCCTCAGTATTCCCATCTGTTATATGGGAATAGTTCATATGGCTTTTGTGACGTTATATAAGATAATGTGTTTTCAGTGCAGAGCAATGATATAAAAATAAGTCCATATGTGAATGGATTGTGATCCAGACTGGATGTATATAGCAAAAGATGCCCAGTTTTGATAGGTTGTTTTTCCTAACGATAAAACTACTTCAATATCAGCTTTAACTTACCAAGAACTTCATGCTTACCACTCTATTCTTTCCTCAGTGAAACTATAAAATCATGAATACTAGTGCTAGCTATCCTCATGACGTTCTTTTTAAAGTAATTACTTGTTCATTGACTAGAGAAATGTTTTTCTGTGTCAACTTGGCTTTTTTTTTCATTTAATTTTCTTTGGCATTTATCTTATTTTCAGGTTCAGATATGGGAAAAAAACAAAAGGTTCAATGGAGAAAGAAGAAAATCCCAAAGTTATAATAACTTCATTCTAATAAAATTCCCATCCTATTTGGTGAATTGGAAAACATCCATAAGCCTGTGAAGAAACTAAAGCTGTTCCTGATGAAAAGGACTGACTAGGAGGAAAAACACTAAAATGGACCTTGCTATTAAATGCTTTCCATATGGCAAACTCTGGACCAAACTTACAGATAACTCATTTTTAAAAACAAACCATTTCTAGAGACTTTTCCTAATTAATTTGATGAATTGGGTTTGTCGGATTTTTAGAAAAACGTGTTGATTAAGGACTGGAAAACCCATATATAAAGATTAAACTCATTTCCAAATACAAAGACTATCCAAATTTTTAAAAAATTCATTGAATTAACACAACTATCAGGCTTGTGTGTGTGTGTGTGTGTGTATAAGTAAACCAGCTCATTCAAAATGAACAGTTACATGCAGTATTCCTACCCAGCAAATTTTATACACTCCTTTAAGAATTGATGGCAGATACTAATAGGATTTACAAATGAAATGCATCAAGAGGTCAGACAGCCTGGCTCTCTGGCCTTTCA
The DNA here is from genome assembly GCF_049115385.1 of Moschus berezovskii. Lineage (NCBI taxonomy): Eukaryota > Metazoa > Chordata > Mammalia > Artiodactyla > Moschidae > Moschus > Moschus berezovskii. The sequence continues at coordinate 91,207,470 of NC_142467.1, forward strand.
GCATTTAAGAAGGAAACAAGGCCGCTCCTGGCTACAATTTCAGAGGCTATGGCTCACAGGCTATCGAATGATTCACATTTGTTGTGCTCTTTGTGAGCACTTGACTAAGCTGTTCCCTAAGACTGGCTTAAGGTTTTTTTTTTTTTTTTTGGTAAAAAGAAAATCAGTAAAACCACAAACTAGTTAGTTTGGTAGAGGTGGTTTGTGGGTCCCATAGCCAAGAGAAGTCCGCACCACGGAAGAAGACTATCCAAGCTAACAATCTGGAGATCCTTTTAAACCAGTTCTTTCCCTTAATACATACCTCACTAAATACAATATGCAGTTATAACCTCTTTAACCACGGGTGCACCTGGTCAACAATAGCTGAATCTTAGTTCCAGGAATGAGCAAGGTAAAAGCCACAAATGGGATAATGTATTAACATAAGCTGAGAAGATAAATGTCAGCTCTGTGTCTCACCACATTTGAGGCATGCTGAGATGATAGCCCAGCGTTCCTCATGATATACTCTGCATATAAGTTAAATAAGCAGGGTGACAATATACAACCTTGACGTACTCCTTTTCCTATTTGGAACCAGTCTGTTGTTCCAAGTCCTGGGTGCTCATTGGAAGGACTGATGCTAAAGCTGAAACTCCAATACTTTGGCCACCTCATGCAAAGAGTTGACTCACTGGAAAAGACTCTGATGCTGGGAAGGATTGGGGGCAGGGGGAGAAGGGGACGACAGAGAATGAGATGGCTGGATGGCATCACCGACTCGATGGACATGAGTTTGGGTGAACTCCGGGAGTTGGTGATGGACAGGGAGGCCTGGTGTGCTGTGATTCATGGGGTCGCAAAGAGTCCGACACGACTCAGCGACTGAACTGAGTAGAGACATGCTGTGTGTAAAATGAATGCTGTGGATCTACCATTCTTACCAAATTAACTCACTAACATTAATATTTCAGTGACATATTTTAGGAACTCAAAAAATAATTTTAAAGGGCATCTGAAAGAACAATAGGTAAGACTAAGAAATGTTGGGCAAAGAAGAGTTGTAAGGTAAAGCATTCTTCAGATTTAAAAATACAAAGATAGATAGGAAGGCCAGAAACAGACCCAAATGTTTACAAAATTATAACATATGATAAAGTGCATTACAAATTATCAAGAAAAAGATAAAACTATTCAAAACTAGTTCTGGGACAACAGACAAGCTGGGGAAAAAACAGCATCTTACCATAAAACACATACCAAATTAATTCCTAATGGATTAAAGATTCAAAAGTAATAAATAAGCTGAAAGAAAATACAGGTGATTGTTTAATCTCAGGATGGATAGGGAATTAAAGATAAGGTAAAATAAACAGATGTTTCTATAAACTTTAAAAATTTTCTGTACACCAAAAATCTTAAAATTAACACAAATTTGAAAAATGTTAACAAAAATATACTGGACAAAGTTAGTTTCCTTTCTGTTTATTCATCAATTTAAAGCACAAGCTAATACTCCAGTTGAAGCAAATAGTAGGAAGGTTAAGTGCATCTTTGGAGACCAGTGTTCTTGGGCCTAGTGCAGGGTCTCTCATTTATTGGTTGGGTAGCCTTGAGCAAGTTATACAGGCACACCTCGTTTTATTGTGCTTTGCTTTATTGTGCTTCACTGATACTGCATTTTTTTTTTACAAAGTTTTGTGCAACCTTATATTTTCAGATGATGTTTAGCATTTTTTAGCAATAAAGTATTTTTAAATTAAGGTTTGAACATTTTGTTAAGACACCATGCTATTAGACACTTAACAGACTGTGGTATGGTGTCAACATAATTTTTATGTGCACTGGGAAACCAAAAGATTCAAGTGGCTCACTTTATTATGATATGATGGTGGTCTGGAACTGGACCCGCAGTATCTCTGAGATATGCTTGATATCTCTGATATTCTTGAGTCTTCCTAAATCTCAGCCTTTTCATCTCTGAAGGAGGCCAAGCAGTTCCATTGGGTGACTCTGAGGAGTACACGAGATAATGCACGTATTTAGCCCCCTACCTAGCAGACTTAGATGTTTTCCTCTATCTCACATCTCAGTGTACTCAACAGTTAATCATTATAATCAACTTCCTTGCCCCTTGCTTAATCCACCTTACTCTCCTGGGCAAACTGCAATGCTGGTTAAATCCAGCCCCCCTCCTACTTCCACCAGCACCTGCACAGCTAGACATCGCTGGGGAAAAAATATGAAAACATGCTGACTGGTTTCATTTAAAATTAATCATCAGTCATCAAGAGGAACTTTAATGCTGACTGACAGTCATGCTCCACTGCCCTGGTCCATTCTCTATCCTCAATGACCTTTGTCTTCAGAACTCTAATATCTCCTCCCCCATGCTCACCCTCAGCTGTGCCTTTTCTTCCTATTTCACTTAAGCTCTTATCGTCTTAATCTACCAATCTAACTGCATTTGTATCCATACACTCTGTCTTTTCTCCTATTATTTGAGATAAATGGTCTCTGCTCCTAGCAGAGAATTCTCTCTCTCTCCCTCCCTCTGTATGTGTGTGTTTCTGTACTTGGTGCCCCCATCCCCTCGTTACCTACTCAAGGACATTGCTCCAGCAATTAATTCTCCTGCCTGATCTATGATTGATCTATCAATCTTTTCTCTCTCTACTGGATCTTTATCATTCAGCATGCAAACATGTTATTGTGTCTACAAGACTGAGAAAGCTCTCCCTTGACCCCACTTCTGCCTTCAACTACTGCCCCGTCTCTCCCTATCCCTTTACAGTGTAACTTCTCAATAGATATCCTGGAGAATCCCAGGGACAGGGGAGCCTGGTGGGCTTCCGACTGTGGGGTCACACAGAGTCGGACACGACTGAATTGACTTAGCAGCAGCAGCAGCAGCAGCTAGATGTTTGCTACTTCTAGGTTTTCCTTCCAGTTTTCTCTTGAGCCCACTACCATTAAGTTTAAGCCCTGACCTCTTCACCAGAGCAACCTTCAAGGTCCCCAGTGGCCTACATGTTCCTGAACTGAATAGTCACGTCCTCATCTTACCGCCCCTCTCAAGGGATCAGACAAACTGACTTCTCTTTCCTTGAAATGTTTTCTGGATATCACATTTGCTTGGTTTTCCTCTTGCTTTGTTGACTGTTCCTTCACAATTTCCTTCACTGGTCCTTTCTCATCTCCTCTACTGCTAACCATTAGCGTGCCCAGAACTTAGTCTTTAGTCTTCTTCCCTTTCCAAAAAACCAGCCTTACAGTTTTAAATACCACTTCTATATTAACAACCACCAAACACGGAGAGAGCTTAACGTTAGGCTCACACCCCAATTCACTATCCTCACAGATGTCTAGTGAGAATCTTAAACTTAACACAGCCCAGTTTACTTTGTACTCTTACTCTCCCCCACTTCCATCCCAAATCTGCTTTTCCTATTCTGTGTCATTGGTCCATATATCTGTCTTTCTGCCACAGTGTTTTCATTACTGTAGCTTCATTTTATTCTTCTCAATTTGGTTACTTTTTATTTCTTCTTCTTGCCTAATTATTATTATGGTCAGAACTCCCTACACAGTTCAGTTCAGTTTAGTCGCTCAGTCACGTCTGACTCTCTGCAACCCCATGGACTGCAGCACACCAGACTTCCCTGTCTTTTACCAACTCCCGGAGCTGGATCGGGAGTCTCATGTCCATCCGGTCAGCGATGCCATTCGAACATTTCATCCTCTGTCGTCGTCTGCTTCTTCTCCTGCCTTCAATCTTTTCCAGCATCGGGTCCTTTCCAATGAGTCAGTTCTTCGCATCTGGTGGCCAAAGTATTGGAGCCTCAGCTTCAGCATCAAGTCATTTCAATGAATATTCAGGACTGATTTCCTTCAGGATTGATTGGTTTGATCTCCTTGCAGTCCAAGGGATTCTCAGTCGTCTTCTCCAACATCACAGTTCAAAAGCATCAATTCTTCAGCATTCAGCTTTCTTTATGGTCCAACTCTCACATCTGTACATGACTACTGGAAAAACCATAGCTTTAACAATTCAGACCTTTGTTGGCAAAGTAATGTCTCTACTTATTAATATGCTGTCTAGGTTTGTCATAGCTTTTCTTCCAAAAAGCAAGCATCTTTTAATTTCATGGCTGCAGTCACCATCTGCCATGATTCTGGAGCCCCAAGAAAATAAAGACTCTCACTGTTTTGTTTCCCCATCTATTTGCCATGAAGTGATGGGACCGGATGCCATGATCTTAGTTTTTTGAATGTTGAGTTTTAAGACCTAGAATCTAGATTCTGTTAGCTTCCTAAGTGGTCCCCCCTCCTTAATCCTGCTCCTGCTTTCCTTCAGTCTATTCTCAGCATACCAATATGAGTTATCTAAATGAGATCATATCTTGTTACTGCTCAAAATCTTTCTATAGACTTCCATCTCAGTCAGAGTTCTTAAAAGCTAAAGTCTTTACAGTAGTCTATAAGTAGGATGATCCCATGTCCCAGTTTTCCCAGAACACTTGCAGCTTCTATCTATAGACCCAGTGTAATACCTATTAATGGACCTCCCTGGCGGCTCAGACAGTAAAGAATGTGCCTGCAATGCAGGAGACCAGGTTTGATCCATGGGTCAAGAAGATCCCCTGGAGAAGGAAATTGCAACCCACTACAGTATTCTTACCTAGAAGATCCTATGGACAGAGGAGCCTGGTGAGCTATGGAGTCCATGGAGTTACAAAGGGTCAGACATGACTGAGCAACTAACACTTTCACACACTTCACAATACCAACTAATACCTCCCACCTTTCACTCTAAAAATGTCCCAACTTGGATAATAAACTATATATGGTCACCCAAATTTTAGGACCCTCCTCCACGTGTCCCCATACTTTAGTTCCCTGACTTCATCTCCTATTACTCTCTCCTTTGCTGTCTTTATTCAGATTACTCAGGCCTTGTTCTCCTTTGCAAGGAGATCCAACCAGTCCATTCTAAAGGAGATCAGGCCTGGGTGTTCATTGGAAGGAATGATGCTAAAGCTGAAACTGCAATACTTTGGCCACCTCATGCGACGAGTTGACTCACTGCAAAAGACTCTGATGCTGGGAAAGGTTGGGGGTGGGAGGAGAAGGGGACGACAGAGAATGAGATGGCTGGATGGCATCACCGACTCTGTGGACATGAGTTTGAGTGAACTCTGGGAGTTGGTGATGGACAGGGAGGCCTGGCGTGCTGTGATTCATGGGGTCGCGGAGAGTCGGACACGACTGAGCGACTGAACTGAACTGTTCTCCTTTGAACATGCTTCTTCATTGTACTGAAATACAGTTAATTTACAATGTTATGTTTAATTTCTGCTACACAGCAAAGTGACTCAGTTGTGTGTGTATATATATATATATATATACACACACACTTTTTTTCATGTTCTTTCCCATTATGGTTTATCACAGGATATTGATTATAGTTCCCTGTGCTGTACAGTAGGACCTTGTTGTTTATAACATGTGCTTCCGCAAGTTCCCTCTTCTTGGGAATGCTCTTCCCAGGTATCTACGTGGCTGGGTCCCTGTTTCCTTTATGTCTTTGCTCAAATGTCACCTGCCTAATCAATCCTTCCTTGAAGCCTGTTCTATTTAAAATTGTAGCTTGTTCTCTCTTCATCCTAACCTTACCTGTTCCTGTTTCATGTTTCTCCATATCACTCCCTGACATCCTAACTATTTACTTCTTCTTCACTTTGCATTCTTCTCTTTTCTCATGGAACTTGCATCCCATGAGGAATACGTTTGTCTCAGCAGTTAAAATAATGCTTAGCACATAGTAGTGCTCAATAAAGGTTTGTTGAAAAAAGTGAATGCATGGGTTACTGTTATCATTATTATAGGTAAATGGGTAAAAGAAATTATTAATTTTCAAACAAGAAAACATTGGCTGGCCAATAAATATGCCCAAAAAAAAAAGTGTCCTTGGGAATTCCCCACTGGTCCAGTAGTCTTGTGGTTAGGACGCTGAGCTTTCACTGCCCAGGGGCCAGGTTCAATCCCTGATCAGGGAACTAAGATTTCATATGCCTTACAACCAAAAAAAAAAAAAAAAAGGTGTTCCTGCTTCACAGTTCAGTTCAATTCAGTTCAGTCGCTCAGTCGTGTCTGACTCTCCGCGACCCCATGAATCACAGCACACCAGGCCTCCCTGTCCATCACCAACTCCCGGAGTTCACTCAAACTCATGTCCACAGAGTCGGTGATGCCATCCAGCCATCTCATGCTCGGTCGTCCCCTTCTCCTCCCGCCCCCAACCTTTCCCAGCATCAGAGTCTTTTCCAGTGAGTCAACTCGTCGCATGAGGTGGCCAAAGTATTGCAGTTTCAGCTTTAGCATCAGTCCTTCCAATGAACACCCAGGCCTGATCTCCTTTAGAATGGACTGGTTGGATCTCCTTGCAGTCCAAAGGACTCTCAAGTCTTCTCCAACACCACAGTTCAAAAGCATCAATTCTTCGGCGATCAGCTTTCTTCACAGTCCAACTCTCACATCCATACATGACCATGGGAAAAACCATAGCCTTGATTAGACGGACCTTTGTTGGCAAAGTAATGTCTCTGCTTTTTAATATGCTATAAAGGTTGGTCATAACTTTCCTTCCAAGGAGTAAGCGTCTTTTAATTTCATGGCTGCAATCAGCATCTGCAGTGATTTTGGAGCCCAAAAGTGAAAATGTGATTCGATTTTCCTTGTAACGGTTTAACAAAGATTACAAAATGACTGTGTCAATATTGAGTATGATGAGATACACATTCATACTCTTCTGGTGGAAATGTAAACTGGTTTATTTTTTCTAGAAAGAAAATGGCAAAGTGTATCGAGAGTCTTAAAATGCCTTTTTTTAAATATATATAGTAACTCAACAGCTAGGAAATAATCAGATACATGAAATATTTATGAACATAGATGTTTATCAAAGCATTATTTATTTACAATCTTAAAAAATTAAGTATGGCCTAACAAGGGACTTCCCTGGTGGCTCAGTGGTAAAGAATCAGCCTGCCCATGTGGAAGATACAGGTTCAATCCCTGGGTTGGGAAGATCCCCTGAAGAAGGAAATGGCAACCCACACCAGTATTCTTGCCTGGGAAATCCCATGGACAGAGGAGCCTGGCAAGCTACAGTTCATGGGGCTGCAAAAGTGTCAGACACGATTTAGTGACTAAATAGCAACAACATGGCCTAGCAAAGGAGGTAAAAGACTTGTACACTGAAAATATGAAACACTGCTTAAAGAAGTTAGATGGAAAGACATGCTGTGCTTATGGATTGGAAGTCTCAGATATCAGTGAAATGTCTATACTAACCAAACTGATCTACAGATTCAACGTCACCTTTATCATAATCCCAATGGCATTTTTGCAGAACTAGGAAAAAGAATCATCCTAAAATTCATATGGAATCTTAAGGAACTCTGAAGAGCCAAAACAATTTTGAAAAAGAAGAAAAGAATTAGAGGCCTCTCACTTCCCAGTTTCAAAAATAATACAAAAGAGCAGCAGCAATCAAGATAGTTTGATTCTGGCATAAAGCAAGATATATGAACCAATGGAACAGAGTAGAGATAGCAGAAACAAACTCTTGCACATATAGCCAAACGATTTTCACAAGCATGCCAAGACTACGTAATGGTAAAAGGACAGTCCCGTCAAGGTATTTTTTTTAAAAAACTGTACATTCATGTGCAAAACAATGAAATTGGACCCATACCTTACACCATATATAAAAATTAGCTCAAAACAGACTTAACTGTAAGACCTAAAACTATAAACTCTGAGAAGGAAAGCTTCAGGACTTTGAATTTGACAATGATTTCTTGGCTATGACATTGAAGTACTGGCAACAAAAGCAAAACTAGACAAACAGGATTAATCATAATTTAGAAACTTCTGAGTGTCAAAGTAAACACCAGAACAAAAAGGCAACCTAGGAAATGAGGGCAAATGTTTGCAAATTGTATATCTGCTAAAGGTTTAATACTTAGAATACAAAAAGAACTCATATAACTCAACAACAAAAAACCAAATAACCTGAATTTAAAATGAGCAAAGGAATTGAACTGACAGTTCTCCAAACAAGACATGAAAATGGCAGGCATTTATAAGAAATGATGCTCAACATCACTCATAATTCAGTTCAGTTCAGTCACTCAGTTGTGTCCAACTCTTTGCAAACCCATGGACTGCAGCACACCATGCCTCCCTGTCCATCACCAACTTCCGGAGTTTACTCAAACTCATGTCCATCAAGTTGGTGACACCATCCAACCATCTCATCCACTGTCGGCCCCTTCTTCTCCTGCCTTCAATCTTTACCAGCATCAGGGTCTTTTCACTTGATCTTAGCCAAAAGGCCGAGAAGCGATTCAGGGTCTTTTCAAATGAGTCAGCTCTTCACATCAGGCGGCCAAAGTATTGGAGTTTCAGCTTCAACATCAGTCCTTCAAATGAACACTCAGGACTGATCTCCTTTAGGATGGACTGGTTGGATCTCCTGGCAGCCAAGGGACTCTCAAGAGTCTTCTCTAACACCACAGTTCAAAAGCATCAATTCTTAAGTGCTCAGCTTTCTTCACAGTCCAACTCTCACATCCATACATGACTACTGGAAAAACCACAGCCTTGAGACGGACCTTTGTTGGCAAAGTAATGTCTCTGTTTTTTAATATGCTGTCTAGGTTGGCCAAAACTTTGCTTCCAAGGAGTAAGCATCTTTTAATTTCATAGCTGCAATCACCATCTGCAGTGATTTTGAAGCCCAAAAATAAAGTCTGACACTGTTTCCACTGTTTCCCCATCTATTTCCCATGAAGTGATGGGACCGGATGACATGATCTTAGTTTTCTGAATGTCGAGTTTTAAGCCAAATTTTTCACTCTCTTCTTTCACTTTCATCAAGAGGCTCTTTAGCTCTTCACTTTCTTCCATAAGGGTGGTGTTATCTGCATATCTGAGGTTATTGATATTTCTCCCAGCAATCTTGATTCCAGCTTGTACTTCATCCAGCCCAGCGTTTCTCATGATGTACTCTGCATATAAGTTAAATAAGCAGGGTGACAATATACAAACTTGACATACTCCTTTTCCTATTTGGAAACAGTCTGTTGTTCCATGTCCAGTTCTAACTGTTGCTTCCTGACCTGCATACAGATTTCTCAAGAGGCAGG